>NC_088979.1:17980775-18302273 GCF_963932015.1 Anas acuta
AACTATCAGCAAAACAGCTGGGAATTTTAACTCCTCTTACACCCTATAAATGCAAGTAAAATTTCAGTCAATTACACCTAATCTTCTTAGCCTATGAAATGATTAACAGTTATGCAACTAATGATGCCTAATTTTAGTCCCCAGGTTTCTATTTTTGGTGAAGATCTGGGAGAATGGCACACAGCTAAGAAACATTTTGTATCTGTTCTTTTAGGAAGAAACTACCAAAAATAAGTTAAGATTCAACAAATACCCTATTCTTCTCTAAGCAGAGAACCAGGCACGTTGCAAATAGCCCTAGCTAGTAGCAGCTCCAATTTTGATTACAGCAACGAAGACCTAATTAAACAGCAGAAGTCAGCATTTTTTATTTATTTTTTTTTTTTTTTTTTACATAAAGACCAGAACAAAAATTAATTGCAACTTAATTTCACTCTGACAGACAGAACTGCAAACATGAAAGTCTCAATATTATTTTATTTTGAACGTAGAGGAGCTGCAGGAAAAGAACGGAGGGCTACTTTGTTCCAAATACAAAGTAAATAGATTTTTCTGCTGAAGCAATAGAACAAGAAAATGTTTAATAGTAGCTATTTTTCCAGACACTTATTACCTTTATATCTCAGGACAATGCATTAAAATCATTTTAACCCTTTTCAAAGCACCCTTTCTCACGCATGCTATTTAACCCAGTAGCCTCAGAGAAAATCCCAAACACTCACAGAAGAACAAGGACCTTTTACTACCACAACTAAGATCATTCACAGTGGCACAAACCTTATTTCAGACAGACGCTTAACTTCCAGGAAAACTGAAAAAATTGCTTTAAAATTCAGCTATGCTAAGATGCTTTACTGGTCCTCATTTACTTAGTTTTGATTGGTATATTGCATAAACTTTCAACATGAAAGCAAAAAAAAACCTATTCCATTGATTTTCCTGTGATTAAGTGTTTAGTGATTTAATTTAAACTCATCTTTAGCTTCATTATTTGTTACATACAACAGCAAAACAAAATCCATTCCAAGCTGCAGAGTGTTTAGTTGTATGCACAATTCCCTTATTTACACAAATATCGGATTTCGAATTTTCTGACAACTATCATTACAGCAGGACCTGGGAAAAAGGAAATATCTGACCATGTCAAAGTAACACAGGGAAGAGATCTACAAAATAACACCAGCCAAATTCTCCCCAATTATGTTAACAGGTTTTTCCCAGTTCTATACAACAGCTTATTCACAATTCCTTCATTAGTTTTCAGGTTAAAAGACATCTAAAAATAAAGCTACAGAACAGTGACAGTTTTATTGCACAGCTGTCAAAGATGAAGAACAAGGAGTTTAAGCACAAAGTAGTTTCTGGGCTACATTTTCTTTAAAAGACTGGTAAGAGCTGTAATCAACATCCAGAGCGAGAAACCTTCCATGGCCCAGTGCTATGGAGCCCTGGCAGAACCCAAGCAAGGGTCTTCAAAGAACAGTGGCAGATTTATTGACCAAAACCTAGGACTAGGTTGTTAAGAGTCCCCAGAGGAGGGTAAAAAAAAAATAAAAGGGTAAAATAAAAGGAAAAGCTTCAAAGCAGTTTATCATTTAAGAAGCCACCATAACAAAACCTGAGGTTTGAGTTTTACAGGTAAAATCACTTAATCTGTGGCACGTGCACTACTACTGCATACACAGATTACAACTGATAACCACAACAACCTGAAGTTTACAGGAAAAAGATCCCTTTGACATTTTTCCTGAGCAGTAATCAATTTAATTTCGCTTCATGGCTCCTTTCACTTGGTTTTCTTCTAAGATCTCACATTGTCAGTAGGAAAAAACCCAACACATAAAACTCATATAAAGCCCTTCAGAAAAGCATGGATATATATTCTCTCACTGTTGGCATGACTCCAGCTTGCTTCCTAAGATCCAGTAGCTAGTTTCCATTCCTAGGGTGGACTGTGAGCCCTTTTAACACTTCTGCAATCTCAACTCTAAGGAGAATCCTTCACTCTGAACCATCCTAAAACTACATTTTCTGTGATTGTCTCAGGTCCCTGAAACAGTGGGAGCACTGCCTGCCTAAGTTTCATGATTTTGATCCCAGAATTTAGAGATAACCTCACACAGACTAAGGTGTTAGTTTTTCCTACTGATCAATTGCAAGGTCCTGCATCTGGGCTAGGGCAACCCCAAGCACAAATACAGGCCAGGAGAAAAATGGCTTGAGAGCAGCCCTGAGGAAAAGGACCTGGCCAATGAGAAGTTCGACATGAGTGAACCTTATCCTGGGCTGCATCAAAAGCAGCAAGGCCAGCAGGGTGAGGGAGGGGATTCTGGGATTCTTCCCTCCTGCTCTGCTCTCCTGAGACCCCACCTGGAGCCCTGCGTTCAGCTCTGGGGCCCCCAGCACAAGAAGGGCAGGGATCTGTTGGAGCAAGTCCCAGAGGAGGGCCACAAGGCTGGAGCACCTCTCCTGTGAAGACAGGCTGAGGGAGTTGGGGTTGTTCAACCTGGAGAAGGCTCCGGGGAGACCTTACAGCAGCCTTCCAGGGACTCTGTCAGGAGGTATAGTGATGGCACAAGGGGGAATGGCTTTAAAATAATTACTCATTCTACAAATGAGTAATTGGCTACAGACTACTCATTCTAATTTCATGAAGTGCTAAAATATTGTCCCAAATCACCTGGGGGAGGGTCACACGTGGGGGAAGAAAAATGACAGAAACAAAATGCTGTGGCCAGGCTGCCAGGAGCTCTGAAGCTCCAAGCAGAATTTGCAGCCTCTGGAGAGTCCCGTGCTCACATCACTCATTCAGCTGTACTGATTCCAAGCACTGGGGTGCAATACCAACTACTGTAATTTCTAATTAATAGAAAAAAATTTATACATCCACAAATATATATGTGCACACAGACTTATGCTCAGCAGTAGACAACATTTTGTCCTGGTCCTGATCTCAATGAAACATCAGTAAACAAAGGAAGCCTGCAGGCTGTTACATAAACCAATTAAGAAGAATAGAAATAATCTCCTCTGACAATTCAGTTCCCTTTCTGCATACTTTGCTCGCTCAATGTAAGTGGAAGAGACAACCAAAAATTGTTTAACACATGGCAGACAAAAATGCAAGCATCCAATATTCCACCACCACCAAAAGATCAAGCTGCTGAATAGTTATATCCTTAAAGAATTCCAGAACCAGGATGGAAACAAAAACCTGAGGTCTCTTTTTTCCTCTACAGAAAGTGGATGAGCCCTTATTTTAGCTGAAATGAGACGAATAGGAGATCACAAATATTGCTTGTGTCCTTCTTTTACACTTACCTTCCAAATTATACCCCCAATCACAGTAAAAATACCACCTAACGGTCCTGTTGCTATCACCAACACTTCACATGTTCTGCCTTTCCCTGACAAATCCTGCAGCAGATCCTTCTTTCACTGATTCTAACAGATGTTGAGTCAGGCCTCCATCACCCACTGCATGACACCTCATCCCAGAGTCTGCAATTCCTGAAAAGTTGTTCCTCCTGCCAGCCAAACGGGCCCTCAGTTCTCTGCAGCTTGAGCTCTGCCCCCTCTCCAGCTGCACACATACAGCCGTGCTGCACACAGCTTCTAACACCAAGATTTCAGGTAGTTTAATACCAACGTGTGGAAAAAAAGCTCAAGAACTCTGACTGTACCTTACCAGATCTTATGAAACCTAATAAGGGCAGATTCAAAGTAACTAGAGCTGTTTTAAGATAACTACTCTGAAAACTGAAAATCCCATTATGTTTTAGGGAGTAAGAAAAGAGCTACTTACTGGTTTCGGCATTTTGCTGGTTTTCTTTAGTCTCTCGTCCAGTGAAGTCTTCTACAATCTCTTTGTCCCCTTCTGTCAAAAACAAATGCAAAAGGCTCATTTTTAAATTAATCATAACAGAGTTCATGCACATCACAGCAAATAGTACAAATTCCACAGATAAACAAGAGCTCTACATGTGCAAAATGCACTTTTCAGTAGATAACATCCATTAAAAAAAAAAAAAAAAAAAAACAAGTTACCCACTACCAGAATCTACAGGTGTCTAAAAAGTAAACTCCTTCCCAGTTTTTACAGAATACTAACCCACTAACATTAGGGAAAAAAAAAGATCCCCAAAAACGTTCTTTTAAAAACTTACATCTTCCAGTACTGAAAGCTTATACATTATTTGAGAAGCAAAAATTTGAACAAGGAACTCCAAAGCTTCAATTTAGTCTGTCAATGCTAGCCAAATTTGAAGTTTCATGCAAACAAAGAGAAAACTAACATTATTTTTTAAGCATCAGACTGTATTTCGTGTCCATAAAAGCATCCATTTGTCTCAGGGAACAAGTCATGAACTCAATTTTCCCTAATGAAGAGGAATTCCAGTTGTCAGACCATTACAGTAAAAAAGGAGAAAAATCTGTACTGCTTATTTTTTATTTTTAAGCAGAAAGGCTCTAAGTTACATCTGTGTGGTAATGAAATTAATTACTATCATCTTCTGCAAGTTCAAAACGGTCTTTATGCCTCGAAAAAAGAAAGCTTGTAATTTCCTTGGTAGGTTGCATCCTGCCTTGACTCAACTCATGTCAACTCAGAAAGCAGAAGGAGCCAGTCACCTTCTTGCATGCTTTTAGAGTAACAGCATCTATGAATCAGTCCTGCAGCATACCAAAAGTGGCATTGCTTCCAAAATAATATAACTAATTACTCTGAGTAGTATTTGTCTTGGTGTGAATGTAATCTGAGATTTCAGTATTATAATTCCATGACTACATCAGACAGATAAAATGTTCAGAAGCACTTGAGGAAAAAAGTATAGGGACAAAATCAAAATGTTTAAAGCAATTTATTTATCAAAAGCAAACTTCTGCATCAATTTTTTAATTCATCAAAAAACAGAAGTGTCATGTATTGTTACATATATTTAGGAAAGTTCCTTTTCTTTGCTTCTTGGCAAAAAATACAGTAAATAGATCAACAAACATTTGCTCTGCAAGCCAAGGTACACTTGCTTTTTTCTTCTACTCTGTAGAGATTGTTTGAAAAGAGGGACTGGAAAAAAGAGATAAAGGTTGAAAATAACTTAAGAAATATCAATATTGTTGGCTGGCAAAGACGAATGAATGACTAAACATTACAGAAAGAGATCCTACGTCATACTGGATATGGAACAAATTTTGTTTAATCACAAATCAGCCTGAAATTAAAACAGTATCTTTAAGGTCTATTCATTATGGCACAATTAATGTAGAACAACAATAAAGGTATAATACAATACATCATAGTTTGTCCAGCATAATTACCAATACATTCCAGTAGGATTTTTTTTAAAACTTGCTTTAGGTATGAATTTTGAATTTTTTACTTCGGTTTTGAATTTCTGAAGATGTTCTGAAGCATTAGACAGTATCAGTAAGTCTATTTTACCATTTGAATATATAGTCTGATAGAATTTTTAAAATATGAACTCACTTTTCCATAATCCCCTTTTTTTTTAAAAAAAAAAAAAAAATATTTTTACCCAAAAACTTTTGAGGGAAAAAGAGATGAAACAAACGATGTTTCTACCAGGTTTCCTGGGACCTTACAACACTGCCCTTTGATACAATTCCATGGCACGTGTTCAGTTCACAGAGGACATTGCTGCCTCCCCTCCTTCCTTTCTCTAGCTCAGAGAAACCCAGGAGCACTAAAAAGCAGAACAGGCTTGGCTCTGACTCCTGCTACCTGTACGCAGGGCCCCGAGCTGCAGCAATCCCTGTGCCCACCTGGTTGCTAGCAGAGGCTCATTGCCCGTACCGCTGAAGGCAGGCAGAAGCCCTGGAGTTAAGCTCAGTTAACAAACAACATAAAAGCTAAACCAGATTCCCATCCACCATTTTAGAAGTGTGCCAACTCAGCAGTGCTACAAGGAGTGGGAAGCAGCACAACTGCTTTTATGTGCCTGTAGTAACATTTGCATTGACAAGAGGAGGCACGGGGAGACGAGCGACACCGCCTCAGAGCAGCCGCCGGGAAACAAACGGGAGCAGATGGCTCAGGGCTGAGTCCAGGGCAACCAACTGGCTCCTGGCTCAGGGCTTCCCAAAAGGCAGCGTGTCGAGCTTTCTGAAGGGGCTGCACCAATCCCTCCGATGGTCTGCCCTTGCCAGTTCTCCCACAAATGTATCCTGATTTGGTGGGATTGGTTTTACCGAAACGTTTTGTTAAACTCCTATCAACCAACCCTAAATTATGATTTGAAAACATGGTCTTAAAAAAAAAAAATACCTTCGGGTTTTAATCAGAAACATCACTACAAAAAACGATCCTGTAAAATAACAAGTCATCAAATCCCAATTAGGAGACAAATAATTTAACTGAATTTACAGAATTAACACATAGCTCATGTGCAATGAATCAAAGTTATCAGCTAAAATAAGAATCGTCTTGTCCAAAACCCAACCCAGACGAACTGTGCCCCTGACAGCCCCACAGATCTCAGGGGCCTGGGAAGTGACCACAATAAGTAAACAGAAAAAAAAATATGGAAAACAAATAATATAAACTCTATATTTTTCACTGGATGTGCTGCAGTAACTTAAGAATCTGTCATTTCATTTATTTAAAAGGAAAATATTTCCTTAATTTACTCAACTAGGCTGAAGGTCACTTCTATTTCAGATGATGAAAACCATGTGGTATATTACAAGAAAAAACACACTAAATGTTACACCAATGTTAGTTTAAAAGTTACATTTGTAAGATGGAAATAATCTGCGCATAAAGAAAAAACAGCCGGTGTCTATATGCTTTCACACTCGAGCTGTTAGCAATTCCAGCACAGTATGCTCGCACAAAAGCACTGCAACCAAGCGTGATCGCTACAGAAAAATCAAGAGCTTCGCAGACCTTAGAACTGTGCAAGAACTGAAATCAAAAAGTAAATAAAAAAATAACACCATCTTTCCTGAGCACTGGCAACAGCTAGTACTAAAACACAGCAAACGTGGAAACATTTGTCCGAAATAAACCAAAACCTCACTGCCAGGGGAAACAGCGTGCGCCTGCGCTGCTGCTGCTGGAAGGGGAGCTCACTTCTGCCACTTGCGTGTCCAGCAGCTTTACACTCGGTTCAGTTTTACTCAGCTTTTAGCTCTGACACAGTCCATTACTTATAGCTTTATCTTAACACCCACGTCAAATGACGCTGCGAACAGAAGAGCACATCCAAGGAGATGGGGAACGATTTCCCGTATTGCTCCCGCGGTCTGAGGCCCGCCTGTGACCTCCTGCACCCAAAGGTGCCTCCTCCGAGCCAGGAGGATTAACAGGTCATGACTCTGCAGAGTTCCTGCTGCTACAGCTCCTCGAGACCTTCGTGGAGGATGCTAGGAAGCTGGACCAAACTGCCAAAATATCAGCTGGCTCCACATCCCAAACCAAACCAAAAAGATCCGCCCAGAAGTACAAAAATTCTCTTAAAGCAAAGGATTGCAATTCCAACTCCTTCCACTCCAAGGCAGCTAGATTTTTAAATCATCATCATCATCCATGTTTCCAGTTATGCCACAAAAGGCAACAAATAAAGCAATTGTTGGAAGGCAACAAAGGAAGCTTTATGCAGAAAATGATGGTGCACAAAGCGCTCGATGCCAAAATTCTGTCATGTAATTTATGCAGCAGCTGTTTTCAAAAGAAACATTCATGCACACAGCTCTGGGGCTGAGGTCAGGTGAGGAAGGCGACTCGAGCAGGGCACCCGGATGGCAGAACCCAACCCTCAAAGGCAGCAGGGTCCCTGTCCAGCTTAGGACCTGCCCCCAGAAGCAGCCTCTTAGCAGAGTGCTTCCCCAGCTCTGTGAAGAGGCTCACCCTCTGCTTTCCTGCACACAGATGGCAGGGACCCCACAGCTTTAGCCACAGCAGTGCCACCCTCTAACTTGCTTATTTAGAGGAATCACCAAATGGTTTGGGTCTGAAAGGACCTTAAAGACCATCTAACTCCAGTCCCCCTGCCATAGGCAGGGACACCTCCCACCAGGCCAGGCTGCCCAAAGCCCCATCCAGCCTGGCCTTGAGCACCTCCAGGGATGGGGCATCCACAGCTTCTCTGGGCAGCCTGTGCCAGGGCCTCACCACTTTCTGAGTAAAGAACTTCTTCCTACCATGTAGTCTAAACCTCCCCCCTTTTAAAGCCATTCCCCTTGTCCTATCACTACTCCCTGACAAAGAGTCCCTCCCCAGCTTTTTCCCCTTTAGGTACTGGCAGGCCGCTGTGAGGTCTCCCTGTAGCCTTCTCTCCTCCAGGCGGAACAACCCCAGCTCCCTCAGCCTGTTCTCATAGGAGAGGTGCTGCAGCCCTCTGCTCATCCTCATGGCCCTCTGGATTCCAACAGGTCCCCGTCCTTGTGCCCAGAGCTGAACACAGGGCTCCAGGTGGGGTCTCACGAGAGCAGAGCAGGGGGGGACAATCCCCTCCCTCACCCTGTTGGCCTCACTGCTTTTGATGCAGCCCAGGGTACAGTTGGCTTTCTGGGCTGCATCCAAAGAAGGAACTTCTTAAAACTAAACACACTTTTTCTTTTCAGTCTTGTATCATTCCAATTTTTGAGGTGCCTAATAGCTTTAGAGGCAGCAGCAGGAAACGTACAGGCCACTGTACCTGACTGACTGGTCTCAGCTTTCTCCCAGAACATTTTACTCCAAAGCCGCCTGCGAGTACCTGCAGGGCAATCATCTTTTCCACTAAGCCTAACAGCTCCCTAATGACACGCTTGCAGAAGTCCAATAAAGAAGTTAATTCACCACAGGCTCTCCCTCCGCATACATCTTTTTCAGACAGCCGAGGAGTTGCGGTCTGCGCGATTGTCTCGGAGGTAGGCAAACCTGCAAGCTATCTCACAAAAAAGGGGAGAAAAAACTGAGTTCTGTAACAATAAAATAGAGACATGACCATTGCTGGGTATGACAGAGTTCTCCGCACCACCATTTTGAGTACTGTACCTACACCTGCCCAAGAACACCATTTCCTCCCAATTCTTCCCCCCAAGATACTAGAGACAAGCTTCCCGGGTCTCTCAAAGGTAATTCCCATGCAGCCAGTGCAATTGTTATGCCTTAAATGTATTTATAGCTAAATATATTTTGAAGAGGCAAGAGTTTCTTCCAAACGGGAGATGCTGGTAACTTCAAAAGCACAAATGGGAACTTGGCAGCACTGCAGTCAAATAGAAAAAAACACAGCCCAGCCAAGGAGTATTTATGCAATGCTTGCAGTTTTACCAGTCCGTGACAGATGTGCTGTATAACTTACATACTAATCTGAATATAAACTCCCATCTTCACATTTTAAAGTGCTCACAACTGGACTAGATAAAATAACTAAGATTTTGAAGAGTTCTACAACGACAACGTCCACTCTTCCCACACACTTCTGATAAATGAGTAAAAATGGAAATTGCAGAATGTGGCCAGTTGAAGTACTCCATTGTTTCCATAAATTTCTCCATGGAAATACCACTGGTAGGTGATTGTCACAAGTAAAATCCTGGTTATATCCCATTCCAGGAGCAGGTTTTGTGTTTTCTGAATAAAGCAGGTAAGGCTCTTAGCAGCAGTTCCACAAAATAAAGAAAACTGCTAACATGAACTTGCCATTCGCATCAGACTCCACGTGAGCTGGCTCGAGTTCTTGAGTCCAACTATTCTCAAGGTGTTCACTCCCTGGTTGGGCCACTGCACTATTTGTTTCTCCTTGTATTACACGACTTGAAAGACAGAATAATTAATAAAGGTCTAAAACAAAGAAAAAAAATAATTCAAAGCATAGCTAAGGATTAGACTGCTGGTGAAGTTGCCCCCCAGATGCAGCCCCTCAATGCTGAATGCAAAGAGTTTATTTACCAGGTCCCTTCAGCTCTGGAGAAAACTGGCTAAGTAAGACACCCAGCGCTGCTTTCATGTACCGGTATCTTCTGACAATCAGGTCTTTCTCCACAAGTCTGTATAAAGTTTTGGTTACATTTACAGACTTGAAAATCCTCCCTTTCCTCTACTCCCACACACTTTTAATGCAATACAAAGCGATAGGACAGCTTTGATGTATTTAACACATCCAATACAAAGAAGTAATACCTTGAACAACTTTCCTTTTAATCCCTGCCAACAAAAGTACCCCTTCTTAAAAAGCTGAGCAGCAATTTAAGATCTCTGAAGAAGAAAGGCCATATACCTAGCCTAACAATGCCGCAAGTCCCTTTAGTTGCTCTATTTACCAGGAACTGCCTTCTAACATCACAACCTTCTACATCTCTTACTCCCTAACCTCGCACCTTGTAGACAAAGCCATACTCATCCTCCAGCTTTACCAAATTTCCCGTGAACCAACTTTTTTCTGGCAGCTTTGAGTATCTTCAAGGCCTGCAACGCTCACCACTGCGATGGCAGAAGTAGGCAGTGACAAGAACCCTTCTCGTCCTCCCAACAGACACTTTCACACTGTTTCTTTCAGTCAGCAGTCAATGAAAACTCTCTGGACAGCTCCTGACATGTCACACCATGTCCTTTTCCGTGCGTTTTTTAAAGTTGTTTACTGTACTTTTGCTCCCTCACCTCCTGAGCTGATGGAAGAGCTGTGTCACTCAGCGCAAAGCTTGGAAACACGCCACTGCCATTTGCCAGGAGGGCTCTTATCTGGGAACACTGCATTGACTTACAGTTTATTTTTCTCACAGCCCCTCTTACGCTGAATCAATGGATCGATGGAGACGAGCCCTACAATCCCATACAGAGTCACTACTTTCCTCTTTATCGATTGCAAACCCACCTCGTGGCAATTGCCGTAAAGTTTCTGCGTGCCAGCTCCGCGCCTGCCCTCGCCACGCAGCCGTGCCAAGGTGCTGTGTGCGAGCTTGAGGCGATCGTGGCATTTCTGTGGGCACCTGAGCAGGGTTAGCGCCGTGCAGGCTGACTATGAACACTCACAACGCCGCTGTGGCTTACAAGGCAACAAGCGAATGGGAACTGGCTGGGTAAGGTGCAGGGACACCTCTGAGCCCTGGCCCGAACCAGTCACAGAGACACAATGGATTTAAATAAAGGAATGTAGCTCCTCAAACTAAATAAGAAATTATTTTAAAATCCTGGCGTGAAGAAGGTGAATTAATTTGCTGGGATGCCAGGCAGCCTCGTACACCTCACGACCAGTCGCGTTGGCAGGGCGTCCAGAGAGAGAGAGACCTCCCCGCGCTCAAATTAAGAAAAAAACGACAAAACCCAACCAAATCCCACAGAGTTGAAGCCCGAACCCCCTCGCTGCGCCGCCCTCGGGGCGCCCAGCACGAAGCCGCCCGGCAGCCGCACAAAGGCTCGCTCGGGGCCCTCCTGCCCCGGCCGCGGGCCGCGCACAATAGCGAGCAACAGCTGCCCGCAGCCCCCTCCCTGCCTGTGAGGCGAGCCCTCCCCGCTGACGGGACATAAATAACGCAGCGGGGCCGGGGGCGAGCCCCGGGGACCCCCCGCAGCCCCCTCCCGCCGCCTGCGGGGAGCCCGGAGCCGCCTCAGCGCCGCCTCAGCGCCCCCGTCCCGCCTCGCCTCACCTGGGGCCGCGCTCCCCCGGCCGGCGGGGGGGTCTGGGGGCGAGGCGCTGCCGGCTCCGCAGGGCTCAGGGCGCTCGCTGCCCACCCCCGCAGCCCCCGCCCGCCGCTGCGGGGCCGCCCCGGTGCTGCTGGCGGCGCCGCCGGGGACGAGGCGCCGAGCGCGGCGGGCGCTGACAGCTCCGCAATATGGCGGCGGCGGCCGCCGGGCGCATCCCCCTCCTCCTCCCTGCTCCCGCCTCCCCGCCTCTGCCGGGGGGTTCGCGGCTCGGGGCGCAGCGCGCATGCGCGGCGCGGAGGGGGGCGCATGCGCGCGGCGCGCGGGCGAAGCTGCTGCCCGCAGCCGAGCCGCGCCGCTGCCCGCAGTGTGCTGGCGGAGGGGCACGGGGCCGGCGGGGCGCGGTGAGGAGGCGGTGCTGCGGCTCTGAGGCGGTGCTGCGGCTCTGAGGGGGCGGCGGGGAGCCGTGTCCTGCCGCCGCGCTGAGGCGGCGGGGAGGTGCCCCCCGCGGTCCTCGGCCGTCGGGAGGCGTGATACCGCCCCTCGGTGTCGCGGGGGCGTGAGGAGCGTCCTCCCGTAGAAAAAAAATAAATAAATAAAAGTAAAAATGAAATAAAAACTGTTGGCTCGCCCACCTGAAGAGGCGAAACGGATCCCGCGTCCGTGCTGGCGCAGGGCGGTGGGACCCTCACTGCTCCATCACTCCGAGGGGGAAGGGGCCGTGCTGCGGTCACACGTGGCTTCCCCTATTCACACTTAATTTTTTTTCATACGCAAACCCTTCAAAAATCCCTCCACAAACTTCTCTTGGAAGGACGAGGAAACTCTCCCAGTAGATCCTCCCAATCCTGAGGGACGAAGCTGAGGCGGTCCCAGCCCCCCACCCCTCCCACACACACTATGGACTTGCATTTTATTTTATTTTATTTGCAAGTGACTGGAGGTGCGCCCTGAGCGCTGGCAATGCAGCCAGGGAGGCCAAACAGCAAAGGGATCCACTTGAGCTCCCAGCCCTGAGTCATGCAGCTGCTATTAATACACCTCGCCCTCTGGCTGCCTGATAAAGAAGGCAAGGTTGGGGGAAGAACTGGGAGGAATTGCCAATTAATGTCCCTTCAGAAAGAATAATTAGTTTTAGGATGAATTGGAGGTGGGGAAGAAGAGGAGAGAGGCTCGGCAAGCCACAAGGAGTAATACCCCCGTGAATGTGTGGGAGCCGCACTGACTAACTCTTTTTGCATTTGTTTGGACAAAATCTAAAGAACATTCCCATAAACTAGATGACTACATAGTGCAATCTGTGATGAAATTAAGTTTATATAAGACTGAGTATAATTGCTTCTTCTAGAGGCATTTAATGAATTTAATCTGTGATGATTTTATGGATTTTATTGTATATGTCAAATAGGCATTTATTTCTCCCGCAGTCATCACCACAGAACCCAAACATCTCGGTCTATTAAAGATAGATTCAATTTCTTCCCATGGGCTAAAATTTCAATTCCAGCTTTGTTTTTGCTTTCCTGTTCCAATGAAAAAGTGACCGTGGCTAGTTCCACCTGCTCTCTGTTGTTGCTTGTCCTCAAGAACATCCTGGTTTGAAAGAGAAAATTTTGGAGCACATTAAACTTCTCAAGTGTCCTGCAGCCTCTGCAGAAGCATGGTTGGTTCCACTGATCATCGTCAGTATGCAACAAACTCTTCCCCATTCAGGTGGCCTTTTTCTGCATGACAGAGCAAGATCCAAAGGCAATCAATAAAAGCTCTTCCATGGAAAACAAGACCTTAATATCCATTCAATGACCTAAGGGTAGGAACTTTGATTCATACCAGAAATCGTCTATGAATCAGTGCAGTAACAGATAAAAACATCTTCACTTTAGTTGACTGAATTAGAGGCTGGCTCTTCCTCTGACAGAGTCCATCGTGGAGTGGCTCAGGTGTCGGAGTATTGCACTAGGACATGGTTCTGTGCTGATAGCAGGTGTAAAGAAAGTGCCTTTCAATGTGCGCATTATCGTCTTAAGATATGCTTTATCTCTTATAACGGTGCACAAAGAATATTATTCCTCAAAAAAGTCAAGCTAAATAACATTCTTATCTACCTTGTCAACAGTATAATGTGGTTTTATTCTTGCCTTGCTTCCTTAACAAGGTGTAAACTCGCAGTGTGGCTGATAAAGCAGGGCAGCAAAAAGAAAAGTGTAGTTAGTGACCGTACCCATTTTAGCCATGACACTGAAACTACAGAAAGAATTACAGCCAATAAAGAGAGCTTTCAGATATCCATATCAGCTTAAATTGCACAGTTATTGAAGAGGTAGTTATAAAGATAAAGTTAATGATAAGAATACTGTAACTGTTATAAAGATAAAGTTAACGATAAGAATACTGTAACTGCATGATGTAAAAGTTTGTCTTCCAGCAGTAATGCCAACATGCGGCTCTTCATTAAAAAACAGATTTTAAACTTCCACTGCCCTATCTGAGGAATTAATCCTAGAATCGATTGTGACAGTAAAGGTTTCTGAGCCGTGACGGAGAGCATTAGTCAGTGTTAGAAGTTTCTTCTATTAAAGCTAATCGTGCAATCTGAGGGACATTTACTGGACAAGGCGGTTTGGAAAGGAGAACTAAAAAAAAAAAAAAAATCACTGAGAAATTTCCAAATTGTCTTGGCATGTTAAATGTTATGCAATACACCTTTATTTTATCCTGTAATCCAATCAAGAGTTATGCTGTCAGCTCGGATAGAAGCGTAGTTCTGCCCATACCATGCCACTGACATGAGAAGTTATACGTGGATGCAGCCTGCAAGTCTGCAACCCAGCTGCTCTTTCTGAGCATATTTATGCATGTGACTCAATACACACATATTCGTCTATTAATATGTTTACAGAGGCAGACCTTACAGCGCCAAGAATTATTGCAGGGTAGTTTAACTGTTACTAATTGTGCGGTCTAAAACGGAATTGTTTATTCTTTTGTTAATACTTGAATAAATATAATAGGATATGCTGCCTTAATGGACATTAATCACATTTCTTTTTCCAACAAGTGTTGCCTTTTTAAGTCTCTGCTAGAAAAAAAAATGGAATTGAAAGAATTTTGGAGTCATTAGATGAATCCAGTTCATGGATATTTTAAATATTTGGTGAATTTACAGTAAATGTCTGAAGCAATAGGTTTTGTGTCTGTTGTTAAATTTGTCATCTAAAATTAAATTTATCTAATTCCAAAAGTGTGTTGTTAAAATATGAAGTTTCAATAAAAATATAAAGATTCCAGTAACAACACTGAACAATCCAAGTTGCCTTTACTTGAGTGTATTCATATGGCCTGAGCTTTGATCAAGTTCAAAAGGCACAATGTGGTATGTTTCTGGGAAGGATTGCTCCTTTTCCGTTCTGAAATACTGTAGCTAGGCAGAGCACACTTAGGTGTCCTTCAACACCTCGATTCTCTGATTTTCAGCAGCTCCGCAAACATTTATTGCTGATGGCCTCAGCTCCAGGAAGACGTCGAGGAGTCCAGTTCTGGAGATTCCCCTGTACACGTGTTGTGACGAGGGAGGACAGCCTCTGTGTGCTACGAGGAAGAGGGATTCTCTCTCCTCATCAGGGACACACAGAAAACAGGATAAACCAGGACCCCAAAGCCTGATCAAAGCATCTGGGAAACAAAATTCCAGATAATCTGCTACCGAATTGCTATGCTGGCAGCTGGTTTGGTGTCAAACAGTTCTCCCTTTTGTTTTAAGAACCTAGCTGAAAAGGCTTAACCTTTAACATTCACACTGAAACCTGGCTTAACCCTTAGCCTTTACCACCGAAAATCTGCAAGGTTGATTGCAAATGGTTTGTCCTGCAGCCCATTGAGTGCCTCCCAGTGAGACTTCAGGAAAATAGTGCTTCTCTTGAAGACTGCTCCCACCACAAGCAGCCCCATGGCTAGGGCCATGGGTCTCCTGCTGCTGTATCTGAGTAGCCCAAAAGCTTTGCTACCAAACATCTCTCACATATGATGACCTCCTCCACATTTTTCTCTAAGGTATTTAGCCTCTGATGCTGCAGCAAAGAGCAGCACTCTTGCAGTGTCAGCCCATCTCAGGGCCAAATTGTAATACCTATTCTGCTCAAGACTGAAAATAGTGAAATCACTTTTGAAGTATGTTCATTTAAGAGTCTCAGATACAGATCTGAATTCATTTTAAGTGAATCAGTACTTGTATCTCTGTGATAACAATTTGCAAATAATCTAATTTTTTCACACAAAATACAGATTACCCAGTCGTTATTTTTCATCTATTACCTCAGCCACCATTTTTATTTTATGATTATTTTTTTTTTAATAATAGTTGGTAACTGCCCAAAGGGAAATTAACAAATTAAACTGCTTTGCAGCTAAGGCTGGGGCAAGCTGTCTGATTTCTTGTATTCCAGCTGGGACAAATCTGTGCGTGTCACTGCTCCTGTGTCATGTCACCCAAACGTGCCTTTGCTGATACATGAGGTTGTCATCTAGCAGCTGACACTTAGCTGCAGTTCTGCTTCTGGCCACTTAATGTTTTTATCTCATTCATAGTTGTAATTATTATGACAAGTACAAGTTGTTCCGCAGTGACAGTGTTGTTTTTTTAGTGACAGTGTTTATTTTAGCTATCATATGGCTGTGGCTAGGTCTTAGCAGTGGAAATGAAAGCCATTGATAATCCTGGAGATATTAATTTCAGCAAAATAATGTTGAGAATTTATTGTGAAATAAAAGAGGAGGTAAGGCAATAGGCAGAGTTTAAGGCACCAGTCCCAACAACAACTTTTTTTTCTTGGATCTAGTTCTGTGGATGAAAAAAGGGAACGTGATTACCAAGGAATTGGATGCAAGTATTTGAAAGCTTAAAAAAATATACAACTGTTAAAGTAAAAGCAAATGGTTTTGATTTCCACCACCCACCGAGGCACATATAAGCTGTTCTGAGATACAGCCGTACAACTCAGTGAATAAACAAAATCATATTAAAATATAGAGGTTTTTACTAGGAATCAGTCACTGAAGTATTTTTAGGTCCTCCACCCTTCTGATTTTACTGCATTCACTTGCTTCCTTATTAAGAAGCAAAAAGAATCAAGTCTGTAAGAGTTACGAGTTTTCAGCCAAAATACAATCTCGAGACTGTGTCATCTCCTTGCCCTGCCAAACTGGACACATCAAAACCTCAGAATGGAAGTCCCCATTTCCCCTCAGCCCTGTCCAAATAGAGTTGCTAGGACTCCTTTTCTAAAAGGGGAGTTTCCAGGAATGCTTACATATATTTAGAAAAGAAAAATGAAAGCTGTTCCATTTTGTGTTTTCTATGTATGGGATATTATGTCAGTAGCATCACAAAAGGTGGAAAAAATGCCTGCAGAACCAAAGGAGGCACCCCATCACCTCTTCAAGGGGATATTCCACAAAAGTCTCCCCAGCCCACTCTTACTAAGAAAACGTTCTAGTTAGAAGAAAACAGATGGCAATTTTTGCTGCCGTTATTTTCATCTAATTTATATGTAGCCCTTAATCATGAACTTCCACTGGGGAAAAAAAAAAAAAAAGAAAAAAAAGCAATTGCAAAAAAAAAAAATTCCACACCATGAATTTGATGTAAAGTAGCCAGCAAATACAATTCCTTCTTTATTTTACCACTCTGCCTCCCTTGAAATCAGTGGCTTATTTCAGAGTTAATCTGCTTGTACAGAGTAGCAAGCCAGCAGACTTCTGGGCTTCTGAAGGAATTTAAGAACAAAAAGGCTGAGCTAATACTAACAAAAGCATGAGTCATTAAAGCCAGCTACCACTCTATTGCTGAAGTGCGTGTCCCTGCAGATTACTCCTTTTTTCACCTCCCTAGCACAGCAAGTGAGGCGTGTATCAAGGTTCTTCGTTTGCAGAAGCCAGATTAATCTCAGGGCTCTCTCATTAGCACACCTACAAAGATGCAATTTGGAGTCTGTAAGGTGATTTGGCCTTAAGAGGGCATGTGCTCTTGCAGCAGGTATCATGTTCCAATTTAATGTTATCAGAAGAAATCATCCTCGACTAAAGTTCAGCAAAGAGAACCATAAGGAAGGAAAGAGAAAGCTTCTCATACCTTTAAAAGCTGTTTCATTTTGCCATGTGTGAAGAAGGGCTGAAAAACTTAGCTGTATTTACTTGCTTTTAGGAGAAATACCGAAAGATACAGGCTATGGCTATCCTTAAGGAATGCTGGTAGTTGAAGAGCCAGGTGAGTTAGGATGTTACAAGGGTACCAAAGCAATGAACGAGGATAAAATTGAAATGAGAAATGCATTTTAGACTCCTTTAATGTCTTCCTATTATAGGTCATTCATGAAGTTTAGAGGTGAAGAGAGAATGAAAGGGTGGAACATAAGGACAGATTTGGGACTTCAGATGCTGCTGAAATTAAAATTATAAAAACAAGTATGTTGCTCCATGATCTTCCTAAACAAAGCATGCTTCTGCTTGCTCCCACTTAAACACCCAAGAGGAGGGTTACGCTGGTTGCCCTGCTGATGGCTCATCATCGGAATTTCTTCTACGTGGAGCCAGTCAAAAAAAAAAGTCAAAAAAATGCTGAAACTTTGCATGAAGGTGGAGGTTTGCTAAATTGAACGTCTGCCCCTTCTCACTTCTTTACATCATTTCCTATCACATAAGTAAAGTTGAGCATTTTTTTCCTCATTGCTGCAGCTGGGCCCTGCAGACCTTGTTTCTGTGGTCAGTCTATGACAGACAGGAGGAAGTCCATCTATGCTGAGGTACAGGGAGCACAATGGCAAATGAAGTTTACACAAGGTAGAGATGGTAAAAATGACTTAATCTTGCACGTTATGTGGTAACAATTTTGTTTCCAGAAAAAAGGCTCTAGGTCATCCTGCTTGAGCAGGGCACAGTAGAAGATGACCTCCAGAGATCCCTTCCAACCTCAATCATTCCGTGATTCTGCAAAAAAAAACCCACAGCTATCAATTTAAGCAGTACAATATGTGCCTATAATCAACAAAATGTTCAACTGATAGATGTACGAATATCCAACCTGAGATGAAATATTGCATGCAGATCTGATCATTGGTGGTGGCTTAACCTAGGTGAGCCGCCAGATGCGTACCAAGCTGCTCCCACTCCTCCTCCTTGACAGAACAGGAGCCTAAAAGACTACAGAATTAAGAAGACATTTGGAGATGGTGAAAGGTCATAAAAAAAAAAAAAAAAAAAAAAAAAAAAAAGGCAAAAAGGCATCTGATTGAATTAGAACTTTTTGCCTAAGAAATGTAATAAATGAGATTCAAACATGTAAGCCTGAGGCTTAGGAGGGAAAACAAACAAACAAACAAACAAACAAAAAATAGCACTGTATAGTAGTGGAAAGCCAAGAGGGGTTGAGTGCTCTGCTGTCATCTTTTGCATAGAAAAGGAGCTGAACAGCAATGGGCAGGCTTGAAACCTTCTATTTGTAGTTTGTGCTTTGTTCTATTCTAGTCAAGAAGTCAGCCACCAAGAAAAAAATGTTATAAAGTTGAAAAAGTGATGTAATTGCAGTAACATGTGAAAAGCCTGGGCAAACTCATTAGGCATAAATGTGCTCGGGGTTAGCAGTCACCCTGTTCTAAAACCACACTTTCAGCCTGTGGATGCAGAAAGTCCTCAAAAAGGAACAGAAAGCTCTGAGAAAAAATCTTCCTTGGGCAACAAAGATTGTTTGTCTTCATACGTGATCTCCTGTGGAAAAGCACACGATCACTGATGAGTGACTAACAAAAAGGAATAGCTGGTAGGATGAAAGGGCAGCAGGTGACGGGGAGCAACTAACTGAAATGGCACGGTGACATTTCGACATACAGCAGCCTAAACTGAGGTAGGTGGTAAATCCACAGGACTTGACACAAAGTACCAGCAAATAAAGTATTACCTAAGGGGGTAAATAGCTGCCACCTGCCCTAAGAAACCAGAGCACATCTCTAAATTACTACTGTGCTTTAAGAAAGAGTAGTTGCTGTCCCATTTCTCTTCCTTTACTTCCCTCGTTTCAAAGCTCTGTCATGTTAAGCCATTGGATTCGCTAATATAAATGGTATTGCTTCGGTCCCTTTTTAGTAAATAATCCCTAGAAATTCTGGATCAAGATCTAGTGAAATGCTGGCAAACATAAAAATAGAATAGAGAACATGTTCATGAGCTTTCATATCCTTAGTCTTGTAATACAAGAGGAGGCAGATCATGAAGTTGAAAAGTAGTGTATTTGAAACCAAGTGTTATCTTTTCATCAGAGAACAAAATGGACTGAAAATCACTGCTCCGGGATGTTACTGAAGTGAAAACACACAGCAAGCATCTAAGAGGGAGTGCAATACTTTCTTGTCCTGAATTATTGCATTTCTGGATATTTTTGTTATTTATATGCGGTATTGAAAGAGAAAGCCAGCTTGAAACACAAGTTAGTAATTAAGTTCAATTCTCCATCACCACACTTCTGCTGACAATATTTTTGGGTTTGTTTTATTTTTGTATCTTCTCAGCAGCACTGGGAAACAACAACGGTTAGATGTACACAATCGGGCTAAATTAACATAATGCAGTATGGCACGTTATATGCTCCAATGAGCTCAACATTGTCTGAGAAATAAAACTAGGTTTAGCCCACAGAGAGAGCATGTCAGTGATCAAACTCTACATGCCTTGAGGAAAAACGGGGAAGAATCTCTAAGGTTTAATTCTATAAAGCAAGGTTGCAAAGCGACTACTGAAGTGCACATAATTGCTCCAAACTCTCTCTTTCTGAAAGGTCAGTTCTTAGTTCCCTTTAGGAGAACGTAAGAAATACAAGTTACACAACTGTTCAGAAAATCCTTAATTTGGGTAGAAAGTTCTTCTACACAATTCGGGCTTTGGGAAAATTCATTTAGGCAGAAACTCATTTCAGGTGTTACTGTACAACAGTTAGGGCTCAGAAAACCTTGTTCCCAAATGCAACAGACCATGAAAATGTTGAGTTCGATTCCTATTTGCAGCTCTGCTTACCAATTAAAATTTGTATGTTAAAATGCAATCGCCAACTGTTAAGATCCTCGAAAGTACTACCATTCTTCATGGAAGGCTCTGCCACAGTACCATCCAAGATTATTAAAACTTCTCTGTATTTACAAAGGCTGTTTTTAATATTCATTCTCTCACGTACACCAAATTATGATGGCAGTAAGTTCCGCTATACAGCTCTCTGTGGAAGAACAGAATCCAGCTTTTAAGGTAACTTGCTCATTTTTCAATAGTAGCCTAGTCACGCTCCTCCTGCTAATGGTAGCAGAGCAGAACATAACATTTCTACTTAAGTGTCTTTTTCATTAGTAATTTTATGGTCATGCTGAAACACCACATCCTGCAAGACATAGTACTCACACTGTAAAACTCAGCAACAGAGGCTGTTAAGGTGATTTTACAAGGAAAATGAAGATATGCCCAAAGCCTGCACAGAGGCTTTTAATCCAGACATTGCAAGTAAAGCCAGCAGTCATCCTGTCACTGAGATGGAGGTGAGTTCTGTGTTCAATTTTCACCGTGCCACATGGGCATAACCTAACTTCTCGCCTTTTCTATTTGGAGTGGCTTTGAAATGGCAGAACAGCTCTGCTGTTGTCTCTGCTTGAGCTCGTGCCACTGCTGCTAGTGCAGTTGCATAGCTGAGAACCGCTCCTGGAATTTTTCATCAAGACACGACCCTTCAGAATAATTCTATATAAAGGGTTCAGACCTTCTTCTAGGTGTTAGTATAACCAGATATCATTTGCTTCTCACAACATTTTCACCCCCCCCCCCCCCCCCCCCCCCCCCCCGGAAGGGACTTTTAATTGCCAACAGTTTTCCTTATCAGTTGAAGGTATCCAAACTGCTAAATTGTACATAAATATAATCAGCAATCGGTCTCAAAAATATTTGTGTAGTACCTGAAGTAATCCCTTACTCAAAGGTTAACTACTTTCTACTGCAGTAAGTTAAAATGACAGCAAAGCTAGTCTCACAAGACCTACAAGCCTCACTAGCAGTCCTGATGTATTTGAAGGACTGTTCATACGCGTTTTGGTTTGCAGAAAAACCCACCTGGATTTTTCCATATTCAGTGAAATCTAAACCACTGGACTTGTATTCTTCCCATACGGTGTGCAAAGCCACTGACAGATCTGTAGGACAAGAAAGATAAATAAATCATCAAATTAAGCAAGATAGATTACAACATATCATTTGCCCTAAACTAAGCTGGCACTATTATGCTTCTTTACACAAGATGGAAGAGCTCTAGCAAAAAGTGCAGAACATAGGATTTCTTCCAGAATATTTTCTTGCAAAGCAGAAGATGCACCGGAGGCAGAGATGAGGATGTGGGGAGTTGTGGGTTCGTGTGGGCTGAGTGAGCGTACCTCAGCTGCTTCCTGGCGGCTGCTCGGCACGCTTCCTCTGGAACAGATTCACTCTGTCAGGCGTAAACCCGGTGGAGCACGGGGATCCGAGAGGAAGCAAACACACCCCCGGGGTTAGCTCACAGCAGGCACGGCTCAGTCATGGGTACCAGGCTGCATCGGCGTGGGACAGGCTGCCGTGGGCTGCCTGCGAGCCTTTCTGCAGCTGGCACACGAGAGATGGGCCACAGGTTGAGCCCTGGTGTATAGGGGGTGCTCTCCTACCTGCTGTCTTCTCTGTACTTATACTAAAATATAACACACCCAAATAAAAGCACGGAATTCAGCATCATTGTCTTTGAACCTGAGTATTTTTCCATCAGTAAAATTTGAGTGTTTTGTAATAACACATGTAAAACTGCATTTTTGCTTCAGCTTTCTGAGGACATTGTGGTTTTCTATGCAGTGGGATTAATCTTTCAAACAAAACTCTTGATATGTTTGCAGTGCTGGAGATTTCAGCCTTTCGTACACACCCTTTAACCCATTAACCCAGCATCGATAGATATAAAAGGGAACAAGTTCAGCCTAGTTAGTTGGCTGTCCCAGCTAACAAATGGCAGGTTCTACGGGCAGGCTGGCCTGCGATGACTGCAACAGTGCTGGCTCAGGAAATACCTCCCCTCTGCTACACAGCTAGCAATTGCTAGAAAAGCATTTGCTTCTCCATTATAGAGCTGAACAGTTCAAGCTTCTTCCATCTCAGGAAGCCACCAGCCCACACATAAAAGCTATCGAGTGCAGCAAACACCTGGCTGAAATCTCAGCTGCCGGCCAGTCGGTGAGAGCAGGACGGTACAACACAATTTTAAAAGACATTTGATTTTTAAGGGATTACTAAAAGCATCATGCTTAATCACATAGGGTATAAACCCTGGTGCTAGATGATCCTTTACTCGTCTTTGCACAGGGTTTCTGCATCGTGGTGGTGAGCCTGGCTTTGCGTGGTGTACTGCAGCAAGGACTCCACCAGCTCCACAGCTGTGCCCGTTTAAAACAAAGAATTTGGCCTATTTAAAAACCCAAGTGCTGCCCGATTCCATTACCCGTGCTCGTATACAGAAAACAGAAGTGTGTTAAAAAGTAATAGGGCAGAGAGCTACCTCAGCAGTTGGGTACCGCCATGGGTTACTAACTCCAACGCTGTGCCAGCACTTTGGCCGAGGGCCCTAAAAGCAGCGCAGGAGAAACCTCCTATGCAATATATATGCCCCAGCCTTGAAACAAGAGCTGCCTGGCAGAGGCAGTGCAGTACATTGGAAGCATTGTTTTATTGCTGCCTTGCTGCTGGGATCGCTGAGCGCTCCCGAAAACCGCCTGGCGCTGTTGCTGCTCTGCTCCAGTGGGACGCGGGCTGCTGCGGGGGGTGGCCGCACGCTGCCTCTGCTCGCTGCAGAGCAGCAGCTCGAGCAAATGCTAAAGGACTGGAAATAGCAGTTAATAAAGGAATGGAAATATCAGATGAGTTCCCTCAAAGCAACCAAGTCTGCAGTGGTCGGGTTGCTGCCAGCTAAGCTAGCGCAATTTAAAGTAAAGCCGAATTTCTGCACCGGCGAGCGTGTCGGATGCACCAAACCCATGCAGGAGCAGCCCCCTGCAGCCCCAGCTGGGCTTTGGGGCGCTTTGTTCATTTCCTGTGCTGAAGGGTTCCTGATTGCACACAGCAATCTTGGATTACAAAGGAGCACAGGCTCCATCTCGACTTGTTTTAAGTGCTGCCAAGAAAAAAAGGGGACTTGGGTAAAGCCCAAGCTAGCCAAGCGCAGAATTGCCAAACCGAGGCTTTCAATAAATCAGCTCTCAGAAAGTCATGAGACTGGCATTAAAAAAGAAACAAACACACTCATGAGCCTTTAATAATAGTTTGGGGCTCTCTTTATTTCTTTTCTGTGTTCTTATATTTAGGTTTCTCTTCCAACCTAGGAAAAGATCAGATTTTAGATTTTACATTCTCAGCTGCTGATCACCTGATTTTGAAATGATGAAAAGAAGGCTTTGGTTAAAATATTACAAAAAATATAAAATTTAGCAGCTTTAAAAATACTTCTGTTCACATTCTGAATATGATAAACATGCTCCTAGGGTGCCAGAGAGGGTCATTGTTTTCAGTCACACTGGTGGAGGCAAAACATAACTGCTAAGCTTATTACAAACTACAAGCTGTGCAGTGCCAGATGTGTGAGTACCGATTGGTAAGTCTGTCACTGTTTTTTAAATTATTTTTAATATATAACAGGTGTGATCATTTACATGCATAAATGTTTGCAGCATCTTTTCCATGTGTACATAACTCTATCTATTTGGAAAGGTCTCTTACACAACTGCTTATGTATATGTTACGAGGCAGAGCCCCTGTATTGCTTTATACACTGATTCACATTTTTATTTTCAGACACTAATTATGTCTTCCAATGAAAGTGAACAGCAGCAACAAGATTTATTTGAATTTAAAGCTTTGGATCAGAGAACGTTTGTGACACCTGCACATTTTATTACTTCATGTTCTTGCCAGCTCTCCACGTTCCCAGTTTTGCTCGTTAGAAATCTCTCCATTTCCTACTCTGGATGCAAAGTCATATGAAAACTTTCTCCTCCCTTCACTACTGCTGTGTTCAGTGGTGTGAGCACGGTGGAGCCGTAGCTTGCTGTGCCTCCTGGTGGCCACACAAACCTCCTGCCTTAACGCACTGCCCTCGTACACTAGACTTTCTGCAAGAATCTTACACTAAACTCTTTCTCTTGCATAATTTATCTGCTTCTCTTTACGAACTGATAGTCTACCATTAAATATGAACTCATTCCTTCCTATCAGGCTACCCGAGGATGCATTTTTCAAAGGTAGTAAAGAGGAGGACCTCATACTTTTCTCACTTCACTTGCAAGTGGCAGTACAGCAGGGTTTGCAGAATCTACAGCAATCAACATCTTTGCTTAATGGAGAGATTTTGCTTCCCCTTTGTTGCATGTGTTTTTGAGAAACATCTGTAAGGACTGGGAAGAGAGTAAAAATATATTACTGATAATTCATGTCAGCATTATCCAGAGAAGAGAATTGGGCACCAATAGGCAACAGGGGTATCTGTCCGTATAATTCATTGTCAACATGAACC
Source organism: Anas acuta (assembly GCF_963932015.1). NCBI lineage: Eukaryota > Metazoa > Chordata > Aves > Anseriformes > Anatidae > Anas > Anas acuta. The sequence continues at coordinate 18,005,963 of NC_088979.1, forward strand.
TCGTGCAGTCAGAAAATGTCTTTCTTGTTTAACTGGAGCCTCTAATTACAGTCTAACTACTACCAGGAGTTGGGACATGGGTAGCAATGAAAACATTGCCCAAATTCCTTAGGGAAGGTCTGGTGGATTTTGTTCCTCAGCTCCTGTCCTTCAGTGAGAAATCTGCAGCCACAGCTTCAGGGCATTATATGCCAGAAAATTAGGAAGGAGTCAGACCAAAGAAATGTCCAAAGGTGCCTCAAGCCCAGTATTTTGCCTCCAGCAACTGAGAAAATCGACACCTGGGAATGAATGTGAGAATGAAGCAAGCACAGATTTTCCCTCAGCGTTTCCCCAGCTTCCACCAATGTGCACATCAAGGATTGCAGACGTGTTAGACACTGTGTTCTTATATTTATCAGCCTGCAGTGGATTTCACTTTCATGAACTCGTACAGTTGTATTTTGAGCACACGTTAAGATACCATATTGAAGGAGACAAACCTTCACATCGGTAAAAGTTACCGCCCTGCTGGCTATGACTATGATGGCAAATTCTGCTTTGTTTTGAAAATTTCATGTTAAGCTGTCCACCACTTTCTCAACTTATCATAGGGAAGAGCTATTGCTATGAAATGTTAGGGATAACATGAAGCAGAAGAATTTCAGAAAATCAGAAGAGTAAGAAAAGCTTTCCTGTGAAAAACTTACATATTTTCCTAATGAACAGGATCAAGAGTTCCAGAAAAATAACTTTAAAGTCCCCTGGGCAGAGATGGAAATTGTCACAGGTTTTGCAGTCTCGTGTGTACGACAGATCCATGGCTTTGGAACAACCAATTATTACCAGTTTAGCTGAATTCCAGGGCGGTAATTCACCCCCTTGTCACAGGACAGACCCACCTCCTCAGCTGTCCTCTCTGAGTGGATTCCCAGAGCTCCACCTCTCCGGATGACAAACTCCAAACATTTTTATCTCTTTCCCACTGTTTCAGGTGCTGTACTGAAATCATTGAAGACAAAGCAATTGGAAGCAAAACACTCTCCTGCCCTGCTGCGCTGCAGTTATCGGATCCTCACCAACGGTGCCAAAATTCTCACATCCAAATCACCTTTTCACTGCAGAATTGCTTGGCAGCTACACACAGAATGTGATGCTGCTCTGATTATCCGCCTTTCACAGAAAAGCTTAAAAACCACTTTCATTCCCCAAATAAAAACAACCACCTCATGTACATTTTACCTCTCCATTTATCCCTCCTCCGCTGCTGACAGCTCCTGCACATTCCTGCCTTCCTCAAGTTAGATCAAGGTCTCTAGTGCTGAAGTGCCAGGGGCAGGTGGAGAGAAAGACCTTGATCATTTGTATGGTCTTAGAACTAGAAAAATCAAGTTGAATAAATGTCATAGTTGAGAAAAAATAAATAAATTAGAAAATGATATTGTGTCAGCAGCTCACAGGATTACTCCCACCCCCAGTCACATGCAAGTTGCCAAGATGAAATGATATGGCCTTATCCTCCTGTTTGTTTTTTTGTTTGTTTTTTTTTGTTTTGTTTTGTTTTGTTTTTGCTTGTTTGTTTGTGAGGGCTTAGTTATACTGAATAAACCTCTTGTGATCAAGGAGCATCCGTAGCCGGAGGACTGACCTGGAAGAGTGATGCCAGAAACCAGAGCAGGGAGTCCCAGGGTGTCACTAAGGACACTGCCCCAGATCAGAGTTTGTGGATGAGATGGTTCTGCCCCCGTGACAGTTAACAGGAGGCAATCACAAAAGGAAAGCTCCACACAGACTATGGATCCTCTCCTTTCCTTGGATCTCCTCAAGTGATTCAACTGAAAGGGATAATTTGACTCCAATAACATTTTTCTTCCAATTAAATCCAGGTTAAAATACATTCACACAGAACTTCAATAATGACCAGAAAAGATCATCAGACAGCAAAGTCACATTACTTGGTAGATTTCTTTTTATTTGTTTTAAAAATCTCCTCAAAACAGCTGGAGCTACGTTCTGGAGATACACCTTCATGCCATGTCTCTTGTAGATAGAAAACCAGGAGTCACAGAGGTCATCCTTAGTAACTTATAGAGAATATGTGCTGAGCATCTGTGTACATACATACCTGAACCTTGGGATTTTATGCCAGATAGAAGAATATGTGATACCATTCACCGGCAGCATAGAGCTGTAACTGCAGCTCTCAGAATAAACCTTGTTTTGCACAAGGGGGCTGTAAGCTGATTGATGGAAATGAAACGGTTGGAAACAGCTTACTTTTTTTTTTTTCCTATGTTGTTTTAAGCATAGATCACCTCTACGAACCCACTCCACACCTGTCTGAGTGGACACTAAACAGCAAAATGGAGGGAGAGACAGGGAGGAGCAGGACTATAGCATCTCCACCCCAAATTCCTATGAACTGCCATGGGACTACACCCCTTTGCCTTGGTGATGAAGCTGAGGACAGAGCACTGTGTGAATACACGTGGATTATTTTGCAGAAACTGTTTGCCATCTAGTGGTTTGTCAGCCTCCCGCAAATAGAAATTTAAAAAATAGTAAAGAACTGGAGGTCATAATGGTGAAAAAAAATACATATTTCCCAATATGCTTGAACCTATAAAAACACATAGGAAAGATGAAGCTCCTATTGCAAAATGTTTGCCATTAGAAGGAACATATTGTGGAGACAAGCCAGGAAAACTTGCACACAAGCAATGTGAGATTCCAGGAGATGTCAGGTATACACCGTTAAAAATTATTGTCTTTTATTTCAGTCTGCTACTTTCCATCCAGGAGTCCTGACATAATTTGCTGCACCACTTTGTCCAAGCTTGCCCACCCAAAAGCGTGCATTATATAGAAACCAGGAAGGAAATAAAGGAAAAAAAAAAAGGAAGGAGGGTAGGGGGCTGGCAGGGAGCTGGCAGCTCTGCAGGGAATCTGGGCATGATACCAACGCAACAGGAGCAGTCACCTCATGGCCAAGGAGCCAGGATGTGGAGCAGCAAACCAGGGTCAGGACTGGGCTAGGAGACAGTGGTCAGGATCAGATGGAAATACAGCTGCACGAAAGGCCAGCACAAAGCCTCAGCTTAAAAGTGGCTCCCAAGGGAAAGGAGGGGCAGCCCCTCGCTTCTGGCTTTTTTCACAACAGCTCTTATCAGTGGAGGAGCTGACCTTGGACTCTGCCGATGAAACTTCTCCACGGGGTAATGCACTCCGGGCAATGGCAGTGCGAGGGCTGCAAATGAGCTGTGGAATGTGCTGAACATGGGGGTAGAGTAGGTTCCTGGAAATGGGCTTATTCATGAAAAGGACATATGAATGAAAATCCCACATGAAAGGAGATTAAAGCAAAGTCCAGAGTGTCCTGTGTTCAGTTTGGGGGAATCAAGAACTCTTGCTGTTAACTGTGGCTTCATTAGTGAGAAGCAACAATCTGGTTGCTTCAATCTAACTGTTTGCCCGTGTTTAACACGGGTGAATTCAAACTAGCGTATGCATAAATGACTCAGCGGAAGAACCAGGAGAATTACACAAGAGGTTTCTGCCTTGTGAAAGTGGACTCATAAAAACAGAGCCTAAATAAAAGGGCTGGAGGGGGTACGACAAATAGTGGGGTGAACATCAAAAAGAACAGAAAACATTAAACTCGTGGGCAGCACTGGCCAAGGAAAAATAAGTATCAATTATCCTATACTAAAAATTAAATTGATAAAATGAACTATCTGAAATAATTGGGCTCTCTACCCTTCCAAGGAGTGAAATTTCTGTACCTTTTTTTGTCAGTGAGGTTAATACCACCAAAAAAGCTTTAAGAAACAGATAAATAGTTTACATTTAGTGACTTGAATTGCATGTGACAGCAAAGGTTTAAATTGAAAGGTCCAGAGGGTCCCTTTCAGTTTTATTTCCTGCATTAACCATTAATTTATGATGAGCAGCCTTCTGGTTAAAGTCAGACTAGATTATCTGATGCACTCTTTTGACCATACAATATTAGAAATCCACATAACGCTGAAGTATTTAGCTATATACTGCCTTACATATATGCATATATGATTCGATGCTGACCTGACAATGCTGAAATAAACTATATACTTTGCAGCCACATTCTTTGGTGTTGCAAAAGAGAGAAACCTAATGAAACAGAGCTCTGCATGGGTGAGAGGATACCAGCGTACAAACTGAGGATCTGGCCTCCTGCTGTTTATTTCAGTGACTGTTCTATGACATGTTCCAGTATGCTGACTGTATTTATGTAAATGTATGATTTAATAAATATATACTGTGCATTGGTTTCAGTTATATTTAACAAATGTCACTCTATGAAAAGAGTATTTGAACAAATGCAATTACTTTGCTAGTAATCAAAGAACAACTGAAAGGGATTCTGCTTGTATGACACAGTCATAACCCAGCTGGCTTCAGTTACTTGGAGCCTCCGTGACAGTTATTACAGAAATTGCCTACAAAAAAAAAAAAAAGGTCCTCTACCTGCCAGCTGAAATGTAGAGATACACTATGCATCTAAGTAACACTTCTAAAATCCCATCTTAAAGGTAAATGGGGACAGACGAATATTTGTTTTATAGAAAGAATACTAGATTATAAAGGATAACAACAATAAATAAATTTTCCAGAAAACTGGCACATTTAAGTCACTTGGTTTATGGACAGAAAGTTTGGTGGCTCTTTACCTTTCCACCACAACCTTCTCCTTTACTTAAAGAAAATACACCAGTGTAAATTAGATTGTATAATGCCATCTCCCTCACTGATCTTACTCTGATGCAACAAAAATATACTCCTGAAATCCTAAGGCATCAGGAAGAATCCCGTGTACCTAAGAGCACTAGAAGTAAACAATTCTTCCTTTTCCCCATTTATTTCCACTCCTGTTTGAAAACATTATTTCAAAGTAAATACCGTATTTTTTCATTTTTTCACTCTCCAATCTAAGTATGTTAGGATGATCTACATAACAACATAATCAGATCTTGTAGGCTGATGTGTATATTGCGGGGAGATGACTTAGGTCTACGCGTGGTCTGTGCAGCTGAGGAAATCTCAAAATTTCTATACTGATATTTGAGCTCTCCTCCTGCTAAAACCTCTGATATCTTTGCTGTCCCTTTGCTGCTGGCTGGGATTTAGAAGTTGATCTTCTGACAGAAGAAATAGAAGTGAGAACCTGGGAACTTCTCTGTGATCCTGTGTGGCCAGCACAGGGGACAGCTGAGACCTCTGAGCCGCCACCACCACCACCACCACCACCACCTCCCTGCCCACAGATCCTAATCCACCACACATCAGGCTTCAAAAAACACCACTGCGGATTTATTAACAACTCCTTGTGCCAGTAGTGCCTCGAAATCCCCCCAGCCGGAGCCGGGGAGGGCAGGAGGAGACCCCGGTCCCTGAGGGACCACCCTCAGGGGGCGGCCGCTGCACCGAGCGCCGCCCGGCGCCATCACGGCGCGGGGCCACGCACTTTGCGTAACCCCGCGGCTCCCGCGGCGCCGTCCCCTCCCGACGCCGTCAGCAGTGGGCGGGCAGCGCGCTACGCAGGCGGCGTAAACCCGTACGAGAGTCGCCGTGGACTTTGCCTCCTCGCCGTGCCACAAGATGGCGGCCCCGCCGCCCGCCCGCCTCCTCAGCCTGCTCCGCGCCGCCGCCTCCTCGCCCTCCTGCCGCCGCTGGCTCCTCTCCTCCTCGCCGGCAGCCGGGACGAGGCTGGGCTGCGGCTCCGCTGCCTCGTCGGCCCGGCCCTTCGGCCTCTCCGCCCGGGCGGCGCGCAGGTAAGGGCGGCGGAGCGGGCACGGCTGAGGGCAGCGATCGGGGGCGGCCCCGGGCACCCGGCCCCGGTCCCTGACGAGCACTGAGGGGCTCGGGGCAGGGCCCGGCCGGGCTTCGTCTGGTGGGGGGCTTAGGGCCGGTGTATTCTGTATTTTTTTTGTGTTTTTCTATTTAGTAAAGCTGACTAGATCGGTGGTGGAAGCGCAGCACGTCAGAGGCAGCACAAATCTGAGGATCTCCCCTGCTTGTGGCACAGTTTCTCTTCAGGACATAGGTGTGCAGGGCCCCTCCTGCCCTCAGCCGTGCTGTGGCACGCTCGAGCCCTGTAGGCACCGATATTGCACAGTCCACACCTGCAGATTGGCAGCACTACACGTAGTCAGAAACTTGTTTGTGCGTGGCCTCAGAGACCATAACCTGTGTATCCAAAGGTCTGAGCCCGCAGGTAACTTCCAGTATTCAAAATGCACTTTTAAAAGGTAAATTAACTTGGTTGTAAGAGGAGTTTCTCTGACTAAGAGCAGAACCCACAGTGGGCTGCCCAGCATCAGGGCAGCCTAGCCTGTTTCCAGAGGGTTGGGTAGTGCCCTTGCCATCAAAGTCATCAAACAGTTTGGTTTTAAGCAAACAGTCCTGTAGGTGCTCTTTACTTTGTCCCAGCAGATACTTTTAATAGAGAGAGACAAACAAACCTTGTAGTTCAGGACTCCTGTACGAGGCATGTATGGGGCCTGTTTAGGTTGCTTCTCTGAGTGACTCTAATGCCTTAATAGGTAGGTCTCCACTAACCTGCCCAGACCATCATTAATGTTGAGGTCACTGAAAACAAAACAAAACAAACAAACACACTTTGAAAAACACTGTCAGGACTCAAAAAAAAAAAAAAAAAAAAAAAAAAGTAGTGAAGTTATTGAACAGGGTCAAATAGGATGAAGCAGCCTACTGAAAAGGGAAGACATTTCCTTACCTAATTGTTATATAAGACCAAGAATCCTGCAGGTCTTTCACACAGACCGAATGCAGGCTTGTAAACAGACCAGCCATTTGTTCACACACATTGCACAAGCAAAAGAGTTCACATAAGCAAGGATTTCAGATGTATTGTTTAAATAATACATGTTATAATCCAGCTAAATGATTTGGAAGGAAAAAAAAATAATCCTGGTTTCCTTCATACATCGGTAGTTCCTCAATTTGCATGCAAGTTAGTTTTCTCAAGTCCTGCGTATATTGGGCAATGTATTATTTAAGACCTGGTTCCTGAAATTTGTATAGTCAATGTTAGTTCAGTAAAAACACTCATTCCTCATTGTTTTTACATATAAAATTACCTGTATTTATGTCCAGTGAATGAAGGCCTAATGAGGTAAAATTGTCAGCAGAAGAGATTCTTGTGAGCAGAGGTTTCCAAAGGGGTTCAGTGGGGAGCCTTATGTTTTCCTTCCCAGTTTTGTTATGTTTCTTCAGTCTGTTTTTCCCCGTTTTCCCCACTTTTCATTTTGTGATGAACAGCAGTTATCTAAGAATTTTTTATAGCAGTTTGGATATTTATACAGTATTCTTGGTGTCACTACATAATTGCTGCATAGTTAAGGATTAGTTCAGATTTGTAACTTCCGTATTCTAAGACTTGTGTAATAGTTTAATGACATGCTACTGGCAATTAGGGCTGTTGAATGAACCAAAAAAATCTGGAAATAATGGAGTACGTCTCTCCACGTGCAGCAGAAAGATGCAGTTACCTTTCATTGTTGTTGTTTGGAGGAATATGGATGGTACTTAGAAGTCATGGCCGGAGATCCAGAAGGGCACCTCTTTTAAAGGAGGAAAAGTGGCTGTCAGGATTCTTGCAGTACATGTTTGCACAGGAGGGACAGCGAACAGCACTTACAGCTCTTCTGTGCTCTTCAGTTGGTTTGCAGTATGCTTAATTTAGGGTATCTTCGTGTAGGTTGGTAACAATGGTGATAGGACTGTGGCAACCATATGAAGAAATGAATTTTACTTTACAGCCAGCTTAAAAAAAAAAAAAAGGTTAATCTAAGCATGGATTGGGATGTTTTATGCAAATCACACAAAATATGTTTGGTTCTTTCTGGTAATCCTGAGGCTATTTATGCTTGCGCAAGACCTGGCATTTGTTTCATCTTAATTTTTTGTGACTGCTTTGCAGGGTGGTGTGTGTGGTTCCCACCCCCCAGTGCAGATGTAGACAAAAAGCCATGTTGCTTGAAACTCATAAACCCTAAATATCGTTTCATGTAGATGTGGCTTTTCTTTTAACAGTATCTCCCAGTCATTAAGAAGATCTTTACAGAGGGTGTTTTGAATGTCTGACTGGCCTGATTATTTATTATGTACATATGTTTCTGAAAGTATTTTCACCAGTCGGGCTCATGCACAGTAAAGCCTCAATAGCTTAAACTTTTTGAATTAAACTTTTTCTCTGTGTGAAGAGTAGCAGAGATGGCGATAGCAGGAAAACAGATCTTACTGGAAGACTAGGAAGGTATCTTTAATGTTGTTAGAAATAAATACATTGCAGTTTTAGTTACTAACCCGAGTGGATTAGACCCTGCGGAAGAGATTACTTCCTGTAATATTATTTAACAAAAACTGGGGACTTGAAGATGGTGCTTCCCTTGTCCCCTGCTGCATGCAGCACCAGTTGGGCACGCACAGCCACGGTGCTGTTCCACAACTGGCCGGAGCATGTCTAAAGTTGTGGCTCTAGGACGGGAGATCCCGTTTTTGTTTCTCAGTTTGTGGTGGGCAGTGGCACTTCTGTCAGTTCTGTTTGTTGGGTTAGCTCAGGGTGCTTTGTTTTTGCAGTTGGTTTTCAGCCAGATTACCAGACTGAGTTGACTTGCCCATGGCATCATCCTTAGACCAATACAAACCAATACATCGTGTTGACAGAAATACTGTAGTGGTTTCCCTTGGCTGTGTGAGTAGGAGCCTACGCCTTTCCAGATGCAATCTAAACCCATCAGCCTGATCCTCCAGTGAAGCTGACGTTTGGTAAAGGTGGTGGAGGTTGTGCTGGCATGTCTGAGAAGTGGGTGCCCATCTCCTGGGTTGTGCTGTGGGAGCACAACAGAGGGGTGAGAAGACAAGCAGAGTGGTTACTGCTCAAACCTCGGCAGGATGGCTTGTGGAGGCGCTCTGGTGACATCAGAGGTGACTGTGTGACATTAAGGACATTTTGTAAACATACAGCTTCTAAGATTGCTAAATTTTATTGTATTGCATGCTCCAGTTGAACCATGCAGATCTGCAAGATCAGCCCTTCATTATCGATTATCATTTTGAAATGAATTCAGAATTAACAGTAGCCTGTGGCTACCCTCCAGAGAATGGGCTGCGGGACGATACGACTAGGATTGAGCAACTACAGCACCGTAATGCATCGCGGCACCTCCTGCTGCCAGCTGCCTTCCAGTTGTGGCATGTACATCAAGTCTGGAGCAACAAACGTGTTTGTTTTTCAAAACAAACTTCAACTTTAATTGCTAAAATTACATTTTCTTTCATAGGTGGTTCCAAAAATAATCAACCTACTGATGTTTCAGTAAGGCCACTTCTAAATTTTTTTTTTAATATTCAGCCTTACAGATTTCCTTATGAGTTTCCTAGGGGGTGACTAGGTTTTCAAGCTTGTCTGCTTTCTGTGTCATAGATCACTCAAAGCTCACAATTATGAAAAAGAGGTAGTGTCAAGCATGCTGTTCTTAAACATGGATTTCACATTGAAATAAACATGTTGCATTAGCTTCCTTTTTTTCTTCTATCTCTTCTCCTCTCTTAGATTTCTTCCCTGTCTGCCCAACAAGTTTTTCTTGTTTTGCTTTCTTACTATGAGAAAGAGAATAGTCTGTTTAAACAAACAAACTCTATTTTATTTGCTAGTATGTTAAAAACTTTCCTTTTAATTTGCATGTAACATGAAACCCCCCAAATCCCTGTTTTTTCCATATAAAATACTTTAGTCTTAAGAAATTTTTATGCGGAATACAAGGAAAAAATTTTCTTAAATATACACAGTTGTCTGAAAAACAAAGCAGGAAACCTTTCTTCTAATGTCCATGTTGAAATTTCAATGACCTTTGCTAGAATAAATATTTACAAAGTGAAATCCTAAGAAAACCCTTGCTCAACAAAGCAGAATGCTTTTGGAGTGCTTCCATTATTGTGAGGAGTGAATTAAATTTCGGAGTTGATAAGTTAGAATGCCTTAAACTCGAAGCAGAAGTGGGAAGACCTTAAAGTTGATCTAGCAGATAATGGTGAGAACAAACAACATTTCTTAAGTGCAAAGCAAGAGTCTCCAGAAAGGTGTGAAGAGAAGCAGTTGAATTAGCTGTTCTATTTGGCAAAAATGCAAATAGAGTGCCTAAAATAAAATAGCTCTGACTCTCTTTGGTGAAAGGTGAAGCATCGATATTCTGCATAGCTTCTAGTGACAAAACATAAATGAGAGGTTGTTTTGGTTTTTTCATGTCTCAGGTAGAGCAGTGAATGTCTCTACCTGTAACAGTTTGTAAAAGTCAGTGACTTCCTTGGGTCACTGGGTCTGTGCCCTTACAAGTTGGTGCTGGTTACTGTCATAGTAGTAGTCGATCAATTTTAAAGGTCTAAACAATTTTTGATTTGTTTCTTTGGTTTTATTACATGCTTTTCTTTTTCAGCTCAGAAGATAAAATAACTGTTCACTTCATCAATCGTGATGGTGAGAAACTAACGGCCAAAGGAAAACCTGGAGATTCGCTGCTGGATGTTGTTATTGAAAATAATCTAGACATAGATGGTTTTGGTAAGTAGACGGATCGAATGTGTCAAGTGTCAAGAAACTATGGTATATTACCAGTTTATTCAAAAGTATTTTTAAGTTTATTTGTAAAACCTAGATGTACTTTATTTGGATTCTTTTCCCTGTTTTTTTTCCAGTAGGTACATAGGATATTTTGGATCAAGCTCTAAAAAAATTAGTTGAGGTGAGCTTTGCTTGAGTGTTAAAGGAGGGCAGCATGGACAGAGTGCCATCAAGGTGGAATCTGAAAGATCACAGCAAGGTTTGGATTGGACAGGACCTTAAAGACCACCTGTTCTAATCCCCTGCCATGAGCAGGGACACCTCCCACCAGCCCAGGTTGCCCAAAGCCCCATCCAGCCTGGCCTTGAGCACCTCCAGGGATGGGGCATCCACAGCTTCTCTGGGCAGCATGTGCCAGGGCCTCACCACCCTCTGAGGGAAGAATTTCTTCCTAACATCTAATCTAAACCTGCCTTCTTTTAGATTAAAGCCGTTCCCCTTGTCCTATCACTCCACCCCCTGACAAAGAGTCCCTCCCCAGCTTTCCTGTAGCCCCCTTTAGGTACTGGCAGGCCTCTGTAAGGTCTCCCTGGAGCCTTCTCTTCTCCAGGCTGAACAACCCCATCTCCCTCAGTCCGTCATCTCGGAGCTGCTCCAGCCCTTTGATCATCCTGATGGTCTCCCTCTGGACATGCTCCAACAGCTCCCCGTCCTATTTGTGCTGGAGGCCCCAGAGCTGAACGCAGGGCTCCAGGTAGGGTCTCACAAGAGCAGAGGGGGACAATCCCCTCCCTCGCCCTGCTGGCCTCACTGCTTTTGGTGCAGCCCAGGGTACAGTTGGCTTTCTGGGCTGCAAGTGTACATTGCCAGCTCATGTTGAGCTTCTGACCAACCAACACCCTCAGGGCTGCTCTCAATCCACTCTCCACCCAGCCTGTATTTGTGCTTGGGTTTGCCCAAGATCCAGGACCTTGCACTTGGCCTTGTTGAACTTCCTGAGTTTTGCACAGATCTGCTTCTCAAACCTTCCCAGGGCCCTCTGGATGGCAGCCCTTCCCTGCAGTGCGTCAACCACACCACACAACCCAGTGTCACCCCCAGTCTTGCTGAGGGTGCACTCAACACCAGTGTCTGTGTCGCTGACAGAGATGTTAATTAGAGCTGTTCCCTATACGGACCCGCTAGGAACTCCACTTGATCATTGAGGCACTGACCACAGCTCTTTGAGTGTGACCATTCAGCCAATTCCTTACCCACCGAGTGGTCCATCCCTCAAACCCACATCTCTCCAGTCTGTAGACAAGGATGTCATAAAGGACAATGTCAAAGACTTTGTGCAGGTCCAGGTAGAGGACATCATTTGCCCTTCCCTCATCCACCAATGTTGTAACTCCATCTGAGGAAGCCACCAGGTTCATACAGCAGGGTTTGCCCTTAGTGAAGCTGCGTATGTTGTCATCAATCCCCTCTTCGTTTTCCATGTGCCTTACCACAGTTCCAGGAGGATCTGGTCTGTGATCTTGCTGGGCACAGAGGTGAGACTGACTGGCCTGTTAGTTCCGTGGTTGTCTCCTTTTTTCCTTTTTAAAACTCTGTGTTATATTTCCCCTTTTCTAGTCAGTGGGAACTTCACCAGACTGCCACAACTTCTCAAATATGATGGACAGTGGCTTAGCCACTTCATCTGCTGGTTCCCTCCAGGTCCTTGGATGCGTCTTACAAGCTTCTATGGACTTGGGCATGTTCAGGTTCCTTAGATGGTCTGACCTGCTCTCCTGTAGTGGGAGGTTCCTCATTCTCACAGTCCCTGCTTTTGCCTTCACAGCTTGGGAGGTGGGGCTGGAGCACTTGCCAGTGAAGACAGGCAAGAAAGTCATGAAGTGCATGAAAGCATATTGCATTCTCCATATCCTGGGTAACCAGGTCTCCCATTTCCTTCTGGAGAGGGCCCACAACTTCCCCAGCCTTCATTTTATCACTGACAAACTTGTAGAAGCTTTTCTTGTTGCCCTTGACGTCCCTGGCCAGATTTAATTCCATTAAGACTTTAGCTTTCCTAACCTGATTCTTGGCTGTTGGGACAAATTTCTTTATAGAGATGAAAGGTGCCACCTGCGAGCTCTTCTGAGCTGAAAGGTTCTGGAGGCAACACACAACTGGTGTATTTCTAACAGTCTCAGGTTAGTTCTGTATTGTCGTGTGATCTTAATTTGTTGTTTGCCTTTTTATAGTGGAAATTTTATGGTATTTGAGAGCTGAGTGAAGGAAACAACCAGATACATGTCATGTCACAAGAAAGAGCAGAAAGGTTGCTGCTTATAAAAAGGACAGGGGTAAAGGAGGCCAATGTGCTGGGAGAATTCTAACTCAGTACAAGGTCTGGTCAAAATGAAAACAGGAGGAAGTTATAAAACCTTTATATTCCTTTTAACCATGGAAAGTCCAAAGTTTGTTCCATGAAAGCTATAGGATTCAGGCAGTGCAAAGCCAGCTTTCAGAACAGGTATTTAAATGAACATGAGTTCATGAAATAATAGTGCAAAATAAAGCAGGAAAGGAATTACAGTTTGCATAAGTGAATACATAGCATGGGGCAATTACAGGAAAAAATAAGTACGTTAGTGCTCTACAGCTTGAAATCTGAGGTATGTTTCATTGAAATATGAATAAATTTCACTGCTAGTAATAATCTTTAAGACAATTTTACAGAATCTTGTTATGAGTTGTATACATTAGGGGAAGAAGAGTCTTAAAATTCTGTAACATTGTGATAGCTAGCTTTATGAATCATTTTATTAGGTGTATCATATAGGCCTTTGACTAGTCTGCTTGTATTCTACAGCTAATATTCTTCCAGTTTGTGTACGTACCAGCCATTTTAAAGCAGTGTGGTAAGGCAGAAAACTAAGGCTCTCAATAAACTCTGAATAACGTCCAAGGTAAATGTTTGACATACTGTAGCAGCCTTTAATTATAACATGCTGCACCTATTTCAATAATAGTTTGATAATGAAGCATCACACTAGGGCAGGGGAGTAATGCAATGGAGTAATGCAAAACCATGTTCTGCGTTTAGAGGGGAAAAATAATGAGGGAAAAATGTAAAATGTAAATCTTACTTACTTATTTACTTCTAGCACTAGGGGGCATCCCACATGCAGTAATAAAGATAGAAGTATCTGTGCATGAAGACTTGTAAAACTGTTGTGATATTCAGCTGCACTTGATTCAATTCCTACAGCTGGCTTTACAATTGCAAAAACACCTTCCACTGTTTAAACACACTGGTTGGTGTGATTTTTTTAGACTTATTTTTTACATATTACTATTTTCCCCAACATTAAGACACTTAAATTGTTGATGTGACAACTTGTACATTAATCAGCCTTCAACATTTTACTAAATTTTCTTTCCACGTTTGTTTTTTGTACTTGAAGACATGATACTGGATCTTCTAGCACAACGTCACACTTGCTTTGAGTATGTGCTATTGGTACTGTTATGAATTATAACAGTGCAGTGCTTTCTGTGTGGTTCTTATGATCTGATGATCAATCCCTCTCTTTACTTTAGTAGCTGAAACATATATATAAATTCTTCTGAAATACAGTAATTTGGAATTTGAGCTTTCTGTTACCTTGCTGTTTTCTTCAGGTGCATGTGAAGGAACATTAGCCTGTTCGACTTGCCACTTAATCTTTGAAGACCACATATTTGAGAAGCTAGATGCAATTACTGATGAAGAGATGGACATGTTAGACCTGGCATACGGCCTCACAGACACGTAAGGCACCCTAAGGCTTCCCTACATCAAAGAACGGAAAGGAGGGTTTGCGCAGGGGGAAGTCCAGTGTTCTTAGAATACCTTAATCAGCTTTTAATGAATAACTGGATTCTGTTACATGGATAGGACCAGCAAGTTTAACTGTTATTTTTCTGAATTCGTACTGATGTCAGTACAGTTGATGAAATTTTAATGCCAATACTGTCAGTTTTTGTAAACTGAAGAGTGGCAGTTTTTAGCTCTTTTGTCTGATGCAGAAGTGTCAGATACTGAAGTGCGACCAAAACCCCAGTTCCTTCACCAAAAACTTTGCCACTGCAGTCCTGTGTGTGAATTTCCTTGTTCTTGTTTCTCTCCTGTTTTCTGTCCCCATCAGTGTGTATCCAGTTAATGTATTTTATGGATATTTTTACATCAGTGTTTTAGTTTGGGTCAGATCTTTTTTTCACAGAACCACAAAGTGGTTGAGGTTGGCAGGGACCCCTGGAGACCTCTGGTGCCACCCCTGCTCAGACAGGAACACCCAGAGCAGGCTGCCCAGGACAATGTCCAAGCGCCTTTTGAAGATCTCCAAGGAGGGAGATTCCACAACCTCTTTGTTTTTTCTATGCTATTTTTTTCTGTGCTAGTGAAGTAACCTTCCATTCCTCAGCTTCCCACTGTCACATGCCTTCTGACAGGGGAGTCACAGACATCATCACTCCACACACCTGTTCCTCGGGGCCGCACTGCTTGCTGGTGTGCACACAGCCAGTATCGTAGAATATAACCACGTGAGCCATAGACAGCTACACCGAGAGGTTTCTTAAGCCCTTTCCTTCAGGTTTTAAAACAACTGCTTGTTGGAAGTCTTTGAGAATCTTTCCAGGGATTTCAGAGGGCTTCATACCTGGCCTGTATAGCTTTCTTTTTTAATGTCTCTGCAAAGAAGTATTCTGAATTAACTCATTTATCTCCTTATACCAATAGTGGGAATCCTGCACAAATGTTTTCTCCATAAGGGTGTGCTTTCTCTGATTTCAGTCAGATCTTATCTTTTAAGGAGATTGTGAAAGCAAAGAAGGAAAGCTGAGAGACCTGTTTCAGCTTCATTTTTTTTTCAACTGTCTTTTTAGTTACAGGTTTAAAGCAAGGGTGTTTTAGTGAACTGAAAGGCAGTAGAAAGCCAGAGCTCTCTGTTTAAACACTATTTTCTCTCAAATTCCTTCAGACTAAATTAAGTTTTAGACCCTCTGAAGGCACGTGCTACTTGTGTCAGGTTCTCCTAACATCATGTGTTCTTCCTATGGCCAGGGATCTTTCATGTGTGTGAGAGGAAGACTTTTCTGGAAGAGTGTGCTTTCAGTGATTCTCATGTCTGCCATAGCTTGCCTGGTCTCGTGCTGATACAAAGCTTTGTAATGGAGATGTGCTGCCATGCGCTGTCATAAGTCTGAGGATAAAAGTTTTTTTTCTTGTCAGTGACTCTCTGGAACTGGAAAGGTTTCAACTAGCAGCTGCTGTGAAAGTTAATGCCTCATAAAATGAGGGAATGATTGGAAAAGCTAAAACAAAATTGTTTTGAATAACTGTAATATAATGGAGGTTCCTGAAAGTAATAAGATGAGAGGGGAGGGGGGAAAGTAAGCCCTGGCAAATTAAATGTTTAGAAAGAATGCTGAAGGAAAAAGATTAGAAACAAGAATATTTTTCTACTTTTTAACAAGCTATTTCAGCCTAGCAGAAGAAGGAAGCTTGTCTTCATGAAAAGCTAATTGGTGATGTAAAAAGGTGCACTTATAAATAGATATGTAAAAGCAAAGGTGTTTTCTTTCTTCTTTTTTTCCATTGTTTTTTTTCCTGGAGATGTTACAAGGATGTCTGTGCACTGGAAGCTTTCTTTTCAGGACACTTCTGGAAGATCTGTGCTAGATTTTATGTAGTGATCATGTTTGTGAACGACTCGAGAGAAGAGATGAAGAGTAAGATGACAAAGCTTGTGTACAGTATTGTGTGACTGCAGTAAAGTCAGAAACTGGCTGTGACAGCACCTAGAAGGCTCTTACGTGGTTGAGTGATGGGAAACAAAATTTGGTGGTAACAGATACAGATTAATGCATATGGAGAGGCAGGTGGAACAGTGGTAACTTTGCTTACTTGAAATGGGATGGCAGCGAGCTAAGCCTTTCCAGGAATGTCAGTTTAAAGTGTGTTTTTTTGTTTGTTTGTTTGTTTGTTTTTTTTTGTTTTTTTGTTTTTTGTTTTTTTTTTTTGTTTGTTTGTTTGTTTTTTAAGTAAATGGAACATCAGCAATGTGAGGTAGGACCAGGTAGAAAAACAGAAAATACTGTTATATGACAAAATAGGGATTAATTGTATCTTCATATTTGTACAACTCTGACTTCCTGCCTCTTTAAAGAAAATAGAATGAGAAGAAGAAAAGGGAAGGCCTGTTGAAATGGTTAAAGGTGAATGGCTTTCAAGCAGGAATTAACTAAATCATTCTTTTTTCTTTGGAGGTGGCATGGTCCAAACTTCTTAGGCTGTCAGGGAAGGGAGGAATCTGGTTAAAGGTCTATAAAATTGTGAATGCTGTGGATGAAGGTAGTTTGTTTCTCACAGTGTTATTTAGCTCTACCTAATGCTTCATATTATCATGTAGCAGGCTCAAAAAAGTGTTGTTTCAAATTAAGTTAATTCTATTGTCAACACTACAGTGTACATATGCAGTTAGCATTGGTTCTAACTGAAAAACAGAAATTTCAGCCAATTTAAGCCTTGCAAACAAGTATCGTAAACTGCATCTCTCTAGCAGATTGATTTTTAAAGATACTTTTATGCTTGCATATTCACAAGTTGAAGTCTTCTGCCAAAATATATATTTATGCATGTATTGCAGTACCTTGAAGCTGATGCATACAGTCACTTACACTGCTTTCAGGTGTAGCACTCAACCAGCATCTTTAACAGCTGCTTTCTACATGCTTGAAAGAGTTCTGTGCACATATTAATGTGGTATCTTTCTTATGATCTCTCTGCCTACATTCCTATGCTGATTAAATTATTATTCAGCTGGTGACATGGAATATTGTACATCCTTGCTAACACCTAGGTATTCCTAAAAATGAACACGTATGTGTTAAATTGGCTGAGTTCATTTAAAAAGCTGGGAGTAAGTCTTAGACTCCAGTGTTAAAACAGCAAAGAAAGACACTGCATATTGCTGGACTAAAGAAGCAAAACTGGAAGAGAGGATTCATTGTGTGATAATGTAGTGATTACTGAGATTAAATATATTTTTCAAGTTCCTTATATCTGTCTTACCCAACATGCAAGCTGCATGAATTCACTTCTTTCTGTGAACATAATGTTTTGATTGGGTCGGTGAATTTGTAGGATGATAAACATGCTTGTCAGGATATATTCCTGTTTCCGCAGTGTGTTATCATCCACTCGGTCATGTTAAAAACCTGATCCAATTACCCTGAGCTGTAGTTTGCTTCTTTGTTTACGAACTGGTAAAAAGTTGGCAGGCTTCTTTAATATATGTAATTTCTGGCAAACACTGTGCTAAGCCTGCAAGGAGTGAGTTCTAAAGAGATCAAATTTTAGACTTCTTAAAGACCCTGTAGCTATCGTATGGACATGGAATAAGGTAGTTAATATGTCCCATGTGGTTCATGTGTACTCTCCATTACCTTATCACAGAGCTTTTTTTTTTTTTAAACAATGTTAGTGGTAGGAAGATGCTTCTTAGATACATGCTTAGGCAGCAGCTGTGTTAAGAGAAGGTAAATGGGAATTTTCTTGTAAATAATTAGGAAAAAAAAGTCTAGAACTCCAGGTAGAAGTTGGAGGGGGAAGTCAGACTTGGACTTGAACTTGTAGAAAGATAGGAGGGATGGGAATGGAAAGAAGTTCCTAATTTCTTCTCAGTCAGGTTGTATGTAGCTTTTTTGACAAGCTGTAAAAATTCAACTAACCTAAGCTGTCAGGTGCATTGTTCAGATGCATGTTCAGTTTTCTGGGGCTGTCTTCGACCCTGGGTGGGTTAGGCTGTGCTTTTACTGAGGTTGTCTTTCAGGTTAATTGCTTTGTCTCTTCAGAGAGGCTGAATTCTCTTGGGAGATCAAGTGTCTGTCCCTACCCTTGACTGTGAACCACTGTAAAAGGAAGGGTCACCATCGCTGTGTTGCCTCAGCAAGTGTGAAGCACTTGGTGTTCCCCTTCCAACGTGCTGAAGCCTGTAACCTAAGAGTGTAAATCAGTGACCGTGACTAATGCCACATATCTTTGCATTGATGCAAGCAGTTTACTACTGGTCTTGATTAAGACCGTGCACGAGGGGACTGTTTCTGGATCACAAAGTGTTTGGGATGGCCAAAGGTCCGGGAAGCAGGGCTGGCTGTAAGTACTGAGAGATGTGTGACTGGCTGGAGCTCAAGGCAATGTTATTTCCTTACAGATCACGTCTAGGCTGCCAGATCTGCTTGAAGAAATCAATGGAGGATATGACTGTTCGAGTACCAGAAGCTGTTGCTGATGCTAGACAATCAGTAGATATGAGTAAAAACTCCTAAAAGAAGATACCGTAGGAGTTTTAAAGAAGCTTAATTATTTTTATAACTTATTTTTAAATGTATAATTAAATATGGAAACTTACATAATTGTGAGTTATTTTATATGACTATCAATACTAGATTAATGCTATTTTAATTTTCTGTATAGAACCTCCTATATTTTTACGCATAAGATGCAATAATACTTCTAACTGATCATTGGACTATAAATGTTAGCAAGTGTATTACAGATTTCATAGAGTATTAATCTGCCAAAACCTTTAATGGTGTTTGAAAACTGAATCACTTCTACGAGACCTCTAAAACGCCTGGGCATTGCTGGGTTTTAGACCTAGATCTGTTAAAGAGCACAATTTGTAAGACTGCACGGGGTCTGTTTGAGTGATGCCATTAAAGGTGGTGTGCTCAGAACTAACTGATTCCCTTTCTCACTAATGATGATACTTCCTTAGCAAATAGCGGATTTTCAGGGTAGGGATTTTACAAACTTTAGGAACTCATTGGAGACATGACAAATTCTGTCTCACAGAAATACTGTTAAAATCACAAAATCTAGGGGCCAGTAAAAGAATATGGGCACCTGCTGATTAATTATTGCGGTATGCCACAGATGTGGAGATCCATGTGGCTTAGACTAAGGGCTTAGAGCTATCTAATGGGAGAGCACAGCCAGAGGAGGTGAATGCAAATTCTTGCCATTCTCTGAAGCTTGGATGGCTGAGTTGGGGCTGAAGAAAGCAGGGTTTGTCAACGTAATGTTTGTTCTGAATCATTGTCTCTTGCTTTTCCCGTTTTGAGCTTGTTCAGGAGGCAGCCTGATGTTAGCTAAGGCATTCGGTGTGAAGAGAGTCCTGCATTCTGTGCCTTGCTCTCAAATCATTTCAACGATTGATGTGAAATGACTAGGTACATTTTTTCCATAAATATGCACTCGGTTTCCCAGAAGTGGTAAGGAGATCCCCGTGGTGGGATATTGTGTGGAGTGATGATCGAGAGCCTTCAGTTGGGACTGGGTTTAGTCATTCTGAAGGAGGGCAAAATGAAACAATGTCTCTAAGACTCTACTAGTTTCTTCTTTTTTTTGGCCAAAATAATTAAATGAAATGTCTGTTGCTGATACAATAGAAGATCATAGAAGATTGTAGTTGTTACTGTTATGATTTGGGGCATATTCTTATGTCTAGATCATGTTTATTTACATTTGAATGATCTAATGTATTCATCAGTGCTTTAACTGAACTGGTGACAATGACACCTATGATATCTTTTCTTTCATTATTATATTTATGGGAGAGGGGTAAAATACTATACAGTGTTGAACATTGGGATTATTTTGAGCTTCATAAAGCAAAAAATAGTCCCTCTTACAAAAATAAAGTATTTTCTAGAACTGTATTAAAAATAATAGATGTAGCTTGGAATCCTCGATTTCCTCTCTGAGTAGGTATTTCTTTGTTTTGTGGTGGTCGCTTGGGGCCTTCCCCTAAAGCAAGGTATGCTGAATGTGCTCTGCTCAGAGAACTTAATAATTAGGGGTTTCAGAACTCACTTGGTATCTCATCACATTAAAAATGTGACTTCAGGGTTTAAATTTCCTCACTTTTTGAAAGATGAGGAGAACAAGGTTGGGTAGAAAGGTGGAAATAAATGGAAGAAGTGTTCTGAAGATACTGCTGCTTCCTTTGTAACTGCTGTGAGTTAGCTCAGAAGTTACCCCTCCCACCATAAATTGCCTTCCCGTTTGTGTTGCCTTTATCCTGAGTTCATTCACATATAGCAGTTCTTACTAAATAATGAATTGATTTATTTTTTTTACATGAGACACAGATCCTTAGCTTCCAAGAGAGAACTCAGGTCATAACCAGATGTACTGTACGTCCTTACACAGGAAAGAAAAGAAATGTGAGGTTTCACTGTAGCAGTGGCATTTGGGATGGGGCATATTTGGTTGTGTGGCTTTTTTGTTGTTTTGGTTTGTTTTTAAACTTACAGCACGCAGCGCTTCTCCTTGTGGGAATCCTGCAGTGCTTAATGCTGTGTTAAACAAATGTGAAACAGCCATCATGCAAGCTTTCCTTGTAAACCGAGGCAGTTCCATTGCGTGTTCCGTGTGATAGCTTCTTGTTAAAAGACTTGGTGAGTCTCCCATAGTGTGCCTGTGGAAGGAATTATGTAGTACAGCAAGGCAAAAAAAAAAAAAAAAAAAAGACACTTCAAAGCTCATTCTGAATTCTAGAGGTGTCCCATGGTGCATCTAAATGGAAATCTCAGAAGGCAAAAGAGCCGTCAACGTAATCCCCAAGATGCACATCCAGGATGTACTTGTTTCCTTATTGTCAAAATGATTTGCAAATAAATCTTATTTTATACTACTTTGACACATCTTGTTTGTGTGGATTTTTTTTTGTCTCTTTGAATGCATTTCTGGGTGTAAAATGGAACTTCACAGTGGTGCACATTCACGTACAGATGGAGATTACTGCTCAATGACACAATTAAAGCATCAAAGCTAGCTAAGTATGTTTACTGCTTACTTCCTTGCCCAAGTAAGGATGACAGGTAACTGGCTTGCTAAACACACCCACTTCGTGTTGAAACATTGACTCAGTGGGTCTCTCCTGTCTCTAGTCCCCTCAAAAATGAGGAGAAAATCAGAATTGACTTTGTTCCCTCTGTTTCTAAGCTTCCTTATGTGCTTCAGCACGTGCCTGCGGTCTGGGATAGAAACAGATTGTGGTGCCACTAGCCGTGGGGAAACTGCCTGCAGCTTCTGCTTGGTGTCTCGCACTAGAAGGCCTCCCACTATCACACCCCTGCTCAGCGTCCTGCCAGGTGAAGTTGCTGTCCTGTGGACTGCAGGCTGTCACCACCAGGGGAGAAAGCCAGTCCTGCAGGTAAGTTTGTTACTCTTCTCAGTAAGAAAAACTCCTAACTCATAAGCTCACCAATTTGGCTACAGGGCTCCCAAAAATTTAAGGCAGCTACATCGAGACTTATTTCACCTCCACGTTGGAGGCAAGTTGAAAAGATCTGGTCCAAAAAGGCAGCGGTGAAAGGGGCAGTGCTGCCCCCATACATTGGTATAAGCCCTACAGCCCGAGCTGGGTTTGCCCATGGAAAGGACAGGGCCGTGTATGAAAATAGACCACGAAATCCTCAGCCCTGGGGAGGAAAAAAGGAAAAACACATCTTCAAGGGAGGAGGGGGAAGAAGAGAAACTCGAGCTGAGTCACGAAGGCACCAAACAGCAGAAAACATTAGGAAGAAGCTGCAGCTGCTGTAGATGACTCATAACAATTTCTCCTCAAATGATCCGAAAAGATAGGAAGGGGGGACGGGGATTTCCTGCGTCGTGCAGAGACGAGGAGCGGGGCTGTTGTCTCTGTGGGTGGCCCTGCATCCGCGTGCTGCTGCAGCCGGGAAAGCCTCGGCTCTCCTCTCCCCCGTGCTGCCTGCAGAGCGACAAGAAGTGCACGCTGTATGTAAGAAACAGGCAGTAAAAAGAACTTTTGAGGTTAATTTTCTAGCCTACTGGATACCACTACCTTTTAATATGAAGTTAAATGTGTTTTTTTGATGTGGACCAGCCCCAAATCTGAAGGTCTTGTTAGAAGTGATTTCTGGCCAGCACTTACCTAGCATTTGCAGCTGGGGCATGCTTTACCTAAAGCAGTGGCCTCGCGTGCAGAGAAGCATCACAGGGATGCCTTCCATGGCTCTAGGAGCTCGACCTCAGCCCAGCACAGCTGCAGCTTTTGGGTGCGTGCTGGTTGTGGTGGTGCCAGCTCAGATGCCTGTAGCTGCCATAGATGTGTATGGGGTGTTTCTGCTGAGGTTATCGTGCCTGTGGTCATGAGGATGAGTCTTTGTTGAATCACTGAGGTTGGAAAAGCCCTCCAGGATCATCTGCTCCAACCATCCCCTACCACCACCATCACTCACTAACCCATGTCCCCAAGCACCACGTCCAACCTTTCCCTGAACACCCCCAGGGACAGTGACTGCACCACCTCCCTGGGCAACCCGTCCCAGTGCCTGACTGCTCTTTCTGAGCAGAAATGTCTCCTCATTGCCAACCTGAACCTCCCCTGGTGCAACTTGAGGCCATTCCCTCTGGTCCTATCACTGGTTATCTGTGAGAAGAGGCTGACCCCCAGCTCCCCACAGCTTCACAGCAGGCTAGGGCTTGCTCTTGGTTGGGTGAGTGCTTGTGGGGTTTGCTGGTGACCACCTGGGAGAAGGACGTTGCCTTCCTAGAAAGCTCTGACAGGCGGGGAGGCAGGGAAGGAGCGCGGGCGCGGGCTCACCACGCGCTGCAGCTGCGGCCTCCTGGATGCAGGGGCGAGCAGCCACGCACCACCCAGGGAGCTGGCGGTGGGGCTTGGCCAGGGATGAAGGTAGAAGGTCTCATCTCGGAGGAATGTCGAACAACAGAGGAAAAGAGCTGTAAAAGAAAACAAATGGTGTCATAGAGAGCAGGCATATGGGAGCTGGGGGCGAGGGGGAAGGCTCGCTCAGGTTGTGGTTTGGTGCCAGGGGCCTGATGACTGTCAGGAGCGGAGCTCGGCAGGGAGGGCTGGAGCAGGAGCAGTTCTGCTTCAGATTTCAGCACTTTTTTTTTTTTTTTTTTTTTGTCTTCTTCTGGCCTAATTGAGTTGTTATGACCATCTCGGTCACTGGATTTTTGTCAGAAGATCAGGCAAAACGCATGAGTGCTGTGCACAGCGAGCATAATTCCAATCCAAGCAGCCCCATCTGGGCATTGCCTCAGAGGCTTTCATGGAGGAAAAAAAATCAAAAAAAAAGCTTTTTAATTTTAAAAATCCAAATAATTGTGTTGAAATTCAAAGGTTTAAGGAGAATGCAGCAGATTCCTACCTGCCCATGTCCCTGGTGGGGATCTGGCAGCCTCAGACTGGGGGGTAAGAGAGCTGCGTGACCCTCCCGTCCCGGATGGATTTCGGGTCAGCCTGCCCAAGCATTGGTGCTCAAAGTCCTTCAGGAAACAGACTGCGGGCTCCTGGGCAGCGTGAGCTGACCTGCAGCCCCGCCGCCGGTCTTTGTGCTCCAGCGCAGTGCTCCTGGTTAGGTATTTACCCCCGGTAAGCAGGGCGTGGGGACTTTCCATCCCGCGCTGCCTGCTGCAGTGCTTATTTCCAGAGGTACCGAAAGGAGGCACGAGGCACCGGAGACCTTAGCAGAGGCACACAGAAACAAAGGGGGAAAACAAATTACCCGGCAAGGGAAATTAATTCTTAGAATAAAAGTACGGAGCGACCGCAGGGTATTTGCTGTGGCATTTCACTGCTTATGTAAGTGGTTACTCACTGCTGTCAACTGACCAGCTCTGGGCCGCTCCTGGCTTACCATAAAGCACTGTGCTCACCATAAATAACGGATTTAATACATTTCTGCTTCCTTCCAGCTGAAGCTCCAGGCTCTAGATCCCAGCATTTTGTAACGTTAACCTTCCTCCAAGAGTCAGGTGCCAGAAATTCCGACTCTCTGGCAAAATAATTCCCCCAGTGTTTCGCTAGCAAGTGAAAGACGAACGCCAGCTCCAAGCCTCCCGTTGCTCGTGTACCTGCCCTGTGCTGTCACGCTGCATCCTGCAGCCGCTGGCTAACAGCTCCCAAAATCAGGCATTATTTACCAGAACCTTGCGGCTTTTTCTCCTCCTTCAAATACGGAGCACATTCAGAAACACACAGGAAAGAGCTGAAAAATTGTGATCGCCTCCAAGCCTGGAAGGAGACCCGTGTTATTTAAGGAGTTCAATCCTGGGAGCAAATTTCGGTGGCTGCTCCTCTGAGAGTTGACCTGAATCTGTAAACACTTGACCCAAATCCAACGAGGGAAGAAAAAGAGCCTTCAGCCTGTCCTCGCGGCTTGCTTCCCACCTCTCCAAAACAAACAGACCACGATGGTTTGGCTTAGCAAAAATGTTGAAACAAATTGCATTTGCTATAAGTCACAGTGCTATTTCAGAAGTGAAAGCTGCAGTATTCCTTCCAAAGCACGCTGATTCTTTACATATAAAAACAAACCACCCGGCCGGGTCCTGCTGGTCCGCGCACTGAGCTCCCAGACCTCTCCTCTCTTAAGCCCTATGTGGCTCCTGCCTCGTCTTCTCCACCTCCTTACTCTGATCCCACGACGTACTCGTGCCCAGTGAATACATTCACTTGGCTCTTTTTTCCTGCTTGGTTTATGTACTTGCTGCGTTTCTTCATCAGAGAGACACTGGATATCCTGAAAAAAAAATCCTTTTTATTAAGTCAATATTGTATTAAATGCAAACTCTGCTAGTTTTGGTTAATTGCTAAATTCTTCAGTTTTCTCCTGTGCTGTGAGTAGCCGTGACGCCTGGCATCCCAGCGGCTCAGCTGGTGACAGAAATAAAGCAAGCAGAGCACCAGGCAGTCACGACAGAGAGGGGACAGGTCGCTACAGATTTTGGGGAGTGGGTTTTCTGTGGGCACCCAATGGCTCTCCCCCAAAAGGGCTTTCCATGAAACCAGGCTGATAGAGACAATGGGAAAAGGGAGTAGGAACAGCTCAAGACTTCAGTGCTTTGTTTTCATGCTCATTTTCTGGCTTTGGCCCCTCTTATGTCTGGTAGGGGCTGCACAAGCTCTGAAGGAAGCAGTTCAGAGGGAGCCTCCCGGCTGTGCCCATGGCCTCCTGTCCTGGCACTGGGCACCACTGAGCAGAGCCTGGCTCCGGCCTCTCTGCATCCTCCCGTCAGGGATTTAGGGACCCGGATGAGATCCCCCTGAGCCTCCTCTTCTCCAGGCTGAGCAGCCCCAGCTCTCCCAGCCTCTGCTCACAGCTCCAGTGCCTTCATCGTCCTGCTGGCCCTGCCTTGGGCTCTCTCCAGTGTGCCCAGGTCCCTCTGGTACTGGGGAGCCCAGAACTGGACCCAGCACTCCAGGTGTGGCCCCACAGTGCTGAGGAGAAGGAAAGGATCACCTCCCTTGACCTGCTGGCAACACTGCCTAACACAAACTCTGTCCAGAGTGCCATTTGTCACCTTAATGACAAGGGCTCAGGCTCCCAAGTCAGTTGTGCACCCGAAGAGAGAAGTACCACTACCAGGGCAAGCACACCAAGTCAGAGCCACATTTTGCACCTCCCAGGGCTTTACCTGCATTGCAGGGTCTACTAGAAACCAGGCACTGCCCCTGCTTGCATGCACAGAGCACGCCACGCATTTTCAGAGCCGTGCAGTGCCAGAAAGCCTCGTGTTTCTGCTCGGTGACCTTCACCAAGCTCATTCCGCAAAGTGCTGGAAATGTGTTGGATGCCTGAACTTAGAGCAAGAGACAATTTAATTAGTGACTACTTGGAAACCTAATGTCTGAACAGCTTCATACAGCGTTGTAACCTTCGTATGTTGTCTCTGTCAGACCGCTTGCTCTTCAGTTGCTATTACCTTTAATGGCTTCCTTTAAAAAAAATTATCATAATTGCTTCTGAAGAAATGAAGCAGCAGACATCTCGAGCCTGATTCCTCCATTTTCTGCTTGGTTATCTGCTGCTCTTACGCTATCTGTTATGTCAGTGTGCTCTATTTCTAATTACATAGCCTTGATATTAGTGATTTTTATTTTTATTTTTTTTAAACAGAAAACAAAAACAAAACCAAACAAAAACATTGCAGATAATTTCTCAGCACACTGGCTGGGAGCTGTTTGACTTCCAAACCGTACAGGAAATTACAGACTAAGGTATTTTCAAAATTATCACTTTGTTGTTGTTGTTGTTGTTGTTTTCCCATGGAAAATGTGCAATAAACCTCTGTATATTTTTTTCTTGAAAAGCATAAAATGCATTTTTCTTTTTGTATTGCTCCTCATACCATGAAAGCTGATCATTTAACAGAACACTTTAAAAAACGCTGAAGCTGATTCTGTTGGTTTGTTCATGGTACTTCTTAATTCTGGTGAGCTTGTTCATAACATTTTCCAAATCTGATAGTCACTGAAATTGTCCAGAAATATCTCTATACTACCTCTGAAAGATCTTTTTTAACACTATATTTTTTCCCAAAATGACCAACACAGGCCAATAAAAACAGAATTTTTGGCCAGAGAACAACATACTTGGTTAGGCAACTGCATAAACTCTGTGTATCTGATAAGCTTACTGTGTAAAATTTTTTGATGAAGTTGAATTTATTGAAATCTGGTGTGCTTTCACAGACATCATACATAATATACTCCTTATTTTTGGAATTTTTCAATGCAGAGGAGTCTCCCTCCTTGGAGATCTCCAAGCAAGCTAAGAAACACATGGAGGCTGTCTGGGTGAAATGAGAACAGAAACAATTAGCTTAAAGGAGGGAGCTGTAGGTCTGAAATCTTGCAGTGTAAGTCAGTGGACATTGAGGCAATTTGTATAGAAAAAGTTCACAGAAGCATGTATCAAATTGCTGCTTCTCAACAGCATTTGTTCATAAGGAAATAAGGAAATAGCAGGTTAAGAAATCTAAAATTTCTCCTAAGCTATAGTCAGTAATTTTGTCCCAAGATGGTTGGTAAATTTGGAAGATTTGGGGCTGTGAAAATGTTGTTTTTGTTGTTTTAAATGTAGTTTCCACAAGCAAGGATTTACTTGAAGAGTTAGTTCAAGGGTTGCTTTTAGGATAGAGCTTCTGGTGTGATGAGTATGAGTCTGACATGAGCTGTGTGGCCGCTACAGGAACATGTTACTTAAGGAGGTAAAATTTGTGTCCTAAGGAAAAAAAAAAAAAGAGAAAAGAAAAAACAAAATCTGAAAAATGTCTTCAGAGATCAAGGCTGAGAAGGAGAAATAATGCTTGTTAGCAGACCACCTAGTTGGAAAACCACCATGTTTATAGAGACCCAGTTCTTCCCTTGGATCAAAGCAGAAAGTTGCACACTAAAGCTTGATCAGAGCAATGGCTTTACTCCAAACTAAGGGTGTTACTCAGCTGGACAGCTTGAAACAGTAAGACTAGTTGAAATCTGTTGGACCTTGAAGAAGATCCAGATGCACAGAGTTGATCAGATGCTGGCCAGCTGAGGAGCAGGTAATTAACATCTGTGCACCAAAACGCAGAAGGCTGTTGAGAGGAGACATCTTAATGTGCCATGCAGCCTGTGTTTCTAATAAAACCATGATATTTAGTGTCTGAAGTAACTATGAATTTCACTTCCAAGTTTCACCTTTTGAAGGTGTTTGCAAGCCACCCTTGAGAATAAGAAGAGAGAGAAAATAAGGTGTGCTGTGAACTCACCTCTCTAGCTGGTAAATGGGTGCTTCTGGGTCTTCAGTGAGGTCTCCAGCTTAGTCAATTCTGGTGACTAAAGATCATTTGGTTTTCACCCAAATCAAAGAATTATAGCATGGTTTGGGTTGGAAGGGACTGATCATCTCATTCCACCCCCCTGCCATGGGCAGGGACACCTCCCACCAGACCAGGATGCCCAAAGCCCCATCCAGCCTGGCTTTGAACACCTCCAGGGATGGGGCAGCCACAGTTTCCCTGGGCAAACTGGTCCAGTGCCTCACCACCCTCTTGAGTGAAGAATTTCTTCCTAATATCTTATCTAAACCTACCCTCTTTTAGTTTAAAGCCATTACCCCTTATCCTAGCACTCCACTTCCTGACAAGGAATCCCTCCCCAGCTTTCCCGTAGGCCCCTTTAGGTACTGGAAGGCTGCTGTAAGGTCTCCCTGGAGCCTTCTCTTCTCCAGGCTGAACAACCCCAACTCCCTCAGCCTGTCTTCACAAGAGAGGTGCTTCAGCCCTTTGATCATCCTCATGGTCCTGCTCTGGACTAGCTCCAACAGGACCCTGTCCTTGTGCTGGGGGCCCCAGAGCTGAACACAGGGCTCCAGATGGGGTCTCACAAGAGCAGAGCAGAAGGGGACAATCCCCTCCCTCACCCTGCTGGCCTCACTGCTTTTGATGCTGCTCAGGGTATGGTTGGCTTTCTGGGCTGCAAGCACACATTCACCAGCTCATGTCGAGCTTATCAGCCAACACCCCCAGGTCCTTCTCCTCAGGGCACTCTCCACCCAACCTATATTTGTACTTGAATGATTTCACAGAATCATAGAATACCTTCATCTGGAAAGGATCCACAAATGTCATTGAGTCCAAATCCTGGCTCCATACAACACCACCCAAAAAAGTGGACCCCGATGTCTGAGAGCACTGTTCAAATACTTCTTGAACTCCAGCAGGCTGGGTGCTGTGACCACATCCCTGGGCAGCCTGTCCCAGTGCCCAACCACCCTCTGGGTGCAGACCCTTTCCCTAACCCCCAGCCTGACCCTCCCCTGTCCCAGCTCCATGCCGTTCCCTCGGGTCCTGTCGCTGTCCCCAGAGAGCAGAGCTCAGCGCCTGCCCCTCCGCTCCCCTCGTGAGGGAGCTGCAGGCCGCCATGAGGCCTCCCCTCAGCCTGCTCTGCTTGGGGCTGAGCAAACCAAGGGACCTCAGCCGCTCCTCATACATCTTTCCCTCTGGACCCTTCACATTTTTTGTAGCCCTCCTTACGATACTCTCTAACAGTTCTTGGATTGTGGTGCCCTAAACAGCACACAGTACTTAAGGTGAGGCTGCACCAGCACAGAGCAGAGCAGGACAATCCCTTCCCTCGACAGGCTGGCAGTGCTGTGCCTGATGCTCCCCAGGATATGGTTGGCCCTTTTGGCTGCCAGGGCACACTGTTAACTTACATTCAGCTCGTCATTGACCAGAATCCCCAGATCTCTTTCTGTGCTCTCCAGCCTCTTGTCCCCCAGTCTGTATGTATATCCAGGTTGCACCTTCCCAGGTGCAGAATCTCACACTTGGTCTTCATCAATTTCATACTGTTGGTGATAGTTCAGCCTTCTAATTTGTCAAGATCCCTCTGCAAGGCCTCTCTACACTCAATGAAGTCATCAGCTCCTCCCAATTTAATATCATCTACAAACTTATTCAAAACACTTTCAAGTCCTACATACAAGTCATTTATGAAAACATTGAAGAGAACTGGCCCTAAAATGAAGCCCTGGGGAACCCCACCGGTAACTTGCCACCAGCCTGATGTAACCCCATTTACTACAACCCTTTGATCCCAACCCCTCAGCCAACTGTTAACCCAGCTCATTATGTCTATCTGAATGCTGGATATTTTATCCAGAAGGATACTGTGAGAAACAGTGCTGAAAGCTTTCATGAAATACAAAAAGGTTGTGTTCAGCTGGGAGTTTATTATTACAGCAATCTTGGTCCTCCAACACCATCATCGGTGTTGAAGACAGAGACAAAGAAGGCATTAAAGGACTTTGCTTTGTCTATGTCCCTATTTGTGAACTCACCATAGTCATCAACATGCGGACCAATGTTTTCTCTGGCCCACCTTTTGCTGATAACTTGTTTTAAAAAAGCCTTTTTGTTGTCCCCCACAGTACTGGCCAGCTTCAACTCTAATTGAGCTTTGGCCACATACATTTTCTCCCTCCAGTGGCAAATAGCATCCCTGGTAGTCCTCCTGTGTTGCTCGAACTCACTTCCAATGGCCATATACATTTTTCCTGTCTAAGCTCTAGAAGATCCCTGCTTAGCCACGCTGACCTCCTGCCCCACCTGTTTGGCTTCCAACATTTTAGAATTGCCTGTTCCTGTGCTCCTAAAAGGGGGTTCTTATAAAGTGACCAGCACTGATGGACCCCAATGCCTTTAAAAGCAGTTTCCCAGGGGACCTTACTAACTAGTTTCCTCAGCAGCCTGAAGTCTCCCCTCCCCTTATCCAGGCTTGAAGATGTGGTGGCAGTTTTCCTCCTATCACCAAGAATTTAAAACTCAACTACTTTATGGTCACTATGGCCAGGACAGCCACCAATCACCATGTCACCCACGAGACCCTCTCTGTTTATGAGCAACAAATCTAGGAGGGCACCTTTCCCTTAGTATCTGTACCAAGAAGTTATCATCAAGGTGCTTCTGGAATCTCCTGGACCTGTCTGTATCAGCTGTGTGATATTCCCATAACATCTGGCAAGTTGATCTAGAGGTATCTCTTAGTTCCTTAAAGAACAATTTGTTGATGTCATCAAATGTACCTCATTCTACCCAGCACCTTATGGAGCAGGCTGAAGGATGTCAATAGCATTCAGTCCCTTGAATTTTGGTGTCCTGTTCCGTAGCTTATCACTGGTGAGCCTGGTTTTATCCCTTCCCATGAAAGTGTTTTGGTTGAGCATGACGATCACCCATGGTTTTTGGTGTTTCTATCGTAAGGCTGCATCCTGGAGCTGTATTGGCTGGGTTTGTATTTGCTCTGGCAAGACCCATCTCCATGTGGTGTTTGTCGGACAAGAGGTATCTTGCTTCTGGGATTGGTATGGGTGGGAGGTGGGTGGAGGGCTAGAGAGGTTGTCGGTAGAAAAAGGTAGTTCTAAGAAAAGTTATTTCAAGGTCTGATCTTTCAAATAGGTTGTAATTATCCAGTATTTTCCAAGATATTTTCAGAAGGAGGAGAAATCTTATGATCTTGGGTGGGAAGCTGTTTTTTTTTTTTTTCCTGTCAGTCTTCACAAAGTACATAAATACTCAGATACTATCGTTTCATCATATCAAATTAAGGAAATTAGAGTGGGAGGATTAGAGAAATTTTTAATTACCTCTGGCTCTGCATCCAAGGATTTTTTCCATGATGAAGACAAATATGTTTTTCACCACCACCTCCATAGAGAAGCTCCAAGATCACAAGGAACTTCTCTGCTGAGCTTCAGACGGTGCAAACCCCATGGCTGTGGCCAGATCTGCTTGCTGCAGCTGAGGGATTGACTCTTAATCTCTTCAATTTAGGATCTTGGGTTGTTTAAATTGCCTGCATATAGCGAGGTTGGTGCTGTGCACCTCAGCTCCCTGGGCTGTGTAACCTCTGCCTGCCTGCCCGCCCTTGGAGGGATGCTGCAGCTCAGGGACAGTCTGTGGGCACATTGACAGCCTCGTTATCATTAAGGCCTTTATGTAAAGTTTGGTGTACTGCAAATGTCCCTCCAGCACCTTCATCTGGCTATGTCCATAATGGCAATGCAGGATGAGAACTGATCTGGGGAGTCTTTATGGTTCATTTCTTTCCCTGTCATCTCTACTGTCAGCCTTGTTTTTTCTTACTTTGTTTTAGGTCCAGCTTCACAACATATTTATCTGCTTCTTTGGGGTTTGCTATGTCTGGCTGTGGTTTAGGGTGGTTTTACATCTTACTTTTGATGGATCTCTGAGGTAAAAATATTTACGAATCCCAGCTCTATCAGGGACTATACAACCAGGTACATTAATGTGTCTTCTCTGCTTATTCTTTGTCCTTTGAATGAAATGCGAAGATCCACCCAAACTGACCCATGGTCTCTTGTTTCGTACAGTATACATTTATAATTGACTTGTGAGGTCAGTGTGTGTGTGTGCTGCTTTCATGTTTTCCAGATTATGACAACCCCCTTCACAGCAGAAACTCTTTCTGTCTTGGGAAATGATCTTCGGAGGAAGTCCTGAGAGCATATAAATAAGGTAGAGTTGGGCATAGAAATGTGACCTTCCCTTCTTGGGCCAAACATCAAATGGCAAAAAGGGTGTAAGAAGGGCAGCACATTAATTGAGTTGTTTAAATGTATTTAGTGGGTGTTGCTGATGGGTAGCGATGACATTATTGGGAACCTTTTGTTACAGGGAAAGATGAAAACAAAATTAATGGCTCCTGAAGGCAATTACTCTTAAAAATCACAGCTTGTTCCCTGTCTCAGGAGCTCAGTGGGATGATGGAGCCCTTCTATAGGGCCAGAAAGGCTGAACATTAGAAGACCTGATGCTGTTTTCTCCCTGATAAATTCCACCAGCCCACTCACTCTTTGCTCTTTCCTCTGTTAGACCAGGAGAAGGTCACCCCTAGGCATCTTGAGGGGTTCCCAGGACACCTACACACAGGCAGGAGCCACCTCAGTAGTTCAAAGCAGGGTTTACGTGGTCGTTTGCAGCTGCTGCTGCCAAGGGGTGGGCTGCAGCCTGCTGCTGGCAAAGAACCTCTGGGGTGTGCAAGGCACAAAAATCCTTCTACTTCCCCCCACTATGCACAGGTCACTTCTAAAGGGTTTGTGAGTGCCCTTCAGTGCACTGCATGCAGCTGAAACAGAGATAACCATGGCTGGAGCCAGTCCTAAATCCAACCTAATTTTTTTTTTATTTTTTTTTTCCATTGGTTCACTGCACAGTGACCAAGAAGGGGCAGCACCTAATGTAGCTGGTCTAAATTGCCCCCTGGAGGCACCTGAGCTCAGAGAATTAACTTCTCGTGGCCTGGATTAGACTCAGGAAACTGAGTCCCCACTGACTGTGTGGGTGCCTTGGTGTCCTGGTACCTCTTGGCTGTACTTGGAGCTACCTTCTGACGTGCCTCCATCCACCTGGTGGTGGGACTAAATCAGTGCTGAAGGCTCCTTTTTAGGGGTGGAGGAGGAGGCACTCATTTCACCATGAAGAACGGCTTGGGGTGGCAGGAAGCACCTCTGCACAGTTCCTCAGATAAAGAGAAACCCAGAACTGATCCCACACTGCTTCTCCGATGGCTGAAACCTCACCCAGGCTTTAGGGGAGTGGGTCACCCCCTTTCCTTCCATTAGCAGCCTGAAACTCAGACACAAGCAGGCTTAAGGCAGACGCCCAGTCAGGGTGTAAACCACCTGCCTCTGCATTTGGAAACTCCCTGCAGTGAGCCTCTTTTTTCTCTGATGGGGGCACAAATAAAGAAAATGTATTTTTGTATTTTTTCACTAGCTCTAATTTGGGACAGCCTGTGTGATTGTCCTATACAAAATTAGTAATCATTACAGACTTGTAAGTGATCAGTTGGGACAGGGAGCCTCCTGTACCATTCAGGGCAGATCCTGGGCAGTCATGAGTGTCCTGTCCCCATACCCTGGTCCCTGAGGCTGTTGTGCATGGCAGCACCTTGGTTTGCAGCTCCCCTGAGGCAGCATTTTCATTAAAATGGGTGCAGGGTGACTCAGGAGAAAATCTGATGTGGGCATGACCAAATGGCCTGAAAAATGTGGAAATTACAGATGGAAATGTTTCCGAGTCCTCATTAGCTCTCTAGTGCATGGTACCTTCGGCAGCCTCGGTTCTTTGTGTTGCAGTTTGCACCCTCTCAATTATCACACACACCCTGTACCAAAACCTGGAGTCTCTGTCACTGCTCTCTGCTCCGTTCTGCCTCATTTCCTTGTCCTACATACAAGCACCTTTTGTAAATGTCTGATCTCCACTGTTCACGAGTCATGTAAGGACAGACCTCCCCGCTAGGCAGGTGAACATCACCCCTCTCGTGCACGTGGTGGCTGACTGGCTTCAGTCTGGGCTCAAACTGAAGGGGATGAAAATAAAATTGGTGGGTTGTTGTTGGAGCTGGGGAAAGGGCACAGGCTCACCTTGCTCTCTGCACTGCTGAATGGCATTCCCAGTCATTAATGAGCACTGGAGCAATTCTGGCTGCATGGAGTCCCAGAGCCACCCTGAGAGAGCGAAACCTGCCCTGGGCTTAATGAGGAGATGGGCTGGAAGCATCACACTGCGGCTCGCTCATTAGCCTGCGATGGGGAGAGAGAAAGCCAGAGATTCACTTGGTTAATTCTGCAGCCAAAGTCATTGCAGGACTTCTGAAGAGAAGGAAAGGATCTGAGAAATACAAATAAATTGGATTGGTGCGGTTAGTCAAGGGCATGTTACAGAAGCATTTGACAATTTCCCTGGAATTATCTTCTTTTAGAAGAACAAGATTTGGGGCAATTACAAGACTGACAGACAAAGAGTAAGTGGCTGCATCCCCACTGCTGGCTGCTCGCTCCGGCACAGCCACACCACATCAGCTGCTTCCCTTCCCCTTCCCTTTCTTCTTCCTTTTCCCTTTCCCCATCTCCTTTCCCCTTCCCTAGGGGCACACAATCCTGTGCGGAGATCTGTTGAGCAGTAAAACCTGCAATGGAAGCGTCTCTCCCGATGCATTCCTCTCTGGTGTGGAGACAATCCAGCTTTTCCCCCTGTTAGGTTCTCTTTGCTGCATCACCAGCTGCCGAGGGCAGAGACTGATGTTCATTGTCAAAGCATTTCCTTGATGGCCTAATTAAAAAGGAAGAGCTCACTTGATTAGACAAATAATTAATAAAGCCTGAGCCTCTGGTCTGGTGAAAAGTTGCCCAGAACATCTGTGAGGAGAGCAATGATGGTTTGGGGAGCAGGGTGGGTGTCCCCAGCCCAGCCCACCCCAGCTCTCCTGCACACATGCTGCTGGGAGCCTTCCTCTCTCCTGCTCAGAACCTGTCCACTTCAAACATAGAGACAAATTTTTGGGGGAAAAAAAGTATTTAATTGAGAATAATCTATTACGAAAAATATTTCTTGTCTGTTGCTTCTGCCTGTCCTATAAGTAGCTTCCTTCCCTTAATTCCTTACTTTTGGAGTCACCTGGATAGCAGGTTCTATATCTGGACTTCTGGTGCCAAATAACACAGCAGGCGTACAGGAGATATGAAATATGCTATGGACAAAAAGCTGCACTTCAAGGGCAGTCACCAACAGACGAGATCCCCATGGCTGTCTGCTGTGGAAGCAGCTCCGTGGGGCTCTCTCCTTCCTTATTCACCTGCAGACCATTTGGGGGATGGAGCTGAGAAGATGCTTTTGCAGACAACACCAAGGTGAAAGGGATGGCAGGCTGGGATCTGGGCTGGAGGCAGGCATTTGGGTGCCACCAAGGTTTAGGGGTGTATGCAGAGATATACTGACAATACGGGAATAATAACAAGACATCAACTGAGCAAAACCGCTGTGCACTTATGAAATGTTTTGATTTAACCCTTGTCTTCCTAGAGAAACACATTCTGGCCACAGATCCCCACCCAGTTTGGTTTGTGACCCACAGCATCACCTGCAAGGAGCTCAGTGTGAAGGCAAGCTGTGCAACCACCAGGCACAAGCCTCGTGCCTCCCTTTGTCGTGCAAAAAGCTGCTCTCGAGTCACTCCTGCGGCAGTAATAATAATTGCCAATACTGCCAAGAATTTGCATTTCTGGTTATCTTAAAGCTTGGCGTTTCAAATGAGAGACTTCACAGAGCTAATTAGCACACAGGCTCATTAATTGCTAGAAAACGCTCTAGGTAGATGGAGCATGCAGGCTGTTAACCCATTTCCCAAAGGCAAATGCATCTCTGCCTCTTTAAGCTTTACCCACAGCGACATGAAACCTTGAAGCCACTGGGGAACGCAGCTCCTACCATCGACCTGATTTTGCCTGTGTGCTGTGGGGCCCGGACGCTGCATTATGGGGTGGTGGCACGTCCCCATAACCACACCAGCGCCTGCCCACGCTGACTCGGAGCTGGCAAAACCGAGCAGCGAGCCAGGCTTAGCAGAGGAAACCCAAGGGGTGTGGGAGCAGCTCTGTGCTCACGCTCGCTGCTGACTCTTCCTCAGAACTGACAGAGCTGGCTGTGGCTTTTTGTGGCAGTTAGTGAATGATAGTAAATAATATTTCTTTGTGCTAGGAGTGAATAGTGCCCTCTATTTGGACATCGCCGTGTGATAACGCTTTGTATTTCATCCAGCTTCGTGGCAGAAGTGCACTGAATAATTCATTGCGAGTAAATTATCTGAAGAATACAGCCCTTTCTTGCCATTTGCCAGCCCAGCCTGCTTCCTTTGATGCCCTTTTCCGCAGCCAGCAGTGTCTCTTCAGCAATTTGGGCAGCCGACACTCAGCACGAGGCTTTTGTTAATTGTGAGTGCGTGCCTCCATGTGCCGGGGGGGGCAGGAGGAGGGTGACGGCCTCTTTGTCTTGCTAATGGAATCACAGAAGCTATGAGTGGGAGAGATGGCAATAAGTAATGCTGAGCGTGTTCTTCACCTATGAATATACAGAGCACACACGTGTACACATGTGTGTCTAGCTTTTCATACACACTGCTGTTCAGAGGGCACAGGTGCCCGGTAAATCCCGTGCTGAGTCTGCACAGAAGGGATGCAGATGACACCCTTTTGGGCTGATTTTGGTGCTCTGTGTTACCTATAAAACTCATCTACTCCATATTCAGACAAATAAAAACTTCCTGTACACAGCCACAGCCAGTAAAAACTCCCTGCTGAAAAGCAGAGGGATGGCCCCAGGCTGTCCCCAAGGAAGGAGGCAGAGCTGGTGTCATCTCCAGCCCCAAGGCTCCCATGGATGCTCCCACCAAGTGGGCAGCCCTGTCCTCATGTTCCTGGTTCCCACCTCCAGAAAGGGTTGCTGCTACAGGAGATTTTGCCAAAAAGCTTTAATTTCACCAGCACTTGATTTTTCTGGCAACCGATCCCCCAGGTCTGGTGGCACGGGGCAGCCTCTCAGGAGTGGCTCCACACGGGGCCCATCGGAGCTGCACTGGAATGGAAATTCCCCTGTTGGCAGCCTGAACGCTGGGCAGGTGGCAATACGTTATTAAATCTCGAGTTTGAGTCTCATGGAAAATGAATGCACAAAAGAAAATCATGAGTTTTCCAAGCTTTGCACACAAAAGTTCTGCTTGCCGATTTCTGTCATTTTGCCTATTTATTTTAAAGAATAAGGGCACCTTTGTAAAAAGGGAGTGATTTTCTTCTTAAAAATATCAGTCTAAGTATTTTTTTTTCCTTTGGAAATAGCTAAGCTGACAGAAAAAGAAATCTTAGATTCATGTTTTCAGCTGTTCCTTGTAATCAATAACACCCACTTAAAAAGCAGAAATTAAGCATCAGCAAGGGAACAGGCTGGGTCCGTCACATTTGGGCTGACCTATTTAGTAGTCACATTTGCTAAGGGGAAAATGAATCAAAGCAATCCGGTCTCCTGACCCAAATCTGATGCATTACCTTGGGTTGGTTGGGTGTTCACACCAATGCCCTCCAAGCACTGTGTGAGGACAGCACCCAGACGCCTTGGCTGTGGTCCTGCCATCAGTGGGGACGCGATTTTCAGGAGATGTAAGAGCTGGGGACACGATGTGTGGGGACGTGATGCTCGGAAGACGCTGAGAGCTGAGTTTCTCTATCCTGGGAATAAGTCTCCTAAACCTGCTCCTTCCTGAGGTTCCTTCAATAGACCCGTGTGGGATGTGAGATGTTTTCATTTTTTGGTTTGACTTGCAAATGTATGGAGATTCATGGTAAAATGGGTGTGCTTCTCCCCATGGATCTGCCTGCTGAAACCGAACCCCGAACCACTGCGTCTGACACACGCAGCCACGTCGTGGAGCTGAGCTCTTCTGGTGTCACCTGGGTAGAAGATGGAAGAATTACAGACGGACAGAAATAAAATAGCAGAGTGCTTTTAATAACAAAAGGATTGTGAGTTCCTTCAGTGAAGATGACACGTGTGGTGTCTGAACTGCTTTGGAAAAGCAAGAAGTGTCGGGGGCTGAAGGCTTGCTGCTGTGGTAGCTTACACCACAGATCCTGATGACTCCAGGTGTGGTAAACACCATCCTCTAGGAGACAAAAGATCCACAGTCCACGAGACAGTTTCTGCCTAAAAAACAAAAGGTGGGATCAGTTTTCTCCCAGGGATTGGGCATATTCTTTATTCATGATTTTAGGAGAGCAATGAATCATTCCTCCTCCAGCCAGTGCCTGCATTGCCGATACACGCATGGAGGGAGGGAAGTGTCCGTGGAGCTATTCAGGGAGAGCGTGTCTGCTGAATTTAGGTGTCTAAATATAGGCAGAGAGGATCTCCCCATGGACTCCCTGTAGGGCATCTGCTTCTTCCTGCTGACTACGCTGGAACTGCAGGCACTTTCCCGAGGGGAAGGCTGCATTGATGCTGGAAATGTACATGAGCAGTGTTAGTTTTTTTTTGATAACTGCAAGTAAAGCAGGCTTGTGAGGTTAGGTGTTGACCACCACCATGTCACTGGAGGTCACCACCTCCCAGACATAATTTTGGGGGTACTATTACCCAGAGCAGCCTTCCAGGCTAACCTTGGGCTACAAGTGGGTTTCACCACCTCCTGCCTGACCTCCTCTCTCCCACCATGGTACGGCCTCAGCCTCTTCTCCCCTCATGGACACAGGGAGCATGGGCAAGGACCTGCCCTGCCCAGGGGCACCTTCCAGCCCTGTGCACGCACTGCTCATCCCTGGCACTGCTGTGCCAGAGGCAGAAGTTATTTGTTCAGTTCCTTGCACAGAGTTGCTGCATCAAACCCCATGCTTTGGCCGGCTCTGCTTTATTTCAGGGCCTGATTCGGTGCCAGCCATGGAAGAAAATCAGATTTGAGAGCATTCATCACTTTATGAGAGTCCATGAATTCCTAACCGAAAGCTAAGTAAATTCATATGCGGAGTGTATTAAAGCTATAAATATTTCGGAGTGATGGGCCCAGGCTAACAGCTCATTTTACAAGGGGACTTGTTGTGCACCCACGTCGTGTGGGTCTCCCAACCACGTGGCGGGGTGGGATTTTGTTCCCAGGGACCTCTTTGCAGACTTGTGGCTTTTACGGCCTTTTTGAAGGTGAGAAAAGTGAAGAATTTGCACAGTAAAAATTCCTGGCAAAGTCAGAGCCTCCAGTTTCTGCGTAATAAACTAATTACTGTGCTGTTGAATTTACACACCTCAGACAACTATACTGTAAAGTCATGTCCCAAGGTAAAAAAATGCAAAAAATTCAGACTTTGGCTTTGCCAAACAGTTTATTGGACAAATTCTTCATTTTTTTAAATCTAGACAGGACGCAGAAGTACTGAATACTTTTATTTTAGTCCTTACCACACTGAAAAAATATTTTCAAAGGCTCTACTTTTCAAAATAATAGATAGATCTCTGTAACAGACATTAAAATTGGAAATGGAAACTTGATAGGGAGCAATTTTTCCAGGAACACAAGAGTAGCTGGTATGGTTTCTGATTTATTTAGAAAATAGGCACGTGGTCTCCAGTCTAGCAAGAAATATAAGCACATAAACAACCTTATTGGACTTCTCTGGGACTATTTGCACATTTAAGCCAAGCCCAAGCCCAGGCATGTTGCTGAGGTTCACCTTGCAGGCTCCTTATTCTATCGCTACATGGAGAAGTACAATGTCATTCAGATGCTCATACATGGACTATTTTCTTGTGGGCAATGAAAACTTACAAGAGCTTGAATAGCTCTTGGAAATAATTGACAGAATAAAATACATAGAGCAGGTTTTGCACATTTCTGGAATTATTTGGATATTTAGTAAAGGGACAGCTGTGACATGGAGGTATTCAGATGGGCCTGAGCAACGAAGTGCATCTTTATCTCCCCTTGGCTTCAACTGCTCTGATCCATGGAGACCAAGTTCTGCTTGAAAAGGAGTTTTTGGGGCATGGAATTCCTTGGCTGCCTGCTCATTGAGGCAAAGGTGTTTCTGGAAAAGGGATGGTGGAGTCAGACATGCATTACATAAGCAGCTGTGCCAATAAAGGCCCTAACTACGTTCCTGCTACCCCACCAAGTTGGCTCCCCCAGCTCTGCGAGGGAACAGCCCGTCTCGGTGCTTTCAGGGGTGTTTCAGACAAAGCTGGTTTGTCCAGGTAAAACACTCGCAGTAGGTCACTTGCATTTACAAAGCTGCTATTGCCTGTTCTGAGGCCAGGGGTTCACATGAGGGGCTCCCGGTAGCAAATGGTATGGAAAATGGGCCTCTGCAGGAAAAGGAGGAGGAGGAGGAGAAGGAGAAGGAAAGGGAGGAGGAGGAGGAGACAGGGAACTTCTTGAGGTCTCTTCCAACCTAGAAATTCTGTGATTCTGTGTGTAACTTTCCTTCTTCCTTCATGGGTAATTTCAGAATTACAGCTGCCTTTGAGAGTGGATTTGTAGCAGTTTGATGGAAACTGTTTGTGACAAAAGAATCGAGTGCAGAGAAATAATTTCTGCATTGGAAACACCTCTCTCACATAGGGTCACTGAATGGCTAAATTCTGAAATATTTAACTTAATGCAGCTGGCAGTAGCTACCAGACTACTTGTCCTCGAGGAACTGCTGACATTTGCAGTGAAGCCATTAAGAAACCTCAACAAAATAAGGCCTGGAGCAAACCTACTATTAAGAAAAAAAAAACACACTACAGAGTGCATTGTACATATTTATAAAACACAAGTGATGACCCAAACCTTTAGGCCCTTAGTGTGGCAGCCATGCCTTAACAGGAATATTCAGCACCTTTAACCAAAAAGTATTCCCCTTTGGTGGATCAGTTTATCTCCACAGCGGCCTCCATGCAGAGGCGTTGTTAGCTCCTGAGAGTAAGGGAAATCATGCAAGCGCTCCTGTGAATGGCAGAAAGCTGCCTGGGTGCCCTGAAGTGTTACTTAGGGCTCGATTTGGCCAGCAAATGTCCTGCTCAACCACCTTCTGCTCTTGGCAGGAGTGGAGGCCTCCCCCATGGGGACGTGGCCTTGCACAAATGCCAAAGCCGAGGCCTAGCATGGCCGCTCGCTCCCCTCTTC
Source organism: Anas acuta (assembly GCF_963932015.1). NCBI lineage: Eukaryota > Metazoa > Chordata > Aves > Anseriformes > Anatidae > Anas > Anas acuta. Next base: position 18,047,408 of record NC_088979.1, read on the forward strand.
CCAAATCAGTCCTTGCTGAGGGAGGTTGGGTCCTCCTCTAGATGATTCCTCAAATGCAGTGAGCATTTCAGGTTGCCCTGTGCTGTCACTGAGGTTACCTTCCTATTTTATTCCAGTATTTTGGGTCCAGGATATGGGGAGATGTTAAATATTGAGGGAAAACATGTATCATAGACATTCAGTCCTAATATAAAGACAACTTGACTATTGTACATAAGACTACAGCTTTTCCTCATATTTTATAATTTTTTGAAATTCTTTAAAAAACATCAGCATTGTCTGTTACAGAAGGTTTTATTTAGGTGTCTGAGCCAGCTACCTTTCCCTCAATTTCCCATCCTGATGACTAGCAGTGAACTGCCGAGGCATTGCTATCTTTGCTCCAGACATGAACTAGGTGGAGTGGCAAGCCCTTGTCAGGAGGGTGGGCCAGAGACCTCCTGAGTTCCCTTCCAGCCTTAATTATCCGTGTCCCTACATTTTTATGGATCAATATGAGTTTGTCTGCCTCTGTCAGACTCCAGGTCTGTGGGGCAGCAATGCGAACAGCCATCACTGTTTGCACCCTGCCATGTCCTGCTTAGATGAGGGGAGGTTTAGACAGGACTTCAGGAAGAATTTCTTCATGGAGAGGGTGGTTAAGCATCAGAACGGGCTGCCCAGAGCAGTGCTGGGGTTCCCACCCCTAGAGTTAAGAGACGTGTGGACATAGCCCTAAGGGCCACAGATTAGTGATGGGACTTTGTAGGTCAGGCTGATGGTTGTATTTGATGTTCTTGAAGGCCTTTTCCACCCTATATGATTCTCTGATTCTACAACCAGTCATGCAAATAGAAACAGGGAATGGAGCAAATAAGTCAGCCAAATGCCACAGAGTGGAATGGGAACAAAGCTGGAAATTAATTGTAGACCACCAGATCCTGAAGCAACATTACATCTCCAGAACAAGGAAGGAGTTGGACCAGCAGGTATTAACAGAAACCTGGTGGTTGGAGGCATGGATATAAGGACACCTTCAGTTTAAAGGCCACGCTTCAGCCCCAAGACCTATAGTCTATACTAGTTGAATTCTATAAACTGCTTTAAGAAGAGAATGGATGACACATCTTCCCTCTTCCTGAACTGGGAGAGACAAAGCTTACAGGGAAGAAGCAATATCATTTATGAGAATGACAAACAGATTTGAAAGGGCCCTTACCAAAAAATACCATGAAAATTCAGGCACGCGGGTCCTTTACTAGGGCTAAAAACAAAGTCAAAATTTTTCAATGGAGGTCGAGAACAAATTGCCCTAAATTTATACTATATTAGTCTCTGAAACGACCCAAAAGGCAAGGTGGATAGTACTTATGAAACACGTAGGATGCTCATCATTTACAAGCTCAAGAACCCCGCTGGGACGGAAATTCCAGGCGAGAGAGGCCATTAGTCAATTTGCTTCATTTTGTTCTTGACAGCAGCGAGTGGGGAGTCACTGCCGCTGCTTCTTCCCTAAATATTTATTTGTTTATTTATTTTTCTGTGAGGCATTGCTGCTCCAGGAAGGAAAACGTTGTGGAAAGGTCTCACTGACCACTTGTCACTGAAACTCAGGGATCTCCTCCAAAGCAGCCCCCCTCTACTGCCAGTCAAGGAGGCTGGTGGCTTGGGAGACTCCTTGAAGCCTCCTGCAGAGACCAGGCAGGGTCCTGGGCATGGACCAGTGTCACCCCTCAGGGCTGAGGGGCCAGCCTTAGCCAAAGACTTCCATGGGCAATAAGCAAAGGCATTTAAAGTTTTCAATTTTTCAACATTTTCTTTTTAATATTCCCCAAAACCCAGCCATCTGGGGTGCTCAGGGGAAGGAGCAGCAGGGACCCGTGATCCACTGGTGTCTCCCCAACAAGAGCACACCTGGAGCCACTGCATATTGGAGTCCTCAAGGGTGCATCCGACACTCTGGAAAGGCTCAGTACAATCCATTTTGGCTCTTAGCAACATTTAATTCCTTTAGTAAGCACTGCAGACAGTGATCTTCTCCATTAGTGCTCGTTTCTGTGCCTGTCACTGAGCAAGCCTCACACAGCAGCAGGGTGCATGTCTTTCAAGACAGGAGTGCATTTTAAATCATACTGGGTCCACATCCAGCTTGTTCACCATATGTTTAAATTTGAAAGCACTCTAGCTTTAGCTACAGCTCAAAAGCAGACACATAATTTGTTTCACATCGAGGCACTCTTGGATATGCTTTTACTTCAGACTAGCAGAGATAAACGACTTGCTGGAAGATATCATTTGTAGGACAGAACATTTATATTGTAGAGACTAGAGATTTTTCTAAGGCTTTATTATTGTTGCAATGAATCAGCATTTGCTACTTGATGTAATCTTGGCAGCATGGCAACATGCTTTTTGCCATTTTGAAAAGAAGTGCAGAGTAGCTGCTTTATTTCAAAATAGCATCATTTTTTTCTTTTAAAGGAGGTGAATGCTTAGACCGTTACATGACAGGTCTCAGGATACACACAAAGGGTTTTACCTTTGGAAGGTGACTATTACAGATCAGATTCTGCATATCACCATTTTTATTAAAATAGCTAAATATGAAAAATGCAAAAAAAAAAAAAAGAGAATTTCCAGTTAAAAAAAAATGAGCTTGTAAACAATTATACATGCTGGTATACTATCAAGCGCATGATATTTTATTGCATTATGTAGGTCTCTACAAACGCCTTTCTGTTCACTGACATAACCATTTGCAGGATTAGAGCCCAAAATAGTAAGTCTCTGATTCTGTATTTTCAAGTTAACTCCCACCCTGAATCTGCTGGAGATAATCCATTCTGTCTGATACAGAGCTAGAAATCTTTTTCCACTGATAATACGTGGAAATAGCTTAGAGCACTGGACAATGTTTATTTTTTTTTCAGAAATACTGGACAATTTAGGAGCGTAAGCACCTTTACCAGAGTGTGGTTGAACAGAACAGGATCTGAAACTCCACCATTGGCCAGAATTAACTGGAGTGGGGGATGAAAATGGAAAGCTAATTAATGAATTTATGCAATTTCAGAAGCACTTCACGCATGCACACATGCACAGATGCTTAGTTTAGCACTGCTATTCCTTCTTGCCTTCTCTACAATCCTGCTGATGTTAAAGAATAAATCTTGCTCCCCTCTCTGACTTGCTCCCCACCCCAATATCTATTACCTGAAAATCTCTTTCTGCACCTCAGTATTGTTGACATCATCCCCTTAGCTGAAAATGATACCCACTCTCTAGATGAAAAGCAAAAGGGTAGGAATTCTTGTTTGAAAATTACCCAAATTTACAAATGCTAATAGCTTTCATGACACATATAGTATGAATGATGCCACCCAAAGGGGAGGAAAAATGCTGCAGTCCTTCCCCAGGCAAGATTTGCAGTGGCATCACTGGGACTTCTGCTTCAGCGATATCTTGTAGAACTATAAAAACACCTAAGAAACATTACAAAGAATATAAACTGAATTTATGACATAACAAATAATATTTAATATATAGCATTGAATGCATACACATCAGTACCAGTGCTGTAACAACAAAACAGAACTCATAAAATTAGCAGCAGTTTTTGCAAGTACAAAAATACACATTTTTTCAGAACATATATAATAGCAAAATTTATCAGGATATATTATACAAACTCAAAGCATTTAGATAATGCATTACTTTTAATATATTATATGATGTTTTAGATGCTGCATAATAAAATTACATGTGTTCTGCTTGCAATAATATATAATGCCATTTACAGCAATGTTAAACTATTCACAACTTAAACATGAACAGAACAGCCAACAAAGCACAATAAATGAAACACACAGAGTTGGGAGGTGTTAGTTACAAGCTTCAGCATTTAACTTTACATATTTTTGAGCTTATTTTTTTTTTCTTTCTTTTGCAGTGTGAAAGAAATAACTACACCTATTGAACATACCTCAGAAACGTACAGAAAACAATACACTTATTCCTTGGAGGACAGTGAAGGTAATACCTATCAGTTTCAGAACAGTAGTATAATACCACAGTTATGGATTCTACGCTGACTTTGCACGCTACATCAAAACCACAAAGGACCAGGACCCACATCCGCAAGGCTCAACACACAAGTGGTCAAGGGGGAGAGTCCCAGCAGGAACCCTGCTGCCTCGAGAGGCTCACAGAACAGGTTCCTTCTCTTAGCTCCTGGGACCTTATCAGATTTTTCAGGAGGTTTCTGTTTGCTTGCTTTTAGCAATTTTTGTTATTCTTACAATATTCTTGCAAAGCTTTATGTGGGAACATTAACAGTTTCCTAGAAAAAGAAAACCCACGAATTCAGGGACTGCTCAATTAAATTTGAGCAGCCTGGATATTAAACTTAAAATGAACACACACTAACACCAAAGGCATTTTCTGTATGGTGTTTATTTTAAGCGTTAAGATTCCTCCGCAAAAAAGCTTTGGTCAGTCTCTTCAAACTTTGGATTGCTGTAATGCTCTCCTAGACCTCCTCTTTGATCTTGGATCATGAAGTCTCTCTTTTCCTGTGACTTTCAGAGGTAATGGCTGAATGTCAGGCTTAATCAAATAGCCGTCGACTCCTTCAGTAGGTTTCAGGGGTGCTGGCCTGCTGTTGGGCTCCACCAAGCCCCCCTCAGCCAGCACCTCGGTAGGTTGTGGAGATGGTGGCACCCTGGTGGGTGTGACCAAATAGTCATCGGCCGCGCCAGCGGCAGTCTCTTCGTGTTTCTTTACTGACTGAAAAGTGCTGATATCAAAAGGGGAGGAGGTTTCAGTTGGGGTAAACACAGATTGGTCTGAAAACTGAGAGAAAGCACTGTCCAGGGAGCTCATTGACGACACAGACGGAGATGTCCCAGGAGAAGACAGGCTAGAAGAGCTAAATCCTGAGCAAATATTTAATCCCTCTGGCGTTGGAGGCAGGAGGCAATGGGACAAGTCTTTCTTTTCAACATTTTGGTTTGTGTTGTCACTTTTACCAACGTTAATCCCTATAATCAAGCTCTGATTGATAAGCTTTTGCCCTTCCATCTGCAGTGACCGAAGCTGACGGAGATAGTCTTCGTCTTCGTGAGACAGGACAACGTCACAGCTGGCCTTGCGCGCTGCCTTCTCGTGACTGCCACCACTGTGGGTGAAGCTGGGGGCAAGGAGGCCGATTGCGGGCTCTGAGGAGCGCCTGTGTCTCCTCAAGGCTTTGAGGACACCTGAGGTAGCTGCTGAAGAGAAGCCCAATGCACCGGAGCAGAGAGACTCCTTCTCCGAGTTCTCTTGCGAGGAAAACTTACGGTGTACATCAACAGAAATCGTCAACTGTTTCGATTTGGTTTTACTTTGGATTTCATCCACCTCTGTCTGCTCCGAATCGCCGTCGCTCAGGGTGAAGACTGACTCCCTGCTCCTGTTATCCTGATCCCGGTTCTTAATCCAGTCGCTGGAAGAGGAGTCGGCCTCATCGTTCGCCTCATTTTCCAGGCTGTCGTAGGACGAGTCGTTCAGGTGGAGGGAAGCCACATCTGCAGGGATAAACCTACAGTTAGCATGGCAGCGACCCTGCTGGCAGGCAGCTGCATTTTTCTTTTTTTTTGCTAGTATCTTTTACTTTTAGGAGCATTTGTCAGTTAAAGTCTATTCAAACAGCAATGTCAGTAATTTCGGAAATAAATACTGTCTAAATTTGGAAAGGAAAACTGAATGAGTACTAAGTAGCAGTTCAGTCAAGAAACACAGTATAATGGGACAAATAAGGGTGAATTTTCTTTGTGTGTTTTTTTCTTTTTGAGTACTTCAACAGTAAATAATCCAGCTGTGAACATTAATTTATATACAGAATATTAAATCAGCAATTTATTGAATGTTTCTTTTTGTTAGTGAAAACATCATTTAACCTTTCTTCCCCTCTTCTAGAAAGATGAAGAAAGCAGGGCATACTTCATGCTTCTAGGGTATTCCAGAAATTACATTTTTAAGAGCAGCACTATGAAAAAGTTCCAGTCTCTGTTTAAACAGTCACCTCATTTCAACTGAGCTGTGCACACCTGCACCCTGCTCCATATATACAGTAACTGGCATTACATCAAATCTCTTTTGCTCAGGGCGATGCTAAGCAGGGTTATCTCACACTACAGCAGAGCTCACACATGGGCAGTTACCGTGCCTCAGTGCCTGCCTGAAAATTTGCTCAGCTACTGTAACCCACTGTGGGTCTGAGCTCTCAGTCCCAGCACAGCAAGTCAGTGGATCAGAGAATCACAGAACGACTGAGGTTGGGGGGCACTGTCACAGGTCAGCTGGCCGTCTGCTGCCAGCCCTGCCCAAGCAGGGACACCCAGAGCAGGCTGCCCAGGACCACGTCCAGGCGGCTTTTGGAGCTCCCCAAGGAGGAGACCCCACAGCCTCTCTGGGGGTCATTGAGCAGAGCCTGGCTCCAGCCTCTCTGCACCCTCCCATCAGGGATTTAGGGACATGGATGAGATCCCCCTGAGCCTCCTCTTCTCCAGGCTGAGCAGCCCCAGCTCTCCCAGCCTCTCCTCACAGCTCCAGTGCCTTCATCGTCCTGGTGGCCCTGTGCTGGGCTCTCTCCAGTGTGCCCAGGTCCCTCTGGTACTGGGGAGCCCAGAACTGGACCCAGCACTCCAGGTGTGGCCCCACCAGTGCTGAGGCGAAGGGAAGGATCACCTCCCTTGACCTGCTGGTGATACGTTGCCCAATGCAGCCAAGAAGACCATTTGCCTTCTTAGCAGCAAGGGCACATTGCTGGCTCATGTTCAGCTTGGTGTCCACCAGGACTCCCAGGTCCTCTTCTGCAGAGCTGCTTTCCAGCTGGGTGGCCCCCAGCACGTACTGGTGCCTGGGGTTGTTCCTCCCCAGCTGCAGGACTCCACGCTTCTCCTTGTTGAACCTCATGAGGTTCTTGTAAGCCCTCCACTCCAGCCTGTCAAGGTCCCTCTGGATGACAGCAGGGCCTTCTGGTGAGTCAGCCACTTCCCTCAGTTTCATGTCATCCACGAATTTACTAAGGGTGCACTCAACCCCACTGTCCAGATCATTAATGAAGATGTTAAACAAGGCTGGACCCCGTATTGACCCCTGGGGTACTCCAGTGATTGCGGGAATGCAACCTGGCTGTTCAGCCCAATTCCATGTTCTTCTACTCTTAGGGAGTAGAAATGCATTCAGAGTAGAAGTAGAAATGCAGCTTTAGAAATGTATTAAGGAGGGACCTGAACTTCCAGTCAAAATCCATGTTATCACAGTGCTGGAGAAAGGAGTATTAATGATATTCTGGAACATGCTGCATACCAGTCAACTACTCTGTTGGACAGTTTCAGCCCCCAGTTTCGTGACTTCTCTGTGCTAGGAGCAAAATCTGCCTGTCCCACGAAAAACCTCGAGAATCTCTCTCTTTTGATAATAAATAATGCTTTCAGCACTCATATAATGATGTGACAGCTGTATTATAACCATTGTTCATCAATGGTTTTCTAATATTCCGAGAAGACACATGCGGGGACACAAATTCTGTATTTGAGATGAAACCTTCTCCAGATTTCTTTCTTCCTTCCTTTCTTTCTTCCTCCCCTCCTTTCTTCGTTCTTTACATCCTTTCTTCCTTTCTCCCTAACGCCCCACTTTTCAAACATAGTAGCTCAGATGACTGGAATAGGAACAGGGGATTATTTGGGACAGCACTTGGAGGTATGCTCTAGCTCTGTGGTAAGCTGAGTCACTGACTATCACCAATACTTTGGGCAAGGTGAAGGAGACAGCAGCGGTATCTGGGAACACCATGTGAATCGATCTTTTGCCTGGCTGTGTTTAACTGATGGGATCAAAACATTATCTGCATTACCTGAGCCATTTTCTCTCTTGCATGTCATCAGTATTTCTCCAAAGAGGGAGTTAATCTCCTCTCCAAAAATCCTGCAGCAATTCTCAGTGAGGAACTGCACCAGACTAGAAATCTGCAACAAAGCAATGGCAGAGAGACGTCCTGTCACTTCTTGCATTACTACATTCAGGGCAAACACACCATGCAGAGAAAGAACACGAGCAACAGCCATCCATGAAGTGCCCTTTGAAAAAAAATCTAAATGCAGAGGCTTACCCCAGACAACCTGTACCAGACCTCTCCATGGTGGGCCAGCCTGGGGCTCTTGCCATGAGCTCTCCCAGCGTACTGAGCCAGGGCACGAAGGGATGTGGCTCCACAGGGTGAACAGCAGGAGCCAGGGAGAGCAAGGTAGCCTCTCCTGAGGTATCATCCCATCTCTCCTGTTATGCCCTGTCTCTAGAGTTGTTTTTACCAAATGTTTCACATCAAATTCCATCTTTTTCAGTAAAGGCCGATGACATTCATTCCCCACTGTCTCCTTCCCTGCTACCTTTTGCAATCCTCTCCCCTACCCATGTCCCTTTGTACCCTGGAATAGGGTCCAAATACTCCTGTCCTTCTTGCATGTGGATCTTCCATTTTTGCTCTGTCCTGTTCAAGGCTACAACAACAGGAGATATTTTGGGACAGAAGTCCTCTGCTAATGCACTGGGTATCTCTTTTTGACCTCTCTCCCCTTCTCCCAGGCAGATTATGAGAATGAATCGATAAATGTTTGTGGAGCCCTGGTAAGAGGACAAGGATCTGAAGGGGTACTAACTATTTTCACATTTGTAACCAATAATTGTTCGAAGAAGATGTTTATTTTTGCTTAGTACACTGCAGTCTCCTACCTTTTTTGTGAATTCACTTTCCATATCAGGAGTGGAGGAAACAGGAGGCCAGAGCAGGCTAGGTGCAATGCAGATAGCTAGATTAAACGCGTTCATCTGGTTCTCTTCAGATCGCATTTCTATACCATGTAGTACGCCAAAGATGTAACGTAAGAGAACAACGTTAGCTCTGGGGAGCTGCTCTATCAACCTGAAAGCATATACAAACATAATTCTTCAAATTAGTGACTGGAAAATACCAAAGCCTTGAAGATAACATTTTCCATAGATACACACAAGTCAAGACAACGAAAATACAGGAACAAGGTAACATGGCCCACTAACTGAAGCAGGTAGTGTGTTGATGGGGCATTCTTGCTTAGCTGCTTGCCCTCATTATAACACATCTCTAAACAGTTTCCTGGGCTGCCACGAAATACCCTAACAGATAATTAAAATTACAGTCTGTCAGACTAATGAACCACATGCAATGTATGACATGAAACTGTGTTTCACTTCAGTTGCCTGATAGTTCTCTATTCAATTAACCAAGCAGTTCCATTGCCACTACCTACCATCAAGTTGCCATAGCCATGTATACACGTACAGAATTATGCGTGAGGTCAGCTAGTGTACAAAGCTCTGCTTCCCATGACAGAAACTTTGCCCACTTTCTGTTTTATATCACCTTCAAGTGTGTAGGATTCCCTTGCCACTATGCTCCAGTGTTTTATTTACAATTCCATCTTGGCTTCAAAACGGTCACTAATATTTGAGATGAATGAGGGGGAAATACGAGGAACTGATTTCAGCTGCTCTGTCACCCAGCATGCCCAGGTTCCCTGTGGATGACTCTGGCTTTGGTACCTGGCAGAAATCCAGATCTTGGACAGCATATTTATAAGTATTATAAATATTTTCTTCATAAAAAAAAGTATTTAATTTATTTACTGGCATCCACAAAAGGCAGAAAAGTGTGACAAGAGAGTCATAAATTTGTCCCATACAGGCTCTCCCTTAAATATAAATGTGTGTTTGAATGCTCTGCTATATGCAAAGATATTTTTAGCATCTATTTAAAGTTGTGGGTTTTTAATTGCAGGTTGTAAATTGAGTGTTTGGGATTCTGCATTCTGGGATATAATTTTACAGGAAGAGAATACGGAGAATATAAGTAACTCTACCTTTGGATGCTTTTTATCTTCTCTTCGTTATTTCCTTGATCCATCACAGAGACCCACTTATCACAGAGCTGGGATGACAAAATGCTGCCTGGGATGTTGCGAAGAAAATCCTTATCCAGAGAAAAGAAGAAGAAAACGTGAACAGCTGTTCTGGAGTGTGGGAGGAAACAGGACTAATCTATGCAGATACAAGAAGATGTATCAGTAGGACAGCACTAGCTGACAAGCGTCTTGATCCATACAGCATCCAAAACCATCAGAAAATCATCTGAGATAAAGAAGTTCTTTGAATTATGCTGAAAGTGGATATTTTCCTGACTTGTCCTCACCCTTTCCTATCAAAATAGAGGTATTGGGATGCTTCATCTGCTATTGAACTAAAAAACAACGCCTACATTGGGGCCAGTTATTTTGATACAGTTTGTCTGCCTTTACTTATCACTTGAGTCCATCTGTAGCCCCTGTTTATTCTCCTCAGATGACAACCTTCAACCCCACCAGACCATAAGAACCCCAAGGCATCCCCGCCTGCCCCTGACTGAGCGCAGTCCTTTTTGATAATGGAGTATTTGTACCAGTCCGGGATAGTCTTCCTGTTCCTGTCTCCAAATACCTCAACTACTGGCAGGCAAACTGTTGCAGCTTGGGAAGAAGCCCAAATCCCAGCTTCCCCAACACATCAGGGTAAGAGAAGACATGGTGTGCATGCATAACACATTTGCTCTCATGTGGTGACTGCCCCCATGCTCTTACAGGTGTGCCCTAAACCCACCAGCAGACACGCAGCAGTGTAAGTCTCACCCATGAAAACCTCTCATGTGGCAGCAAGAATGGTTTTCTGTGGTAAAACTATTCCCCCAAAGCAACGCTTGCTGGAGAATGGATATTACAATTTCTTTTAAGCTACAAGCTATACATAAACAGATGTACTGTAATAAAATACGAAGAGAAATACGCTCCTTGTGGCTGGTGTTCTGCTGGAGGTGTGTGATGCTTTTTTGCACAAACAACATTGCTTTTAACACACAAGTTTGTAAGAGAAGATAATCCATGGGAAAATTAACCCCAGTATTTCAGGCAACACTATATGTTCGCAAGGGCCTGTGGTGTAATGTGTTATTGATGAATAAAGAAACAGGCCTGCAAAGTGGCCTTTCTAGGATTTCATTGACTTTAAGGGGAGATTAAGAGAGTTACAGGACCAGGATGTTAACTGAGACCTCAGGAAAGCTGGCAGCAAAACAAGCTGACCATTCCTCCTCCCCATCCTAACCCAGTGGCAGCTTCCTTCAGTGGCCCTCATGTTCATGTGCCAGCCCATTCCTAATTCTGCCTACCAACTCCCCTCTGGGCTTGGCCCTGGTGAAAAGCCTGACTTGTTTGTGCCCAGGATCTGTGCTGCTCTCACCCCAAAAGGGAGAAAGGAATGTTCTTCACGTACCTTAAACAAAGATGCTGTCACAAATATGGATTCACAGGCTAAGTCCACTTCGGCACCCGAATCAAGCTTCTCCTTGAGCTCTTTGCAGGTTTTTGCACTTCCAGAGCGTCTGAAAATGCCCTCGGTGGAAGGACCTTCTTGGTAGAGGAGGGAAAGCATGTCCTAAACAAAATCAAAAGGCAGAGAGGCTTTCTCAGAGACATATTTTATTGTCCAGCACCACTGAAGTGTGGTTTTACCACTTTTGACACAGGCAAGAACCTCCGAGTCCTCATAAAGCTCACAAGTTAAACACAAGTCAAGGCTCCCTCCAGGCCATGCCAAACTGCACCGCAAAGCTATGGTCCAGGGAAGGGTTTTGGAAAATGTCCCTTCAAAAACATGGTGCCACCACTGAGGAGCACGAACCTTGTGAATGATCTCTTCCAGGATCTTTACAAGTTTTAGCCAAATCACTGAAATAAATAAACACCGTGGTATGGGAAAAGGCTACCTGTGCCTAATGCAGCGCCCTTTGCAGGAAGACAAAAAATCCTCCCCACTTGTCAGTGTGCTTGGTTTTAGCACTGACCAGAGAGGAAGACTCCTGTTCCAACTTATCAGCCTGCTGTCTGAAAAAAGGAGATGTTATCCAAGCTGGAAAGTGCTTCTTTTGTTAATATCCATCCGCACTTCCACATCAGAGCTGGATTTTGCTCCCTTCTGCTCCTTGTGAGTGGCACTGCACCCTGCAAGCAGCTCAGGGGAAACAAGTAGGTTTCAGCTTCTAAAATAACACGAGGGCCTGGTTTCTTCTGCCAAATAAGAGAGGAAAATGAGCAGAAGAGAAGATGACAGAGTTTTTCCCGGCTGTTTCATTCTCTGCAGCCTCGTTTGGGGTGCCTCTCAGACACGCTGATCACTTCTCCGCAGCCGTGTTCCGAGCAACATGGGATTTGTCAGGTTTGTCTCTTTTGAGGGAAAATGCATGCAGACAGCCTCTGAATGATTTGCAGGCACGCAGTGCTCTGAGGACCAACTTATCAAAAGGGATGGTGGGAGAAGTGTTTGCCTGAACAAACACTTTAAATTTTTTTTTTTTGAATAGAATGCCCACAAAATAAAACGGGGAAGGTCCTTGTACAGTAATTAACCCAAAACACATGAATGAAGCTACTGGTGTAAGACAATTTGGTGTAGCAATGCCTAAAAGAGAGTCCTTCAGCTGTGGAAGCGAGCGCAGAGCTTTGCAGCAGGGCTATCGAACACGCCTGCAGCATTCATCTCTGATGTTTCCCTTCTCTTGCAGGTGTAGCCCACACAGTACCTCAGATGCAGTTTTCCATTCTCCAGAGACGCATGAGAAATCAAAAGCGAGTTGTATTTTGGGCATAAACACAGTGTCTTAAGATTCAAACCACGAAGTCTACCAAGCTCTGATGCTATACTTAGTAACTTAGATATGTTAGATGTAACTTAGATATAAATTTCTGAATATTTATGTTTTGGAAAAATTTCCAAAATGCAGCACTGGCTCCTCTCTTACATGAAGAAAAAGAAAGAGAGACCAGATTCTTACTGAGCCCATCTCTGGCAGGCGTACTTAAATAACCTAAATGATAAAAATGTACAATTCCCCCTCGAAAGGAACTAAAACCCAACATTATTACAAGACTCAAAAAGTCCTGGTATGATTCACTATTTGGGCTATGATAAAGCATCAAGCACAAGCTTTGGAGACAAACCATCTGTTACTACAAACTGATGTAACCCCACTGATTTCAGTGGGGTTCTGGCGAGCTGTGCCAGCTGGGAGGCAGCCTGCTAAGAGGAAGGGCCCAGTCCTGCAGGGATCATGGTGGGTGCTCATCCCTCCCCCTCCATAAACACTTCAATTACTGCATTAATAACAGGGCAGTCCTCAGGACACCCTCATGACCGAAAAAATGCTACACATCTGTCTTAATTGTGCCTAGGATGGGCTCTGGGACGTTTCTGCTGTCCCTGGACTGGGTGGAGAGGGAGTTTTGGGCACCCACAGCATGAGCACTTGCTTGACACAAAGTGAAAAGATGCTGAGGAGTTCCTGAAGCCTCCAGCCATCCCAACCATTTTTGCAGTGGCAATACCAGATCAAAAGTGAGGATCCAGAGTGCTGGGATGCCTCCAAGAAAGGCTCTGAAGCTGCCTGCTTAAGGGCAGGAGGCATTTCTATGCAAGCATGGGCTGCCTGCATTGGACAGCAGGCACAACCTGATTGGAGTTAGGGGTTTTACAGAGACTTTGGGAGTGGTTTAAGAAGTGTGCATGAGCGTGGTGTGTACTTACAGAGTGTGAGTGAGGATTAGGGAGCTGTAAGGAAGCTGTAAGGAAGCAACAGCCTGGAGGAGTCGGCCCATCACACACTTCTCAGGCGGCCTAGTACTGACCAGGGCGGATCACAGCGTATGTTAAAAACCCAAGTTCTTGCTAAGAAGCACAAATGAGGCTTCCTTCTGTTTGCTCTGCTCGAGTAGTTTCAGCGTCCCATTTAACAGCATCCCCATGTTCTCAAAGAAATTCCACCACTGTAAGACCAGCCCCGAGCCTGGGACTCACCAAGAGAGGTTTGGGCAGGTTGTCATCCTCACAGATGGCTGTTAGCAAGAGGCCAAAGAGCTTCCCAGGAGCAGCAGATGTTGAGGAGAGGGGCACGTTGTCCAAGTGAGTGCCTGGGCCACGCCAAAAAGCCCAGTTTATGATAGATCTTTTCCTTTTAAACGACTTTTGGCTCAAGTCTGGGAAAAGAGAGAGGCGTTTATTAGAAGAAATGCATTTCAATCCTAATTCCAGTGTTTGTTTTGCCGTGGCTACTATGGTTTCAAAGGAAAAAATGACACGAACCAAACCGACTCCTTGGCACCCGGCTCAGCCTAATCCCCCACGTGCATACCTGTGTGTGTGTGCGTGGAGACTGCGCTGCCCTACCCACACTCTGAAGAGGCTCACCGAGACCTGCACTGCACGGCTCCAGCGCCTCCCCTCAGTGCAGGATGGTGAACCTCAGCCCGGCGGCTTCCCATGGAGCTGGCCAGTGCCCAGCGACCCGTTTCCTACCCACAGGTGCAGGCTGCAGACCTTCTCTGGTAAAAATGGGTAAGTAAACACCACGGCCCTCACCTTGGCTGACCATCCGGAGGCGTCTTAGGTCTGCTGGCAATGCGGGAGATGCTCTCCACAAGTAACACCAGAGAATCACAGAATCACAGAATTGTCTAGGTTGGAAGAGACCTCAAGATCGAGTCCAACCTCTGACCTAACGCTAACAGTCCCCACTAAACCATATCGCTGAGCTCTACATCTAAACGTCTTTTAAAGACCTCCAGGGATGGTGACTCCACCACTTCCCTGGGCAGCCCATTCCAATGCCTCACAACCCTTTCGGTAAAGAAGTTCTTCCTAACATCCAACCCAAACCTCCCCTGGGGCATCTTTAGCCCGTTCCCCCTCACCGACTGGGTGAGATGTTGTCAGGCTATGAGAAGCTGCCACCTTTGCTCTCCTCTCTGCAGAAGCAGCGTGTCCTCGCTGACCACGGCTCGGGGATGCTGCCTGCCCTTTGATCAACGCCTTCCAGATGGCATTTCAGCACGCTGCCAGCACGCCGATGGGCTCCATTTGTCTTCATTTATTTTAATGCATTTCATGAGACAGCTAAAGAGCACCGCTAATTGAAGCCCTTGTTTGCAGTGCATGAAGAAGGAAATACTGATGTTAAGACCCGGAGGTTTTTAAGGTGACCTCTCTCAACATCCGTGAGTTAAATGCTTCTTAAAAGCACGGGCTACTGTTCAAGGGGAGCTGACACCATTTACAATGGAAGTGTTAAGTGGAAAAAACTTATTCCAACATGTTTTTCCTTTTCTAGAAGTCTTCAAAGCCACTCAGCTTCGATTTAGTAGCTCACCCTCCCTATGCACCTTGCTATCGTCTGGTTCTTTCACCAGGTCAAACATTCAGCTTTCTGCTGCTGTGGAGGGCAGAGGGTAGAAGCAAGGCTTGCAGAAGCATGGACTGCAGTATAAGACCACATTTTTTTTCTCCTGTACTTCATTACATGCATTTTTTAGCCCCAATAGTGACTTTCTGTTATACATCATTCCATTCTGGAGGATCATGCTCCCTTCGGGAATGGGTGGAAGTCTTTTCATTAGCGGTTTATGGGATGAAAAGTTACAGTTTAACGCAAAATGTGAGCATATGAATGCTAAAGCCCAACGAAAAATTCTTTTCATAAAAAGTAACGGGGACATACATTTTAAGCAGTCCAAAGCTCCATGAAATATCAGCTTGGCAATGTCTGAGGCTTTCCTTGACACATCATGTTTTGGGAGAACATAACGAAGAAAAACTTTCAAAACAACATTTTTTCTTTCGGATGAGCAGGACATGAGCATGTGACTGTGGTTTGCCTCTTGCAGTTCCAGTCACCCAGTCACAAATACATTTTGGTGGTTTTCTTTCTTTTTTTTTTTTTTTTTTTCTGCTGGCCCTGTAGATCTAGCAGGAGTAAAAATTAAGAAGAGATCCTATTTTGGAGACAGAGGAATAGCAGAAATAATAAAGAAAAAGGTCTTAAAGACCTTAAGTCTCTCACTGTTTGCTCCACGCCTGAAAGCCAAAGCCCAAACGGACAAGGTGACCGATGGGAAACTCTGCTTAAATGCAGCTCTCCTGGGGCAGGAGGAAAATCGTGAGTGGTGGTCTTCAACAAACCAGGATGGAAACCAACAACTAATGCACAGCAGCGAAATGCCACCTCGCTCACAAAATCAACACTCACCAATAACAGAGCTCGTGTGTTTCCTATCCCTGCTTCGAAGAGGTTTGAGAAGTGTCAGGGGAAAGAGGAGCTGAGAAAGGGAGGACGTGCACTTTCTTTTCTTGAACCTGTGTGAAGTTACACTGGGTGCCCAGCCTCCTCTCAGCCCAGACAGATGCACAACTTCCACGGGGAAACACCAGTGCTGCACCCCAGGCCTGGCTATGGGGGATAATTCCCAGCCCAGAATCAGAAGAAAAGCAACACTACTTTGGTTGCAGATCTGCCCAGAGCTCACAACAACAGCCATCTGCCTAGGGATCAATTCTACTCGTATTTTATATGAGGGAATTTAGTCCATTCATTGTGGTGTCTCAGCCACTCACGTGCCATTTCCTCTGCCTATAGACTGAAACTTCCCAAGCAAACCTCAGATCTCCTCAAAAACCCAGCAGCCTTTCTGACCAAATCCCTTTCAAACAGAAAACCCCTTTTCAAGCAGAAAGGGATTTTCTTTCAAAGACCTCCTTTCTGGATTGAGACCACCTTGCTTACATTTTGCTTTCTCTGCTAACAGACAATTAAATAACAATTTGGATGGCAGATGAGCCACTGAGAGCAGTCAGTTCCTTCAAGTCAAACTGCGGGCGTCAGCTGAGAGCCTTGCTGGAGGTGCTGCTCAATCTCGGCTTCCAGGTTGCTGATTTTATCACATTTTAAGGAAAAATCAACAGAATTATCTCAGGGCTCAGGTAAGTCCCACCACCAGAACAGCAATCACTGCTTGAGGAGGAGGTATGGCCTCTTGTCCCAGGCTGGGATGGGTTTCTCTGGAGGGATGGAGGGAAGAGCACACGAGCAGCAAAATAATCTGGTTTACAAGCAGCCAGCCCTATGCACCACTCGGAAAGGTTCTGCCAGCCAAGGATGAAAGCAGAAAAAGCCTCTCCTCCTCCTGTGTATCCCGTCCCTGAGCACGACTCGCAGCCTGCCCCGGGCGTCTGCTGCCCCACGCCAGCCCAGCCTCCCCTCCCGCGGCTCGCACGGCGCTGCTGACAACACATCTGTGCTGGGGCTTTACGGGGCTGATTTGCATTCCTATTTTCTCTTGCCAGTCAATGTCAGCTGCCAAGCGGGGCCTGTAAACCTAATTACACCCCTTCGCTAGATTGCCTCACTCTTGAAATATGCCGTGAAGTAATATACGATACAAATTACCAGGGAGGAGGGGGATGAAGGAGCATGGAAAGGAAATTAATTTATATAAAATGCAATCAATTTCCCGAATAATTTGTAATAGGCACTGATATAACCTTGCTATATTTAATTTCTAAAAACATTACAAATGGATTCTACTCGTACATTGTGGGAGATCTTGGCTATTGGGGTCTGCATGGATAATGAAGTGTGCTTTTTATTAGTGTACAGTCATTAATGGTGAGCTAGGGCAGAGCTCCTAATTAAGCTTAGTGTGATAGTGTGTTAAGCAAAAATAAAAACACATCATGGGATGCATCCTCATCGTACAGAGTTTGTAGTCTAATGCCCCAGTCCTGCCAAGATCTACTCATCTATTTTCATAGAATCACAGAATGATTTGGGTTGGAAGGGACCTTAAAGACCATCTAACTCTAGTCCCCCTGCCATGGGCAGGGACACCTCCCACCAGACCAGGCTGCCCAAAGCCCCATCCAGCCTGGCCTTGAGCACCTCCAGGGATGGGGCATCCACAGCTTCTCTGGGCAGCCTGTGCCAGGGCCTCACCACCCTCTGAGGGAAGAATTTCCTCCTTATACCTTACCTAAATCTCCCCTCTTTTAGTTTAAAACCATTCCCCCTTGTCTCGTCATTGTCTGACCAAACAAAAAGTTGCTCTCCATCTCTTTTTATAAGATGGAGAGCTCATGTTTTACTCACGAGCAGTGAGTAGTCACTGTGTCATTGACAACAGAGTGCAAAACAGAGCAGGTGCTCATATTTTTGCAGGATCAAGGCCAAAGGAAGAAGAAAATATTACTATCTTCATTTTACTAAGGGAGAACTGAAATAAAGAAGTTGTATTTGATCACTTCGTCTAGGTTCTCAAATTCATGACCAGGCTGTGCCATGTGAGGGGTCCTGCTGAGGGAGGTGGGTGCTTGTTTAGCACCTTGTTCAGACAAGGGATGTTGCCAAGTGTTGTGTGGGAATTCTGTGCCAAAGTGAAGCCTTGACTGTGAACCATCAAACCACCCTGCCTTGCTACAGAGCACAGCGAGGGCTGCAGGGAGAAGCCCAGCTAATAGACTTCAAAAAAAAACTGCAGGGGTGAGATTTTGTCGTTCTTTTGTAGGTTTTAGAGCAACCCCTTGACAGGCGGCTTGTCAAAATGTACCTTACAAAAACGGCACACATACAGCAGCACGCTCAGATCACAGAGAGCTACACAGCAAAATCCCCGTGCAGCTGGAGCCAACATCTGCCTGCTCCTCTTCGCCTCCCACCCCTGTCCCAGCACGTTGGCATCCCGCAGCAGAGCCAGGACGTGGGCAGGCTGTGGAGGAAGGATGCTGGCAGGCAGGGCGACGTACCGTGCAGCGGTGGGCTTTCGGCCAGGCGGCTGGGCTTCAGCACGAACTGGCACTGCAGCTCCTGGGGCAGCTGCTCCGTCAGGAAGGATCCCTGGAGCTGCCGGGGGCAGGCACAGTGCTTCGACCCGTGGGGCATCGCGTCGCGGATGTGGCTGATCTTAATGCCAAAGGGGTACTCGTGGCCTGTGCAGAGAGAAATTGTCATCGGCTGGGGTTGGATTGGCCAGAGACTTGCAAAACTCACATCTAGCTCAGAGGAAAAGCAGATTTTGCATGCTGGCCAGCAGCAATTTCTTGGTAACCTCAGAACTGATGCTTTTCTGCATATTTACCCTGGCACAAATCACCTACTGGCTGATACGGAGTTACTGCGTTCAGGGTAGCCACACAGATGTGAAAGGAGACTCGGGCCTGTTACAGCTGTATCACATAAAGGCCCGTCAGAAAAATACAAGTGACTATTTCTGCAATCAGCGTTCACTCTTTCTACCACTTTACTCGCACTGCTCCAAGTTCAGGTACTCACTTCTCACACGGTTCTGGCAAGAAATGCGATTTTGGGAGCAGTCGCCTGTCAAATTTTTGCTGAGCACACAAAACCAATGAAATCCAGAGTGGAAGTGATCTCCCCTGCCTCTCCGTGGTAAGTGCAAGCACCTTCGGTGCAGCCAAAAGAGGCATAATCACGGTTCCTGACTGAGGCTGGGGCAGGAAGGAAGCGTTCATCACAGGGCTGAGGCAGATGAGCTGCGGGCTGCACTACCCAGCATCTTCAGGGACTACAGAGAGGTAATTCATTTTGGGGGGAGCTTTCAAAAATGCCAGCAGAAAGATAGTTTTTTGGACCTGTCCAAGGATGTGGCAGTTGAAACATATTAAATCTGAAGCTGGGAAGTTTTAGTTAGCTTGCACTTGGACTTGAACGCTGCTAGTGGAATAAACAACGTTTGGCATTAGAGGTGGAGTGAAACTGAACCAGAGCTGAATGCTGCTTCTGATGTGCACCTATGCCAAAAGCCGGCCTCATGTGATAAACCTTTGTGTAAATATCAGGAGCAGCATCACTTTACTGTCAGATTCTTCTTTTCCAAAGGCTGTACACTGAATTTGCAGGGAAAGGGTCAGTCGGCTAAAAAGGTCTTCCCCATTTCCGAACACTCTGGTTCTGCATTCAAAACCCCAGCTGTGATTTTATCAGACTGAGCTACACAGAACAGTCTAAAAGTCAAAGTCTGGTACGTTTCAAAGACAAACCAGCTTGCAGTGTCTATAAGGCGCGCAGGTTAGACGTTTTATAAATATTAATGTTGTCTGACTCCAGCAAAGCATTTGTAGTTGAGGCTGCTTTGAGAAGGAATGCTAAGATTTACCAGGGTTAGATTTGCAGGAAGAAAAAGGAAAATCCACATATTTTTCCTGTTCTAATCGTCTGTGAACTCTTACCTAGCACGAGTAATGCAGGCTTCTATGGGGAAGGGTTCTTAATAATGGGAAGGGATTTATTCTCGGTGAACCACGGGCCAAAATTAAATCACCCCATCCCATCACTTCTCAGCTTTGAGTTGATTCCTGGCGAGGGAATGTTTTCAAAACCATTTGAGAAAGCGAATAAGCAACAGTTTGCTCCTAGTCAGAGGGGAGCTGTCAGCCAGGAAGGGAAACACAGGGCTGGAAAGTGCTTCTTGAGTTGTGGAAGTAGGGAATGTTTCTCAAAACTCTGCCGAGTTGTGCTGAGGAGGGGGGCAGAGTAAACAACGCTATGGAAATGGAGGAAGAAATACAGTAGAGCTGGAGCAGCTCCAGGGAAGGAGGAGGGGGAGTAGAGAGGCTGGATCTGTACAAAGACGGAGGCTCACACAGCTGAAAACAGCAAAAACGGTGCAGGAATAAATGAACTTTGTCCAGTGAATATGGCACAACCAGACACAACTGCTCTTCTAAACAAAAGATCTGCATCTGACTAGCTCCCCAAATAGGCAAACTTGCATGACGGGGAAGTAAGAGGAAAAACGGGGGGGGAAAATAAAGAGGAAGCTTCATGTCAGTATTCTCTGCATTTCTTGCTTCCTTCAGCACTAAAAACTAACAAGTGAACGTTGAAAAATAAAATCATGCCAACAGCTTACCAATAAGAGGGTACGGAGCATCTTCTCTTCCTGAAATCACCCACAGCTTGTAGTCTTTTTCAGAGCCCTGTGAAACCAGAATTAAGAATAAGTTTCCCAGCCATTATGAATAGCTTTGTGTTAGGTTTATCACAACACGATACCCTGCACCCTGCCACCAGCACCAACGGGGAGCCCTGCTTACTTTCACAGTGCCCAAATTTGCCACCATCCAGGTTTCTGAATTCTGTCACTTGCAAGGCAGTGTGAGCAGCCCTGGTCCATCTCTGAGCTGTGAGGGTGGCCAGAACCCATCCTTTCTAAAACACTGAGCAGCTTTCTAAGGGGGTTATCTCTTTTGGTAGGAAGAGGGGATGATTTGCCCCAGTTCTTGGCACTGCTCCTGGATGCAGAGGGGTTGAGGTCGCAGCCTGCCAGGACTCGGGATTGCTTTTGAGGCCTCACCAACACGTAAGCCGTGCTGTCGGTGAGTCAGTCCCCAGCCCACGTGCCTCCCTGCGACCAGGAGGATGCAGATGAGGCAACCTCCAGCCCAGAGGAGAGACAGCTCTGATCATCCTGAGGGGTTACGGAAAAGCAGGATAAGGCAGAGGACTGATGTGGAGCACAAGATTTAGGTTGGAAAATGAGGAGACATTTCTGCTCAGAAAGAGCAGTCAGGCACTGGGACGGGTTGCCCAGGGAGGTGGTGGAGTCACCGTCCCTGGGGGTGTTCAAGGAGAGGTTGGACGTGGTGCTTGGGGACATGGGTTAGTGGGTGATGGTGGTAGGGGATGGTTGGACCAGATGAGCTTGGAGGGCTTTTCCAGACTTAGTGATTCTGTGATTCTATGTGGAGGACAGCCCACGTGAGCTAGGATGACCCTTCAGCTCCACCCTGAGGATCAGGGCAATCGTGATGTGCCCTGGCACACAGGTGCCACCAGCCTCTCACCTGAGACATCTGCTCCAATATTTCCCCAGCTTCTCTACGTCCCCTGCAAGCAGGACGAGCTCAGCCTCACCAGTGAAGAGCATCCCACGCTGCACGTGGGAGAACGGGACGGGGCAGGAGCCCTTTCACCTGCAACCAAGCACCCACCACTGGGGCCAAGGCAAGGATGGCATCCAAGGGACTCCTGTAACTCAATGCTGTCCCAAAACAGCCTCGCTGGCCCTTTGATGCATTGTTTTGTGTGCAAGGGCTTGGGAGTCTTTGGTGGTGCTTTGAGGCTGCTGAACCTTCTTTTAAAATTCACCACGGAGAGGATAAATCTACATCAAAGGAGACAATTTCCAGAGGATTGGAGAATGTGAGCAACTTTGGGAAAAGCCCTGAAAAACTGCTGATTGGAAAGCAAATCCTAAATACTGCCTTGAGCACAGGTATACAAGAGCATGTTACAGTTTAACCGAAGGAGGAGAATGGCGCATTACTTCAGATATGACAAATAGAGATAGAAAGAATGACATTTAATGTAAACCCCTCTCGGGACAAAGAGTAACAGTGTGTGGATAAATACACATGTGGAAAGTGATCTCTTACACCTTAAATCCCTTTTCAGCAACACTGCTACGACAGGGTAATTAAAGGCTAATTTTTTCTGGCTACAAAAGGTGATAAATACCTAGCACTGGTATTTATTTAGCTCTAAAATTAAACCCTACCTCCTTTTAAACAGATTTGCCTACTATCTTGCATTGTCTGGCCCTTTACCCAGTGTCCCCAGAGCTCTTGAGGCTCTGCTTGGCACACGCACCTGGTGTAATGCTGATATGCCCTCTAAAATAAAGCCTTTGCAGTTTGCTCGCTGACTGACAGAGCTTTCTGGGCCATATTAGCACTGCTGTAAAGTTAGCTAGCAGGAGGCAAAAGGAAAATAAATAGGCTTTAGAGACATCTCTGGAGCCTCAGGGCAAGCCGCCAGGAGCAAATAAATACAGCTGAGGAGCACAGGAAAAGGTATTTACTTTTCCTTTTAAATGTATATAGCGAAGGGTTAGTGGCTGTGAAGGGGAGGCAGGGGAAGGGGAAGAGCTAGGCAGTGCGGTTTCAGGAGGCAGACTGCTCATCTCCCAGCTGCAAATGTTGTCCTTTATGGGCTTTGTGAGGCCATTTGTCAGTATGAATGTGGCAGTCCCAGAAAAATCAGCAAGTGGATTGTATGGAGGATATGCCAGTACAGAGCTGGGAAACCCAAGGTCCTTCTTTCTGCTCCCCTTGATCATTTGGAAGAGAGGCTTGATGCCATTTTGCAAGAACTAGTTGTCGTTTTACCAGAGAAACCACGGAGGGAAAAACCCTGATGCATTAAAACAGAGTGAACTCAGCAAAAGTAACAGCCCCATTAATCACCCAACATGTGAAATGTAGTTTTTATAATTGCCATCGAAAAGTCATAGAGCTCCTTTCAAGTGGTTCTCTCTGGACATAAAAAAAAACCCTTGAGACGGTGCCTAAGGAAAAGCTCCCTCGCAGTTAGAGCAATCCTTGGAGGGGGCTGGGTGTTTGATTGATATACAGGCTACAGCTTAATTTATTTAGCTTGTCTGACTCTACTGCTAATCTTGTGATCTGTCTCTAATGAAAAAGGCTTTATGCTGTGAAGACGCAGTGAAAAAATGTAGTATATTATTAGGGCAAACAATTCAGCGGGCAAGATTTTACATCTTTCAGACGGCTTTCATTTTTTTCTCACTTTAGATGAAAATATGAAGAGGAGGAAAGGCTTGAGAACACGAAGCTGAAACCGAACCAGCTCCTCCTCCTGCTCACCTCAAACAAAATGTTCTTTTCTGATACTACCATTTTCCTGATTTTTCCAGACATGAAATGAGGAAGTGCAAATGATACCCATACAACAGGTAAAAACGAAACATCCTAATAAAGACTTGCAGTTGTAACATAGCCCAGTCTCTTGATTTTGGGTGCAGACTGTGGGAGACAATGGGCTTGATTTTAACTCACATCATGTCTTCTTCACCTCTCTCACCTCTAGAGCTACCTTAACCAGACAGACTACAGGATCTTGAGCTGGGGCCACAGTCCTGGTGTAAATGGGATGTCGGAGCCAGAAAAAGATGGGATGGAAATTGCTGTGCCCAGGAAACACCAAACTAGAAGAATAAGCCTCTGGATGCACTAAAAACCTGTATAAATTAGGGATAATGAATGCTAGGGAAGGTAAATTCTGAGGCTACTTGAACTTTGGCTGGGGGTCCCTGGAAGCCTCAGGGAAGCACAGGAGTGGCACTGGGTCAGACTTGTCAGATCCTTGCGTCTAGATGAACATATGCATCCAGACCAACACATTTAAAAATATCGTTACCCAAACAGGAGACTGACAGGCCAGTTAAAAACCTGCCATCCAGGAGCTTCTATGACCATCAGCATTGGTTAGAGTCACATTGCAAAACGATGGGAGAAAAGGAGTCAGAATTCTTGCCCCTGGCACTGATTCCTGCTAACACCTGAGGCACTTCCTTCTCTGGTTTAGAGGAAAGGGAACCAGATCAGACACTACTGGATCTCCTGGGGATAGCTGCATCTACTCAGAGCACTATTCTTAGGTATCTTAGGTATCCTGGGAAGACCTCTTTCCAAATAGTTTCAGGCCATTGCTTAAATTGGGTGCATTCAGATTCTGTGCGATCACTCGGCTGCATTCGTACCTCACACGACACTGAAGATCCGCGGGTATTTACAGAGTCTGATCTGGACACTTGAGAGCAGTGCCTGTATTTGTAATCTGAGGACACAGCTGACCATGCGTGTTTGCACATTTGGAAACTAACAAACAAGCAGGTCAGTAGGTTTTCTGTTCACACTGAAGTATGCAAGAGGAGCTGCATCAAACTCTCAGTTTTTGTGTCTCAGTATCTCCTCTCATGCATCAGAAAAATAGATTTAAAAGCAACTTCAAATATGAGTGATTCCTTACAGGGATGGGAAACTTATTCAACACTTTTAAGGCATTTGATGATCTCTGGAGGTCTATATATTAACAAGGCACTTTTACTTCATTTCAACAACACTGAAATGCTATGATAAAGGTTTCAATTAATATTAATATCCTAAAACTTGGAAAAGGTGCAAGAAGAGATTTGATTATTAAAAGTGACTACAAAAAGACTCATTAAAACCTGTGCAAGTACTTACAGAAATTCCCAGCTGCTGCAGGGCCATGAGAATTACATCATTTGCTGTATCAACATTCGTTACAGTTAGGGTTTTTGACTGTGAACAGAAAAGAGGAGAAAGTTGTATTAAAGATTTGGATTTGCAAAGAATATCTGAAGTCCAATAACTCTGCATAATTCATTGCTGGAAAAAAAAAAACAGAGAGTTGAAATTTTGCTTCATAAGTAAGTTACACCACAGAGAAAGACCCAGCTGCCCGAGACAGAGCTTTGATTCCTCTGCCTCATCGTACACTTTCTGAATTTGCTCCCTGCTTCCCCAAGAGCTCCATCAAACAGGCAGAGTGCCATGATTAGTCGGGACAAGATGTATGCAACTTGTCTTTGGAAAAAAAAAGAAAAAAAGAAACAAAAAGAAACATTTCAGTGATTTTTTTTCAGTGAAAAAAGAGGTTTTTGCATCAAATGTTAATCACTTCCTTCCTTTTCTATTGAAGATCTCCCTGGTAAGAAAACACTGTACATAGGCTGTTCATCTCTATATCCTTTGCCACCTTCTATATAGAATTCTCAAAGCTAGATTTGGCTCAATACCAGGAACGCTTCCTCTTGGTAATCTGTCCTCCAGTTAAAAACACTGCCTCGCTAGCATCCTCCTGACTCTGCTGACTGGCAGATCAGAAAAGCATGGGGTGGCATAAAGCCCCTCTTTTTAAACAGCCACGGCACCCAGCACGAAGGGCTGTGCTTTGTGTTGGAGGAAGCACGGCTTTCTGCAAGGCAGCGTTCCCAGAGGGAGGCTGCAGCACCTGCTGCCTGGCACCAGGCTCATTCCCATGCAGCGGGACACCGCTCCCTACCTTCACGTTGCGTTGTGCCCCTCCGCAGGGCTGGGCATCTCAAGCACATCAGGATTAATGCCTCCATCCCCAGCCCCGCTGGGATGTGGCAGCACTACCACCATTGCCTTGCAGAGCCAAAAGTAAGCGGGGAGGGCACATCCAGAGTGTTTTCTGCTGGCATCATCACAACTGCCCTGGCCCCAGGCACCAGTTGTGAAGCCCTCCTGACACACAGGCGAGTTTGGCTCTGCTAACGAGACTGCACAGCTGCTGGATTGGAGCTGGGTCGTGGCCAGTGCAAAGCCCTGGCAGGACAAATGTGTACCCGCTTGCAATAAACCACCTAAATGGCCTGAAGAAAGGAGGGTGGCAGAGCCAGGATGTAAATATTCACTGCCAGTCCCGGGACGGTTTGCTATACCCTGCTGCTCTGTGTATTTGTACCAGTTTTACACGGGCCACAGGATGTTCAGGTGAAACAACCCCCTGACGTTCTGCGTTTAGGAAAGATCTGAGCTGTACGTGTGTGTGAGTCCCTGATGGCAGCAAGCTGCCATGGCAATCAAAGGAAAGTAGTGAGAGTACTGTATATCTTGCCCGAGGACATATCTGAACGCTCATACCATAAAAAATTTAACATTTGCCCAAAGCAATGACATCTGGCTCTCAGGAGTAGGTCAGCATATTTGCATAAGTTTTGCTCTGGGCTAGAATATGATAAAATGATTTGTGCCTTGCATTCACCATTCCCTCTCCTCCAAAACTGAAATAATTCTTGTGCATCTCCAGCTGCTGCAGCACGGGGAACACAGCGCCATAAGAACTATTTGCATTACAAAGTTTCCATCTGCTCCTCCACTGCTTTATTACCAATAATAGCTAGACTACAGCGTGTTGTTTCTAGGACTATCAGGATCAGAAAAAAAAAAAAACAACACAAACATATTTGGCACAAAAGCTAATTATAGCTAAGGAGAAAAGGCATACAAAAAAAAAAAACATCACACAAAAAAACAACAAAGTTCAACGTGAACTTTGAGAACATGCACACCTTGATCTGCAGTCCTTCCTTTGAACTACCACAACGATTATTACTGCTCATTAACATTTCTCTTAGCAACCCAGCAATTCTATTATAATTCACCTCAATAATAATTTTCTGAAAAAGGCAGCTTTTTTTTAAGCTTCTTCCTGTGCAAATACAGAATTCTAAGCACAGATTCACTGTTGGACAAAGACCTCTGATGAATTTTAACTTCTGCGAAAACTTCTCATGTTCTTGCAAATGCTCTTTAGGTTTCTGAACATGAAATACAGATCTTAAAAGCTCTGTTTGAGAGAAAGGACAAATGTCTAAGAAGCAGAGGAAGAATGGATGGATTATCGCTAAATGCTAGGGTATCCCTAGGGAACTGCCTACCTTCAAGAATTTCCTTTAAATTGGTCAAAAATGGCTTAGTAAAAAAGGTGCAAATCACCCCGTGGACAATCTTTCTTTACCAATTTACTTTGCGCCTACAATGTACCAACATCAGTAAGCTGATGAAAACCACGTTTAAGGCAATTTCAGAGTGTTCATATACAGAGCTTTACTGATTTACGATCATTATAAACAATAAAACAACCCACTGCAACTTTGCAGAATTGAATGAAGGCAGCTGTTAGTTTAAATCAGTTTTAAAAGGAAAAAAAAGGAACACTGTAGGGGCATTTCTTAAAATGCTTCTGCGTAAGTTCTTCTAGATGTGTTTCTTGGGGCTTTAACTCATAGTCTTTAGCTTGTGTGCTGGATCCAGTACTTCTCACCAGGAACACTGTCTTTAAAAAGGAACTTTTACATTAGAGACAGGAAACACACATTTCAGGGCTGCCTATGCTGAGTCTTCTAGTGGGGGCTAGATTCTCAAGAGATTGCAACCCAAAAGAAGTTGTCCACCCCCCATCCCAATATCCATAGGATTTACAGATGAGTAGTATTCATAGGTGATGTGAATTTAGATCCCCAGATTAGCTTGAGAGCACTTACATATGCACAAGTTCCAACATCCTTTGCAATTATCTTCAGAGGAATGCTTTTAGGATAGTCTTTTTCCTTCTCTTCTCTTATTCGACTGAAAACACATGTACAAAAAAGTAATTTTTTAATATTGAAAACACCAGACTGAGATTTTAAGAGTGATCAAGCAGTAACTGGACAAGAAGCAAATCATTTTCAGATGTAGTGCAGCAGAAAGATCTCTGACAAAAGGAAAGCCTCCAGCATTATCTGGAAGGGATGATGACCATGGCCCAGTAACACCCTGTTGTATCAGAATTGATACATTGCAGGAATCAGTGTAAGCAGCAAAGAAGCCAATCTTAAAATCTACATGTGGACTTCCCCGCAATTTTAATTTTGAAGAATCCATCAACATGGCATCACTCTCCTTTTTCAGGTAATTCAGTGATTATTTGGGACCATGACAATTATGAAGGATACAAACTCCAGAGGAGGGGAGTTCCACAGGACAGACTATACTATGAAGAACAGGCTGCAGCAGAAACAGGACGCTTTTAACCAAAAAAAAAAAAAATAGTAAAACATACTGATCACTGTGATGCCTTAGGCTGCACTATCAGCTTCTACTGAAATCGGTTGCAGCCCATTGTCCAGAACAGAGAAATTGACTGAACAGGAGAACAATGGATTAGAAATCATCCCCAGCAAAAATGATTTAAACAACCCCATGAACTGCAAAGAAGCAGATAAAGCCACAAATCTCAACCATAAGATCTAGGTGTAGAGAAAACAAAGCCTATAGCAATATTCTGTGCAAAATGCTGACGAAAATGGGACAGCCCTGTTTATCCAAACTCTTGTAATACCCTCTGCATACATTCTATATACATTTTATAAGACCAAAGCCAGCCCCACTGCTCTCCACTCAGATAGGATACAGCCAGGCAGGAGCAGCAGATAGGTTAAAGCAGAGGTTCCCAAGCTCGGCTTGATTAGATGCCATCAGTGTTGAAAAAGCCCCAGGCTCAAACAGAGCAATGGTGGCAGTGCCTCCTACAGAAGTGTAGGGCAGGAAACACGTCACAAATCCTCTGGTTTTGTGTTGAGCCATGTTAAGGAACAGGGAGAAGAGTTTTCTTCCTCAGGCAATGAACACTGCATGAAGGGTGCATACTGTCTTCTCCAGGGAGAAGGTGTGGGATGACTCTTTTTCTTAACATCTCTTTGAAAGAGCTTTTATCTATCAGTATGGCATAGGATGACAGCTCGTGGATCACTGGTCTAGATGACTGGGACTCTTTGCAATGTCTTCAAAGACTATAATAAAATACCTTTGCAAAAAAGAGAGCCATGTTTCCTTTTGTTCTGCCGACCTGCAAGAATTACAGAAAAAGGGACAAATCAGGTGTCATTCTAATAGCAAAATAGCCCTTGTACTGCCCACAGTGAAATGGACTGCTTATTGGCTGCAATTTCCATAAATACATACAAAAAATAATTTTGGGGGGAGATTTGAATGAAAAAAATTGTTTCCTTGCAAAATGAACTGAGAAGCCTCCCATGGAGATCAAAAGCTCCAGATATCATCTTTATCACAGAAATCAAAGCTTTACCAGTGAATTTAGTAAGAAACTGATGTGCAAATAGAGAAGCAGACCACTTTAAAATAAAGGCTTAATTCAAAACTTTAGAGGTATTTCCTCAGGTGTATAGACTTCTTTCTTCTTCCACTATTTTATTTCTCTTCTTATATAATACTTGGTTTTCCACCACATTAAAAAGTACATATAAACCACAATAAAAAGGTCCCATTTTACCTAGAAATGTTTAACTTTGGACTTTTTATGGCTCATCTCATTTACACACTTTCAAGGATACAAACCTATCCAGTGAAATGTAGCTAATAATAGGACAGTGCAAAGAATTTAACCTAATTTTATGTCAACTTTCTTGATCTAAATCCTGGCCCAGATGGAGTAATTGCTATTCCCACTGCTGCTTATGCAAATAAAGTTCTACACATTTTCAGAGCAAGAATTTAGGCAACTACAAACCGACTGAATGATGCTGCTTCAGGGGCATGCACATCATAAACACTAAAACTGTGATATTGCTTTGGATGCTTCAGTTCTGCAGGATACCTACATAATCATGCATGGTGTCTCTGACTTTCAGTGTACCTCCAGACATAAAATAATTTCACTTCTATAAAATCTCTGACTCTGTTCTGCTTGATGCTATTGCTTTCACACTCACCTACTTTCTAATAGCTATAAAGGATCACGTACCGTCTCTAGATCAAAGCTCATGTTTATTGGCAGGAGTTCAATTGAAAATCAATAGGAAATTTCAGCTTTGTTTCAGGATTATTAAGCGGAAAAAAAATCATAAATAGCACAGACAGCTTAACAACGAGCAGTTTGCGCACAGCATTTTCTTTGAATATGGACAATGTGACATACAAATTAAGCCGCGTGCGTCAGCTTTTGCTCTGTGTTGGTAAAGGGGAAAATGCATTTTCCAAAACCCAGCCAAATCACTTTGGCTAAGCAGCTGGGATTTAAGTGGGACGGTGCCCTCCCTTACCCACAGTGACGACAGAGCCTTCCTGCTGAGAGCAAAATTAGCCTAATCATTGAAATTACCTCTATAGCCTTTATGTGTCCTACAGCCAATGCTGCCAAAGATGGACCAAAAATCTTTGATATTCTGCTTTAGGAGGAATTTTGACATTTTCTCCGGCACAATTCAATTAAAAAGAGAAACAGGACAAGGTCAGCATTTCACTCTATGTTTCCTGCTACTTCCAATACAAGCTTTTCTGCTTAAAATTGTCCTGTGAGGGTCTCTTTGATCCTTTCGTTAGCTTGACTGTTTACTACAGTTTGTTCATTTTATTAATTAACCAACGTGTTTGTCAAATTATATCCAAAAAAAGAAAATTCCAACTGAGCAAGCTTGCAGCACAGAGTATGCCCTGCCAAATCATATTTCTCACAATTTTTTAAGTGATAAGGAAGTATCACTGCCACATTTGCAAAGAGAGACAGAAAATGAGGCACAGAGGGTGACTGGCTCACAGCAGTAAAGGAACGAGTTTAAGAATCAATACATTCTGGCTTCCTATTCAATGGTGCTGAAATGAACCTGTGATAGTCACCTGTCAACCTAAAAATGTTTCAGTGACTTGGTAAATAAAACATAGTTCTTACCTGAAATTTGCCACACAGTTAGTGGTGGGCCAGCCCAAAACAAAGGACCTTTCTGGATCTGTGCTGCCTTCGCAGACTTCTTCTGTACAAAATGCTGTCCACATCTCACAGAGACGTGCTTGGCACTTCAGTTTGAAATGAGAGTGTGACCTGCCGGCAGAAATTCACAGGTACGTCACACACATGAAAACATAGCAAGACAGGTTACACAACCCAGCTTTTCTTCTTCCTTTGGGAACATCTGAAAGGACTTGATGGAAGAAGCATTCCTGCTTTAGTCAATGAAAACAATGTCTTGTTTGGGTTGTGTGTAAAAATACAGTGATTTCTGATCTAAATGGGGTCAACAGATATTTTATATGTGGGATAAACAGGTTCCTTGTGGCATCCCTAGAAATCTCCTTTCCTGTGGGGGAACTTCTGCCCATGACTGGAGCTCCCCTCCAAATCATCTCCACTTGCAATGGACTCATCTTTAAGTGACTTCAATGTCATTGAGGTGTTTATTGTATAGTATAATATGATTGCTTAGCTCCAAGGTCAACAACTATGGTGACTTTGAGTAGCAACAACTAGGCCAGACTGAATGTAGCAGTCCTGAAGAACAAACACAAAACTGCCACCTGTGCTCAGGGCAGCGCAGGTCATACCTGGCCTCCATGAGCTAACTGCATGGTAAAGAATGAGCCAGGACTTCACAGAAACACAGAATTGTTGAGGTCAGAAGAGACTTCTGGGTCCATCTGATCACATCTGACACCCAGAGCAGGCTGCCCAGGACCACGTCCAGGTGGCTTTTGGAGATCCCCAGGGAGAAGACCCCACAGCCTCTCTGGGCAGCCATTTTGGTGGCCCTACATTGACTTTCTCCAGTATGTGCAGGTCTTTCTGATACTGAGGAGCCCGGAGCTGGACCCAGCACTCCACGTGTGGCCTCACCAGTGCTAAGTAGAGGGGAAGGATCACCTTGCTTGACCTGCTAGCAATACTTTGTTTGTTACAGCCAGGAATACCACTAGCCTTCTTTATAGCAAGGGCACATTGCTGGCTTGTGTTCAACTTGTTGACTCCCAGGACCTCCTGGTCCTTTCCTGCAGAGCTGTGCTCCTATTAGAACGCTTCCTGTGTTGTCAAAATATCTACTCATTTACCAAAAACAAAGATACTTTACATGATTTCCCCAAACTTTTTAAATTTGTCCTTCCTTGTATTTTATCCTACTGAATGTTCAAGTACAGTAAAGCTACGAGCCTGCTGGGCCAGCAGGGAAAAGCTGGAGGGAAAATGGCCCTTCCCTGAAAATGCTCTGCCCTTCTAACTGAAGGACTGCTAACAAGAGCATGTCAGCTCATCACAGTGTTGCAAATGTGGATGGGGACAGTGCCAGGCACCATGGTGATTAGTGCTCTATAAATAAATATGCCAGGTAAGCAGTTTCTTACAGCTCTGGTACACACGGACTACCTTCTTGGAGATTAGTCTCATTTACAAGGTATTTGATTTAGGACACACTGAACTAATACAGTCTGCAACACTAAAGCACTCAAAGCTTGTGGCTTTAAAGAGGACTTAGATGAACTTGCACCACCCTGACTGATCTGAGGTTTCCAGCAGGCGTTGTGCTAACAGGTATCTCTGGAGGGAGCATGGACAAAAACCCAGCAACATTTGCAGTAGTGGGTAAGAAAGGACCATGAGTGCATATTACAACAGGCAAAAAGATGCATCTGAATTAGACCACTACAGAATACTGTAAAATACCATCTCAAGTTCATGTATTTTTTAAACTATACCTGTGTTTCCTGTCAGCAGTACATTTCACTTCCCTTTAATCTATTACACTTTGTTACCCCACTCAAAAGAAGCTTAAAATATAGGGGAATATTTCAATCTGCACCCCAGCAAATCAATTTATGATCTAACAGGTAAGATGAGTATAGAAATGGCTGTAACAGGCCACAGAATGAACTGCAAAAATGTGTATTTACAAAAAAATACAGACATGAATTCTGACACAAACGTTAATAAATGGATGCCTGGTCCAACTCTACCAACAAGACTGTGTTACGCCGGGAATCAATCTGTCGAGCCTCCCTTTCCCCTCAATTTCTTTCTTCAAATACCCAGTAGAGTGAACTCTCTACACACCATTTCACTTTTTTAGCATTTACAGTTCATAAAGCCAGACCCCTACAGTGCCAGTAGCGGGTGTTGGCAGGGTGTTGGCAGAAGTACAAAGATGCTTTCCCAATCACGCCTGATGTATATTCTTACCCCATTTGCCATGCCTAGTCACAGCTCTCAGCTATTATCAATATTCAAGTGGCCTGGTTTCCAGAGGCGCTGAAACAGTAGCCTCCATTAACATCTAAAGAGCCTGAAGTATAATTTTATCTCTATCTGCCACGTCCTTTATGCAGTCCATGGGTTTTCAGCATTTGGGAAATGCAGGTCTTCCATTTAAGTGCCAAAGCGTTACCTCTAGAAATGAATAAATCTTCACTGACTAAGGCAGCAGCATGGCTGAACAGTTGAAAAATTGAAAGAATAACAATCTATTTTTTAAAGAATTTTTACCTAAGAGGATTTTTAAGGAAGTCCTGTAAAAATCAGACAGATCCAGACCACGCTGAAATCAAGAGAAAATTCATGAACATTGGTGGTGTAGGTATTGATACACCCCAAGCTGTTTCACTTCCACAGAGCAAATTCAGTTCCTTTTGCTTTCTTTAAGTGGCAACTGGATACCTTGCGGCTGTTAACAGATGGAAGATTAACTTCTCACTAGATTTGCTAATCTCCTTCATAGACTCTTCTGACAAAAGCATTAATGGAGCTACTGGGAGATTGTTACCCTAATTCCATGTATTTACTCAACCACTAATGTGTATACCCAGCCACGCTGAGAAAATAATATTAAAATGTATGTGTATATATACATGCATGTGTTATGAAGGAGAAAGAGGAAACCCTTTCTCTGTGCTTTCCATACAAAACCTTACATGAGTAACCTTGATCAATGAACTGAAAGACCCTTGAAACACCTACTTTGCCAAATTAAAACACACACTCTCTGCAAGAAATCTAATCAGTAAATAGAGAACAGTATAAACTTTTACATTCTTAATATTGGTTTAGTGAGGAAAACTCAAATAATTTATGACAGACCTCACATGAAGGTAAATAAAGGAAGGGGCAGAGAAGAGACAAGCACAGAGCAAGTATTAGTCTAATTTTCATAAGCTGGGTTAATGGATGAACTGAAAAGATGCCTACATTTCAAAAATAATTAGAAAGTATCAGAAAACAAACCTACATGTACAGGCACCTTGTAGAAAGTCACCTGCAGACCAGCTGTGGAGAAGGCTCACCCCACACATTTGCATGGGAGCAATGCTGATTCCTTGCCTTTAAGCAGGAGCTCAGTGCTGTACAGTTTACTCAGCCATGAGCCACAAGATACTTGGTGCTATATTCAGAAAAAAGCTTGTACACATTTGCTGATCACACAAAGTCTGATGACACGTGAGCTCCCTTTGTGCAGTGACTGGCTACCTCCAGCTGAGACAACACTGCCAGAGCACTGAGCCATACCTAGGCTATCCCTCAGGTGTGTATATGCCCCAAGCTGAAAAACTATCCAACGCAAAAGAATATTACAAATCCTTAGCACCTGCACACGGAATAATTCTGAAGTTAAATCATATTCAACTGTATCATTAACTCTGTCTAGATATTATCCTGGTGATGTGGTGTCCTGGCTCTGCGTCCCCTAGTAAAGTCCTTAGCAATCATTGCTACAGCTGCATAGCCATACATACCAGCCAAGTTTTCCCTCTATTAGTAATGGTATTTTAGTATGCTGTACCTTTAAAAACGCTGTTTTTAAAACAGTGTTCATTAGTGACAGCTCTGATGCTTTAATTGCTGACAGGGCAGCCACAGAGAGAACATCCCAATGAGTTCTTTAAAATACATGAAGTGATACCACTCAGAATACTATTTTTACCATTTCTAGCAAAGATGTGCTTTTTTTTCTCCTTTTTTTTTGCACACACGAAAGTACGATTTGTTCTCTTTCACCTTCTTCAAACATTGCAGACTCCTCACTGCATCAAATCAAGTTCTGTAAGAGCCATTATTACTCCCCAGGAGCCATATTTCGGAGTGGTTACACGGAGTAGGGCTTTCCTATGCAAACAGTCCCACTGGGACCCAGCCAAACCCACAGTACCGCACAGCCCAGCCTGGGGCTGTCATGTCACTTCTGCTCAGCACATTGACCATGGCGGGAGGGATTCATCTCACCTGGCTTCAGTCTTCTGCAGTTTAGGAGTTTACACCTCAGGAAGTGGGACTGTGCCCACTGAACAGCCAAGGAGAGCCCCCCGGCAGTGTGACTGCCTTCAACACCGTCAACACTTTCCTAAAAGTGTGAGTTTGCCACAGGGAGGTGCTGGTTTTCTCCGGGTGACACGCAAGGAGCCTAGGAGCCTGGGTGAGCTGCAAATTCCTAACATCTGAAAGCTTAAATTAGGTGAGGTGAACCCCATCCTAAATACGACACAAAAACAAATAAATGCAGTAACAATATTACTGCTACTGTGGTAGAATAGCAAGATTTCCCATAAATACCTTTACGTTCACCACCCACCCATAGCAGAGCATGTTTTGGATACAATATTCTCCGTGTTGTCACACCACATAAGGTTAAGGAGTTCAGCTAGGGGGGTTACGTTTACTATGTGTGATTCAGATGGACACAGCTCGGATTTCTACAGAAAATGCAGATTTATTCTGGCTTTTCCCAGCAATCACCGAAACAACTGCTTAAGCGATAAGACACATTGCGAAAGCCCAGGATTCACATCCAGATTACCCACCCTGTGAAACCACAAACAGTGCCTAACAGGGAACGAAGCTGCATCAGAATCCTTTACGATTCTTTCCCCCTAACAACAAGTGAAAGCACCCTCTAAAATGGCCTGAAACCACAAATGCTGCATGAAGCTGGCATGCTAGATGCAGCTTGTAAATCTGATTTAATTGTGAATGGTAGAGTGAATAATCAGAGCTCAGCAGCAAGCCTGACTGCACATGCACACAACCCAGACTGCTCTGCACTGCTTCCCGTCCCTGTCCCTGTCCCCACACTTCTCCTGGCACAGCACAAGACCAACACAGTGGTACTGCCTGCAGTCTCTGCTTTGATACAGCTGCCCATCACTGGAGTGTATCAAAGCAGCTCCCTGGTAAGTTTTAAGGTCTGTAACCTCTCTGTGACACAGCCACCCCACAGGACTGAAGATGGCCTAAAACATGGCTGTTAGTTCAAGGCAGCCCCATGGACACTACTGAGCTTTGGTGAGACTTTTCTAAGGCACTGAGTCCCCAAAGCAGGGAACATCACCCAGCGCAAGCAGTGTGTTCAGACATCTGCTCCTCCTCTAAAATGCTGTGGCCTGGACTTTCCTCTTTGGGTTATGGGGTTTTCAGAAGGGCCTGGAGAGGTCAGACACCTAACTCCTGCTGACCAAATAAAAGGCTGCTGTATGATTTAGGGAAGATTTACTCCCAAAAACAAGCATTAAGGGAATCCATGGTATGCTTTGCTGAGTAAAAGGGCTGCTCTGTAGGAGCACTGCCCCAGGTGCCATACTCACTTGGACTTGGCAACAACCAGAAGGTCTGTGAAGAGGAAAAGGTGTCGCTCCTGGGTCTGCAGGCCCGTCTTCAGCTGCACGTGGCCGTCGAGGAGGAACGTCCTGTTGTGGCACATGAACGACTGCACAAGGGGACATGCCTCGGGGCTGATGGGGGAGAAGCAGCCTTCCCTGCGAAAGGAAGCAGAGGGGATAAAGGAACACAATTCAGCCGACTGCCCATGAGTGAGGACCAGCAGTGACTTCCCACACCTGCCACCAAAGG
The DNA here is from genome assembly GCF_963932015.1 of Anas acuta. NCBI lineage: Eukaryota > Metazoa > Chordata > Aves > Anseriformes > Anatidae > Anas > Anas acuta. The sequence continues at coordinate 18,084,342 of NC_088979.1, forward strand.
GAATTTATTTGAGCACATTTCAGTGAAGGGTTAGAGAGACACTAATGACACCTCATCCATCTGATTCTTATGCAAAACATGCTAGGGACTGTCTTTACTGAATCTCTTATAGCACAAGCACATGGGTAGCATTTAGCAAATGACAATAATTAAAATGCAGCCTTTTCCATTTTGCCTATTTGTATCTGTCTCCCTTTGTTTGCGTCCTTAGAGGAAATACTGCACCTTCTGCAGGCTCCCTGAAGAGAGAGGAGGCATTAGCGTGATGAATGGATATCCTTAACCCCTCCTTGGTCAGAAAGGGACTCATATTCAGGCTTAAGAGCACTTTATATAAATTATTCAGAACCAAGGGCAAACATGAGGTGCAAATGAACCTTGCTGGAGATGGGCCACCTGCTAGATGCAATACAAGGGGCTGCTCAGCCTCCCTCCCTCAGCACACGACCCACGAGCACTGAAGCAAGCTCCTGTTGCAGGGTGTGGTTGTGTGCCTGGAGCAGGGCTGTGCTGGTCAGTGGCTGTGCTGTGCTGGAAAACCCAAACCTGGGTCTAGGGGAAGCAGTGGTACTGTTCAGGCTCCCTGGGGGAAGATGCTGATCTTTTCCAAGGAGGTATCGAGTAGGTTGCAGTCAGACTTCACTGATGGTAGTGACAGGATTCTCTCGGTCCTGATCTAACTGTCTAGCCTGATATAAAGCAGCTCATTAGTTACTGAAGCCAAAATAGCAATTTCTCTATCACGATGGTCAGCTCACTCACCCAGACAGGATCTCCTTACTTTTTGAACCTTGCTCCAGCAGATGTCTGTTTATTCAGAGCTGAACTGCATCAATGTGAGGGGCTGAGGGGCACACTCTCCTCCTCTAAAGCTCTGGCTCTGCCCTGGAAAGCCAGAGACGTGGCTTCCAGTTCTCCCAGGCAGATGAGAGAACCAAAACTGCATCTTCTGTACCTTGTGTGTGCCTTGCCAAAGGAACCTCCAGCATCTTTACCCCAGATTTTGTAAATGTACCTTTTCAATCATTTCATTTCCCTAGGGATGCCTCCAAATGAAACTCTTCCTTTTGGTTGAATGCAACAGCTCTGGCTCTATTCAAATGTATTTACTTATTTTTCCTTATTAGAAAGAAAATAAAAGAAAGAAAAAATAAGCTAAAACGTGGTTGGATCATCTTGGCAAGGAAAGGCTGAAGTGAGCAGCTTTGAGATTACAGTTTATTCCTGTTCCCACTGGAAAGAAAGACAAACACTGATTTTGCTGGGGCTTTATAAGAAATGGACATTACAAAGTGAAAATCTCAAAACACATGGGAGGGATATGAAAGAAAACAAGAGTGAGCAGAGAAAACTCTAATCTTCTTTGAAGATTACAAACCTCCTAGCACCTCTCTTAGAGCCTGGCTGATTTCCCATCCTTCTCTCCTTGATGCCTGTGGCTGGATTACTCAGGAAATTATTTAGGAAATCCTGACAGCAGGGAGAGAAAGGATAAGCTCTGAGATTGGCCTACATTAGAAGGACACGCTTTCACTGATCTGCAAGGAGCTGGTGAGGATCTTGGTTTCCTTGGTTTCCACCTTCTGGTTGGGAGCCTGAAGTTTTTTGAAAGAATTCCTCAACTTAATTGACAGTTTCTTGCTTGTCTTTAATTACCAACTCCTTCGGGGAAAAAAGAAAGAAGAGGAATAGCTTGCAGAATGAATAATGCAAACTTAAAGTTATTCAGTTGTTCCTACACAGAAGGGATGTTCAGGAGTGTTGAGGTTAAGGCAGAGAGAGGGGCTTTGGTCCAACACGTTGGGTGTTTATAGGATGTGTGGCCAGCAACATGAGTGGGAGGAACAGCAAGCACCTCTCCTACCCCACCACTTTTCTGTGACTGGGATTTCACCAATTCACCGGTTCATCCATGACTGGTTACGGGGACTCACTTTCATAAACTTCCAGCAGCACTTGGCCCAGAAACTTAGGCAGAAATCGGGAACGATGACCAGCCCACCTGTGTAAACGCCATGCGTGGTCTTTACCTCAAAGGTTAAGCAGCGAAATACTCCCTTATGTTTGAATCCAGTAACAACAATAGGCAGAACAAAACCTTCAATGTTCTACCGCTGTAACCAAATCAGCAGAAACAGTCATAAAGCCATGCTGAAGTGCCTGCCCCCACCCAACACTCCCATAGGCTCAGTCTTCATATCAACAACTCATCTTCAGATCAACAACTGGTATGTTGATGCATTCCTCTTGGCATCCTTTCATCATCCTGATTACCAATCAGGATCTTCCCAGGAACTTCCCACGTTAAACTAAGCAAAATCGTTGTCACACAGATGAGCAAGGGCTGGTGCAGTGGGTTTACTGATGCCACCAGGGGTCAAGCAAATTGAACTCATTTTTTGTAAAAGGAAAATGAACTATCATAAATTGGTCATTTTAATGAAATCTGGCTTTTGGACCCACTTCCTTCCATACATCTCTATCATCTGAACTTTAAAAAGAGATTAATAGCTTACCTGACGAGTCTTATAACAAAAAAAAAAAAAAAGAGAGAGAATTTTTTTTTTTGGAAACAAAGCAGAAAAAAATCAAAGCCATTAATTCAACCAGGCCTTCTAAATCTCATTGACTAAGGAACACGGGGGGGAAATTCAACAGCAGTGACAAAAATGCATTTCAGAAAGCATGCTTTTGATCCTCTCAATTGATGTTCCTTTATTACACGTCAGGGATGAAACAAAAGTTTTGTTACAATGAGGAAAATGCAGATCAGCTACACCCTCAGGCGTGGGGATTTATGTAAGAGAAGTGATTTTGGAGTTCAGTTTTTAATAGCTCGCTGATTTTTCAGGCCATTAAATGAGTCTAATTTTTAAAAAGTGCTAAGCACTCTTGAAAATTCCTTCTAATAGAATTATGCAAAAATCAGTCCTTAAGCCAATGTGACTTCTGGTATCATTAATAAAGTAAAAGCCAGTGTTGTGGGGCCTTTTCTGAATTCTGAGTTTGTTAAGAATGAGCTGTGAACTAATTTCTGAAAGATGGGGTTATTCTGCAAAGTCAGCAACCAGTCACGTTCCACTTTCTGTAGGAGCCAGGCCAATACTGAAATTCAGATGGCATTGCCATTGTATTTGTCTAGTCTCAAGTGGGGATTTCTGCACAAACTTACTATTTTGGGGCCTGAGATTTCCATGCGTGGTTTTAACCAAGAATTTGAGGATATCTACAGAGTTATTCAGGAACAGATTAAATCATTGTACTGCCTGAAATTAGTGGAAAGATAATTGAAGACTTCTCTCCTGGCATTTCCAAGGCCTAGATTTTACACCTATTATTTTTCATATTAATCAAAATAGGCATTTTGTGCCTTTTTAAAATACGCAGTGATTTAAAAGAACACTTCAATTTTGTGGGTGTAACGTATAAAGTCGAAAGCTATCAGTAGTCAGCCAAACACTGAAAATACATCCCCACGGCATTCAGCGTGAAAGCAAACACATCAGTGCTCACTTCACCAATCCTCTATTTACCAGAAGCCACAAAAGCACAAGGAATTCTTGTTCTTCCCCCTATGGAGCTTCCTTGGGGTTTTCTCAGTAAAACATGTATCTGAACAGTATGATCCCCAAGGTGTTTATTTTAATTCTTAGTGCAATGGAGATGTCAGCTTCATTGTGCTTTTATCTGAAGTGAAAACAATGGAAGAAGTTGTATTTTCCAAGGAGAGTTTAACAGCCTATGTTAAGCTGTTACAAAATCCACGATCCAAATGCCATTTATGCCAACGGGATAAATGACATTCCCCCCTTGATTTCAGTGGATGATGACCTCACTCCATCGATGATTTAGATTAAGCTGTAACATGCCTGACAAGAACAATCTGTTCTCCAAGGTCCTAAAGCTGGAATGAGCTATTGCAGGTATCTCAGCTGTATGACATCCCTCTTGCACACTGCTCATGCTCCATCCTCAGTCTCACTCCGTTGTTTTGGCTACTGTCTGCCAGACCTTCCCTCCTCTGATGATAACTTCTGCAGCTAAGGAAACAGCCCTGATGCTCTCTCCATGGCTGGTACCTATAGAAATAAAACAACACTCTGCTCTTTAACCTCTGAAGTTAACTTCATGAAGTCAGCCTCATGCCAAACCTCCTCGTGGTGCTCGGAGACCACAGGATTATTCTGTATATCTCAAAATCCAGGTCTGGATGGACCTAAAGAACCCACAACTTATCTTTAGGCAAAATCCAGCGCATGAATTTTCGACTTCTGCCTCTACCTTCTCATCACTGAGTCACAGCACTGGGCTAGAGCAACCCACTGAGAGAAGCAGGAGCTATTCACACCCGCTGGAGGCTAGTGAAAACAGCAGCTATCTACACAGTAAGAAACGTCTGCAGTCCAGCCCACATTACGGATTTTTGCCAAAATGGATAGGTCAGTCAAGGACGACATGTGATTTGGGACCAGCTGAGATATCCCCAAAAGCAGTTCTGTCAAATTCCTGTCATTTTCCTAACAGAGCTTGTACTGGAAATCAGGTAACAATATTTGTGCTTTCTTTCTGTGTCTCCTTTTCACACGCTTGGGCTCCTAAAACCTTCTGTCAGAAGAAACTTCAATTAGCTTGGAAGACGTTCGCTTCATGTTTTTGCTGATGACGCAGGCTTTCTTAGCTGGAGCTCTGAAGCCAAGGTTGTTTGCTGTTGGAAATTGTTTAACACATAAGGCACATTGCCCCCATTGTGTGGTTAGGCAGTATTTTGCATCCAAAACAACTAACTCGTTAAGGTACTGAGAACTGTTCTTTAATCAACCAAAAGAAAACAGCTTCGATGTAGCGTGCAGCCCCGTCTCCCCTGAGATAAGGCAGAAAAAAACCCAAACCTGTTACACAGCAGTGAGCACTGATCCGCGTCCCAGGGCTGCTCAGAGTGCACTCAAGTGCAGCGCTAACATTTCAGGGCTTCAACACCTATCTAATTTCATCATAAATGATGGGTTGGATGTGTCTCATACCACATCCTGGCCAACCTGGCAGCATCATGATAACGGATCATCACATTCTGTGTGTGAAAAGAAAAAAGGGAAAAAACGCAGTGAAAGAAGAGCCTTTCTAGTACACTGAAACCAAATGGCTATGCTTGGGACTGCAACAGAAATGGTCCTGCAAATGCTCTTGATGAATTTAGCCTCTGTCACACTGGTAGCTCATTAAGGTGCATGGCTTGAAAAGAATCCCTGCCCATACTAGAAAGTCTGGGGGAGGAAAAAAGGGGTTGCAGCCACTTTACACACAGCAGGTCTTCTGAAATTCATCAGCAAGGGACTTTCCCTTTGAAGAACAGTTGTGGGACAATCAAAGTCCTATGTAGTTCGTTTGTTTGTTTTTCCATTAGCTCAAATCCAGCTATAGATGGAAAAAGGCAGGAACTGGCAAATGGCTCTGTGTGTTAACACCATCTAGCTGGAGATGTCCTTGTGACACAGCTTCTGGCTTGGCACAAACTCACAAGCCATTTTATAGATGGAGTAAGATGTTGATGATGAGGATGCCCACAGCTCTGCCTGCCTGCCCTGCCCTCACCAGCTCTTTGGCATGGCCATGCCAAGTCCTGATGGCTTCAGGGCTGAGCACTCACAGCTCCTTTGCCATGAAAGAGGCTCCACGCAGACATGGCTCACCCACACAGAGCAATCTGCAAGCTCAGAGACCTATTTAGACAGGCAGATTAAAAAAAATAATATATTTTAAAAGTAATAATAATCTTGCATTTGTAAAGGTGCTAACCACTTGCTACTGCCACTGCCTTGCAGCCACGACCGATGCACTGGGGAGCCACCCACACGCTCAGGATCTTTCATGCGTCCTCCCACTTCAGCTTCATGATTTGGAATATGCATTTCATCTAGGCTTATGCAGCACTTTATTATAATAAATAAGAATTATACCCAGAGGGTGAAGGTAAGCACAAAACGGATCAGCCTGGAGGGTAGGAGTGCTTTCCAGGAAGGTGGTAGGTAAGGTATGAGCTGACAGAAAGTTGGTATGCTGGTGTAATCTCAAACTGACTATTTATAGAAGGGGCTTGGAGAGACAAGTATAAAACTCTTAATCACATGGACTACCAACCCATTTCTGAAAATCTTCTGTCAACTTGATTCCTGTTCTGCTAAGGGAGCTTCTTTCTGAGGATGCTGGGCACGTTTGCTTTTTGTTATCTATGGTAAATCTTACACAGTTAGAGCAGTGCTCTGTGAAAACAGCACAGCATTCCAGAAATAGCAAGTCTATTTTCTGCAGCACTCTGTTCAAGCCTCCTAGGCCATCACCATCATGTACAGTAGCTTTTGTGCAACAAAACACGTGAGATCTGCTCAGTTTTTCAGAAAGCATATTTTCTAAATAATAAAATATATGCTCCTGTTTGAGTAAGGATGCCTTAGTGGCTGCAATGTCTTTTCATTTTTTTTTTATTTTTTTATTTTATGAATACCAAATTTGAACAAACCAGAGGCATTCTTCACACGGCTTTGTTGTCCTTTAGGGGCTATGTCTGTGAATCTCACCGAAAGATGGGCCCCAGTTGGCAGCCCCTGGCACAGGGTTGCCCTCACTCTACCTGCCCCAGCCCCAGTCCCAAGCCAGCTGCAGCAGCAAATGCTGCACCCCAGATAAAGCAGGGAGCCCCAACGGGATCACAGAGCCTTCAACCCCACCTCCAGCACAGGCAGGACAAGCACCTAATGAAAGATTAATATTAATAGAGCAAGTTTCGCCCCGATTAATTGACAAATTTACATTTTAGGGCTGAAATCAAGACTACCACTTCTATTTCAGTCATCAGGTACTGCTTCTAAAATTCAGCATCCACATTTTAACTCAAAATATATTGAGAAATTATTCCAACTTATATTATTCTAGAATTCTGAAAGTTGATTTGTATTTGAAATCGTACTCGCATGATGTCAAAATCTTGTTAAAAATTAAAAAAAAATATATTACAGTGAATGAACATGGTTTACACTATATGCTCAAGGTGCCAAAGAGTGTATTTTTTTTTCTGCAGTCTTCCACAAATGAGTAAATGATTAAGACTGCAGTAAAACAACATATAGCTTTAGGGTAAAAAGTATCTTTAAAAAAACTCCTCACACGTTTCAGAATGGAAGCTTGGCAGCGTAACAGCAAACAAACTGCACTTAAGTAATTTCTACATAGCCAAAAGGACAATATTTTCTGCAGAGCAAATATGTACTACAGTGTAGTGGCTGGAGACAGGAAACATGCTTGTGGTTTGGTTTACTTCCAAGCTTTTTTTATATATATATTTTATTTTAACAAACAGCTGCAAGGTGTTTACACTGAAAATTTAGTGTAAGGGCAAAATTCTCTATTGGTATAAATTAGCACCACACGTTTCGGTCATATTTTGCCTGTTTCCACCAGAAAAGAATTTAGTGCAAGTTATTTAAGCCCTATTGAAAAGCTCTTACGGTGTGGGAGTCCTCCAGTCCTGCCATGCAGCTCAACTGGTGACCACCAACTCCAAGGGATTTTGGTTTGACTCCCTGTGAGGGGAGGATATATTCACCTACAGAAGTCAATAAAACCTGTTTTGCCCTTGGAAAGAATCCATCCTTTGTTCCTCACTGCAGTTTCCACTGAATTTGGAGCTTCTCGTGGCCTACAAGAGGCCAGGAAGCACAGGCTGCCTCTGCCACTTCCACCCTGGCTCCATCCTACCCCTTCCAAGGTGGGACATAGGGGAGTGCTCCAGGATGCCAGCTTCATCTGTGCGCTCCTGGAGGGTCCAGTATTATTTTAGTAGCGTGGTTTCTGTCCTACCTTAACTTTTTTGTAAAGCAGCAATCATAATTGGGACATCTAATCCCACTTAATCACAATAGGGACATTTGAAGGCGTAGCTTCACTCAGCTGTTTGTGAGTTACCTCAGGGATGAAATTAACCCTTCGCCCAAGTGGGGGTTTCAAGTGTCTTCTTGCAAAATATATCACAAGAGTTCAGTGCAGGTCATGCAGTAGCCAGGCATTTTGGGCTACCAGAAATAGCCAGGGCATGCTGCAGAGCTCAGCAGAAACAGGCCTGGCCAACCTGAGGTGCACGTGTGAAAAGCCTGCTGTGAGCATCTCTAGGAATCCCTTCTGGGACATCATTTATGGCTGTCCGTGAGCCTGTAAGCATCTGCACACCCCACTGTCGGCAGCTACCTGGTACACAGGCTGTAAATGAGCCAGAATAAGGCACTTGTGGGACTGTGTCTTTTTAACAAGGAAGCACAGCAGTTTCTAGGTGACTGCTCAAAGGTTTATTGCCTGCCAGTCACCTCACGCAGTTACTGGGTAATACCAGGGTGGCTGCTTGGGGCTTTCCAAAGTCCCATGGCTCAGCACTCATTCCGCTTTAGTTTCTGATTTTCCCATTCTTCAAGAATTGGTTCACCTGGGCTCTTCTCCTCAGCTTCTGCCACATGGGGAGAGTCTGCAGTTGGGCGGCAATGAGTTTGAGGAAAAGCAAATGCATTCAAAACATTACAAGACTTCAGAAAATGCGGCCAGGTAAAGCAAAGGTAGAATCCGCCAGTGGCTGTTCCCTGGTTGCCCTTTTTCAGGTGAAAACCTGCTGATTCTAAACAAAGTAATCACATCCAAAGCGACCTATAAATAGCTGCAAGTGCCGCCCTTAAAAGATAAGCCCCGGCACCACGCTTTATCCTCCCGGAGCTGCTGCCACCCGGCCTTGCCTCTGTCCCCACAGCCGTGGGGTGAGCTCCACAGGGCTCCAGTGAAGATCTGAAGCAAGGACCTGCCCAGCCCTTGTCTTGGCACGAGCTTTTTGGGACCGATTCCCTACGAGGGACAACCAATACGGGTGCCTGTGTTAGGCGGGATTGTCACTTCACTGCACCTGTCCCGGCTGTAACAGGAACAAATCTGGCTTTGGTTTGCTTCAAGGGCTTTAAACCATATTTTGATACTCGTACTACAGCGCAGGAATTATCCTATTACACTGAAGAGATTACTTGATATGCCTGCCGCTGCCAGCTCTCGCATGTGTAATGACCCAGATTCCTTAGGAACAGCCAGCAGACAAATTAGTGGCAGCCACAGGCACCTGTTCACTCCCTTATAACCAATGCCTACACAGTCCAGGAGTTTTTCAGAGCGACTCAGGCAGGTTAGTCAGAGGCTTCTACTCCAGCAGTGGCTTAAGCTGGGTAAAAAAAAAGCTGTTAGAGTCCCCAAAATCCCTGCACCTGATGGTAATTGGTAATTATATAAGTGAGAAGTGGGCACAGGCAAGCTAGTGGCAAAGAGCAGTAGCATGCAGCAGGGGGAAACACATGAGCCTTTTACATGATGACTTTTTCCCTCATGTTTCTTTGAGCCTTTGATTTACCAGAAGAGCTTGCTTGTGTCTGATGAGCGACCTACTTGTAAAAATTCAACGTAAATCAGCAAACCTGTCCCACTCCTGGACAGCCACACTGAGCGTGAGGCTGCCCACAGTCGAGGGCTTTGGCAACCAACCATGTCTATGAGAGGAGATCCAAGACATGAGATGCTCTGAGCAGTCTGGGAGACAGGTTTACTACCAGAACAATATGCAGAGAGAGGAGAGGGAAGGAAGGTGGATGAAAACACCTCAGCTCTGTTTATTCCTTCAGGTGAGGATCTTTACCATGAGCGACAGCGACAGAAAAAGACGTTTCTGCATTTTCTGAGCCAGAAAGTGTAAGCACTCACTGTAGTGCTTACAACCACTTGAAGCTATGGGATGTGAAAGGTTGAACCTGGATGTGTCAGTGGGTGACATGCAATAAAAAAATGCTGGGAACAGACATAGTAGTTGCATCAGTCTTTTGGAAGTGGAAGATAAGTTGCCTGAGGATGTAGAGAACTGAACCTGGGTGACTCATTTCCACTGAAAGAACACATTGTGGCCAGCAGCTTCACCAAAAACAATGGTGGTCTGTGGGGACCTGCCTGGCGAACAAGCCAGAGATGCCTAGCATAGCTTACACAAAGCCTGCTAGATGGCACAAACCCTTGTTGCAATGCTGACCGTGGTCTCCACCCACCAAAATACCTGATGAGCCAGACTCCTTCACACCTCAGTCCTGATACTGCATGTTCAGACCGCTGCCCTAAACAACTACTGAAAAAAACAGTGCTCCAGGAAAAGGGGACTCAGCCAGAGGGTTTAAAAGACAGCAATGTTTGCAGCTGCGTCTGTGAGAGCCACAGAAGAAATCCAAAGGCAGACTGTTATTTCCGTGGTGCGATTACAAACTTCCCACCAGCAGTTTTGCAGACATGAGAAAGCAACTGGAAGAGGAGAAGTGATGCTGTATCAGCTGGGAGAGCTCAGTCTGTATTTAATGCTGGTCCTTGTCAGAGGTGGGAGCAGCAGAAGCTGCACATCAGCCTGCACATCATTAGAGGCTTTCTGCTTGTTTACACAAGATAAATGACCACAAAGAAGTCTGAGCGAGTCAGTCCTGTGATTTCCTCAGGTATGCTGCTGCCCAAACTGCTTGGCCAGACTGTCACTTGGCAGAGATTTTATTGTCTAAAACCAGCGATACATAATGGCTGGACAAGGGCTGTATTTTGCCAGGACTCAAGACTTAATCCAAAAATACCCCAAATGGCTGAATCCAAAAGCACATGTGGGCAGTGAGACATCTGGATGAGCTGAATGAACCCTGCACTCATCCTGATGAGTAGTGCCCCTTACAGCCTTTGCTTCCAATTGTCGCAACTCTATCCAAAAGGGAATTGGCTTAAAGCACTAGTGTTAAACTATTAGTCATTTATTGTAAAATTAATCCCTCATTTAAACTCCAATCCCTCCAAAACCCTGCTTCCAGGCCCACATTCTGTTTACCTTCAGTTCTTTTCTTTTAATAAAAGGGCAGCATATCTCTGAGAGCCTCAGCTCATTTCAATCTCCAGATGTACAAACATCACTACAAACCACTTTGTATATAATAAATGAAGAACCGATGTGTTTTATCAAAAACAAACATATGCACACATACACACACATGCTCACACACAAAACAAAACAGAGAGAAACCAGCAGGGGGACAGGAATGCCAGTCTTGCAGTTAAAAGGCCATTTGAGGCCTCAGAAAGTTCACTTTGTTCCTTGTTAACAGTTAATAAAATTTTATCCCCAGCTATTACTACATAAAAATAACTTTTGCGTTCGAGCACGTGGTTTAAGGAAACAATACTCCAGTGTCATAATTAGCTTAAATCAAGAGCGAATTAGAAATTCTATAAAAATGACAACTAGAACAATATCATCATGTTATTTTAATTATGTGCAACTCATTTAAAAAGAACAATTTGATGCAAAGTAGTTTTGTCTTTCTTAAACTTTTCACTATTTTTACACTAATTCATGTTTCCTTGCCTTGCTTATAGAAACATGATATACTGAGGGGAGAACTCTGGGGAAGTTCTCTTTCAGAGATTTATGCCCATTCCGTTTAAGGATAAAATATTAAAGCGTCAAAACTTTTCACGAAACAGAAAATTTCAGAAAAAATCCTGGTCCAAAATGTCAAGGTCAAATTAAATCTACAAATTAAATCCAGAAGTGAAGAGCTCTTCATTTGCATTCTTGGCTGAGTCTTTAGGAACTGGATTTTTGCTCCATCTTGATGACTAGAAACTTAATTTCTAATGAAACTTTTACCATAATGGCAGCTTCTCACAAAAAAAGAAAAAAAAAAAAAAAGCCCTGAGGTTTCAAAAGGGCCTGGAAGGGCTGCCCTCCACAGCATGCATCTTCCTGCGGGTGAACTGAGGCATTGAACAGCCCTCGTCACTTGTGACCAGGCCATTTGGGTGTCCAAGGGCACAGGGAGAGGTTTTAGAGATGTTATTTCATTTGTGTGTGTGCATGCCTACTGCTCATTAACCCAACGCCAGCCTGCTGCAGCAGCAGTGGTCTTGGGTGGCGAGGTGAAGCAATCCCCCATGGACAAGAGCTCCACCACATATTTGATCTCTTATTTGAGCCAGTACAGATCTTGTACGCCCAGTGCTTCACCACACCAGTGGTGAAGACACTGAAGTGGTGAAGACATCATACTTCAGTGATGTCTGATTTCAACCCACCGCCATCCCTGGACCCCGCACTACCCATGTTATAAACCATGGCCTTGACTCACCCCATAGCCACTGCTGCCTGAGTGGCCATCAATCTTCCAGCACCTCTCACAGTGCTGGGTTTGAAGTGACTTGTCACCCTGCCATCCTCTCCCCTTACCGCCATTGTGCAGCCTTCAAAGGCACTCCCCAAATGCAATGCCTTCATTTAAAATGGGAATAGGCTGGGACAGTATTTGACAGTGTATTATTCCTCCTGCCCTGGTTTTGAGCCCCATTCCCCACACCACCACTAGTGGTGTATAATGGCTCCAGAGGTGAAAACCCAACCTGATTGCAGGTGTAACCCTCACAGGCGCACACAGAAGCAGGCACACACACAATATGACAGCCTTTGTTCCTCAAAGCCCCTCAGGTTAAGCCACCAGGCACTATTTGTCTCACACGACCACTGGGCTGTACCCTGTGGCAGGGCAGCCCTCAGCCCAGCGGGCACCATGTTGTCCCCGCTCCTCACCCACAGCCCTGTCATGGAGCCTCACCAACCCAAGGCGTCTTGCAAAGGTTATGTTGTAGAGGCAAAATTAATTGCTACCATGGAAACGAGTGAAGAATGAGCAAAATGATTACAACTGGAATACCTATTTAAGTTAGTTATTCACACTGAACTTTTAGTCCCTTCCTCTCCAAAATCAGATTTGTCTGAAACACCAAATACTCATCCTTCCTGTGAAAAAGAGACAGTTAAGGACTTCTGGCAATTTACATTTATTAGAAGTCTCTATTTTTGTCTTCATCTAGTCACATAGCTTGGATCATCCACATATCTTCTGACTAAAACCCTGAAAACACAATGTCCAAGACTTCGGGAACACTTTGTATTTCACTAGAGCCAAGTGGAACGCATTACTAGATTACACATATGATCTTCGTTATCTGGGATATTTAGCATTTGGCACTGGCCACTGGAAGATAACATGCCAGAGTCATCTACTGTGCACTGGAAGAAGAAAGAGCAGCCTCTCCATGAGTAGCACGACCCTACTTTTACCTACAGACCAGAAAAAAACACCTCAGATTTCGCAAATCCCCAGCCTACACTTTGAACTTCTTTGACTGTAAAACACGAATAATAAAACTGGGGAGGGCTGGCTTTTTAGGTATTTCTTTTTCAGGTTCTGTAAAGGTTTGTTCATAAAACCTTTTAAAAATGATATCTAATTTTATTTTAAAACCAGTCTTGCTTCCAGCTTACACCAAAATAATATCATAAAGATGCTTAACTCTGTAATAAAGAACAGTTTCATTGCTGATATTTTAATGTCTTTAGCATGCAGCGGCACATATCTATAAATGGTTATGAAGACTCAGATATGTAAATTATATTATTAAGGCATGTAAATAATTATATTATTAAGCATGTAAAAATATCACTTTGGAAGATCTTGTGAGGCACGCGTTAGCAAAAAGGAAGCTGCTAGCGACAGCAACACAGAATTTGGCTGTCCCTGTCACGTATCCTCCACGTGAACAGAGGTCTGCCAACACAGAGCAGAAACTTAGTAGCTTGGGCTGTCACATGTGAAAACTGTTTTGAGGGACAGCGGAACAAAGCCTGCAAATTTGGTTTGAAACAGGTCTTATTATTAATGTCAATTATTTTGAGAAGACCAGACCTAACGCTTAAAAATCAAGGCCTCACACATTTCTGTTTCAAACCCATAATTTGTGTTGCACTGAAATATATCATTAAGTTGTGCAGTTTGCATTAAAGGACACCAAGAAAAAAGGAAAATTAAGAGGAAAATTACAACTGTGCAACAGGTCTAGGGCCAAATACAACTAACCCAAATCCTTTACTGATTTCATACATATTAATGGCATTAAAAATCAAACTTTTTTTCTGCATCTGAGTATCAGCCAAGAAAAATATCAAAAGCTTACTTTTTTGGTGTATTTCTGGAATAACTTTGTTCAAAGTGCTTCCAAAGAAGACATGGGATGATGTGAAACAGTCTTTGCATGCCTATTCATCACTACTTTGTGAGGAAAGATAAACTGTACAAAAAAAGGAGCAAAACCAGGAGGCAATGAATAGTCTGCATATTTTCATCTGTTGGTTGTAAGGGCCTGAATTCCAGTACAATATCTATACTATTTACTATTTATTTACAGTTACAATTGAGTGAGATGGGGATTGCATGGTTGCTCATCTGTACATGACCATGTTGTTCAAAGTCATCTCAAAATTCCTCCACAAGCCAAGTTATCATGTAACTCCTTTTATATGGCTGATGTAGCAAGGCAAGATCTGTAAAGAAGGTCTAACTTTCATTAAACCAAATGGTATAGCAGGGGAAAAAGAAGACAAGCTTCTAAGCACACAAGACTTTCCAATTAGCTTCTCTTTCAGGAGTGAAGAGCGCAATTGGAACAAAAGTGTCTGCTTTTTCCAGCTAGATCTTCTTGTCTCACCTGCATCCTCCCGCTGTCACAGCTACAGCAATACTACCATTAAAAAACCTCAATCCTCCGAATGCTGAAATAGCCATCTCCAGATGTCACAATGGTTTCTTTGAAAACCATTAATAAACTTTAAACTGCCCAAAGGTAGGTCTCAAATGGCTGCCACCACATTTTATGAAAATGCCCTGTATATAATCCAAGGGCACCTGACATATAAAATGGTATAAAAATACAAGCTGACTTGTGCTTCTAAGTATTTCCTGCCCTTTTAAACTTTGCACTTGTTCATTAATTTCAACAAATGTTGAGGTGAGCCAGCTGCTGAGGTGAGAGGATTCATATAAATCCCTCACAGATGTTTGCTAACTTCAGATAGGAGCTTTATTATCTACAAGTCATTAATCAACCATTAACAAGTAAGTGTTATGGAGTCCCGCTATTAAGGTTCACTGCCAGAGGAGAATAATGGATTTTGCAGGCTGGCTGTGTCTACAAGAAAGGGAACTAAGAGCTGAGACAGTTCTGAGATAAAACATTTGGAGGAGATTAGAAAACAAGGGAAGTCATTTTGTTGCTCTCTAGCTTGCCTTAAGAGAAAGCACTTCACAGGAGTTAAGCATTTACACAACAAACTGAGGAGAAAGTTCAAGCTCATCCATCAGTTTCGTGATGAAGAGGAATGTGTTTTGCACAGCCAAACAAGGAAGTCAGGCATAGGTGAGAATTATTGCTCCTGCGAACAATAATAAACACTACATCATCCAAAGTGTTAGTCTCTCACTGATAGACTTCAAAGCCACAAAATCACCTGCTCTGGCCTCCAGGGTCCTCAGACTTCACCAGACACCTCTCACTAAGGTCACAGACTTCAGTTCAAAACAACAGGAGCAGCTAAACCACAGCATGCCACAGGCAGAGGACAGGCAGGGCTGAGGCAAAATCCAACAACAAATTCCAGCTCTGGAAGTGGTAGGGTCTGTCGGGCAAAGCGTTGCCCTTCCTGCAGAACAAGGCAACATTTCCCACTCTTCAGTCCTCTACACCGCAAAGTCTCTGCGAACTAGTCTTACAGAAAAAGAAAAAAAAAATCCTTCTGCACACCAGATCTGGAAAGAATTTTGACCTGGACTATACAAGGAAGACATAGTTACACTTATGAAACAGTGTAAAATTCTTAGGTGCAAATTTACATGCTGAGTATTATCTCACTTAGGGGCTCTCCAGCTATGGCCAATTTCTGATACTCATGAGCCAGGAAATAAAACAACAACAAAAAAAAAGCAAAATTGAAGAGAAATGATTATATCTGAACCCCAGCAGGCAAATGACGAAGTTCTGAAACATGAATTCTGAATATAGTTAATTTTCTTTTAGTAGTGGCGACTGTCTTGAAGGGAATGTCCTCCTTTCAAGAGTGCATTAACAGCTTGAAGGGAAGACATTTGCTCCATCACTGGAGGTGTTCAAGGCCAGGCTGGATGGGGCTTTGAGCAATGTCATCTGGTGGGAGGTGTCCCTGCCCATGGCAGGGGGTTGGAACGAGGTGGTCTTTAAGGTCCCTTCCACCCCAAACCATTCTGTGATTCCATGACTCCCTGTGCAGACACAGGTGTATAAATGGCAGGAAACCCTGAAGTCCAAGGGCTGAGGGATCCAATCTCTCGTCCTCTGTACCCTTCAGGTATTGCTGCCCCCCACAGCAAGAGTCCATCTCTAATTTCAGAACCTCAGTTATGAATGTGTGATCTATGCCCCAAGGGTGGTATCACAACTACGCACATTACAAATACAGTGAAGAAACAGTAGTAAATGGAAGGTAGATATGATAGTACAGACAATCAAAGCATTTCAATATTCCCACGAAGGGGTTACAAAATACCTATTTGACTTATTTTAAAGACTTGGAAACAAAGTCAGAGAGAGGCCACAGAAGAAATTTTACAGCCAGAACCAGAACACATGTTGCTGGCTCTCGGTCCAATGCTCAGGCCACTAGACTACACAAAAAGGTGCAAACGCCTTTAGGAATTCATTTCTAAGTTTTCTCTTTCATGTCATAGCCAGTAAAAAGACCTGCAAGTAGTTTCAACTCATTTTCCTTCCCTATTTTGCAACTCTGATGTTTTCACAGAATACTTTCACAGGTTTCTGAAATACTGTGGAATTCTGTGTGATGACAAATATGAAACCAGGTATTGGTTAGATCAAACACAGAAAACTTTCCAAAGCTCACATACTGATTACTTAACACACCACAGTGTAGGAAAAAATATTCCTTACAAAGCCATACTTTAATTTCCCTCAATAATGTTTCTTAGTAAAGAGCTCTACACAGCTGGAAGCATTAACAGCCTACCAGATGGTTCGCTTCTCGATAAACACTTATGTTTTCTAAGTTTAAAGTCTAATGAACTGTAGGTGCAGGAAGATAAAATTACGTATGCAGAGTGGTCCAAAAGGCAGGTCAGGAGGTAGAGATGGACAGTGGAAGAGCTCCACAGAAGCTCCCATTTCTGTGGTCGCTTTACACTGGGGTGGCAAGGGAGGAGAAAAGGCTGATCCTGGCAGGAGACATGACTTGCACACACGCACACACACAGTCCTAGAAGCTCTTATGGGAGGATGAGAGTAGGTGGTGACCACCAGACCCTGGCCCACAGCATTGCCCTAAACCAGCCTGGGCTTCCACAGCCCTGGAGAGACGGTATCATGCAGCAGATCCATGGCAGGAACCAAGCTCAAATTAAATGGTACGATCCCACAATAATCGAGATATGCCTAGTACTGCGTGTACAGCCAGCAAAACTCACCTTGAGACGGATCTCGATCTGTTAAGAGCTTTGACAAAGATCAAAGATGGTGCAGACTGGCGCCTTTGGGCCAAGCTCTTCATTTTCTGTTTGGAAAGAGAAACAAAATGAAATCATAGGTGAGATTGGGAACCATTAGTGCATGCATATGGACTTGTTGCAAACAGACTCCAATTTCAGGCCATGGGAAAATAAAAGATAAGTTACTGCCATCAGAAGCCCTGGGAGAAGAAAATGATCGCAAAATATCACAGATTGAGAAAAATGGGAGCATGGCCAGGAAGCCCATGATACAGAAAAGTTGATCATTAGTATCCATACAGAGATGCCTGAGGTCTTGCATACATGAAATAAACATCTACAGCATTTCCTAAAACACTTTTTGAGCCTTAAGAATCTATTGTACTTTAAGTGTATCAGGAATCTGGATGGTGATTCAACTTTCAAATGCTTGATACATTTCTGTGCCTGGTCTGACATATATCATAAATTAGGGTCTGAATTCTACCACCCTAAGACTACCTGCTACACAAGGCTAAAAGGTTTTTCCAAACCTTTAGAACTCTAAAGAGGTATGAACAGTTTTCTTCCCTATTAATCTAACTGGAACATTACCTCTTGTCTCTCGGTAGTCATTAATGACATTTTTTTCATTCCTGATCACGTATGGGCCAAAATAGGGAAGTGAGAGGCAGGGCAGCTCTCAGAAGGCACAGAAAAACTAGGAGGGAATAGGCAAAAGGGAACACTCAAAGACAGGGAATGCAGCAGGAAATAAATAAATAAAAATAAAACAAAGCACAGGTAGGAGATGAAAATATCAGTAGCTATCAAGGGAGTACGGATTCCCATTGCGTGAAGTTGAATACCACAATAAAAATACCGAGCAAATAAACAACGCTGTTTTCTCCAGAGGCAGAAATTTTCAAAAGCATGTGCTGAAGACACAAACACACATTGCCCTGAGCACAAATGTATTCACCACCGTATTTTTTTCCCCTCCTGTAGCCAGAAATAGGACTGAGGAGCCCTGGCCCAAACCCTGGAGCTGCTCTAGGAAGCGGTGGTGCAGCCTCCTGCTGCCGAGGTGCATGACCTCCTCCCTCACTGCCTCTCCACCAGGAGGATGGTTGTTACCTTATTTAGCTCAAATATTTTTCATAGTAAACCGGTGAACAAGAGGAATGAGGCTGAGCTCCTCCCGAGACCCAGACAGACCGGTGTCCTGTGCTGGTCCTTTGCACCAGGCTGGGCACCGCCGGGAGCACCCAAACAAACACGCCTCTGACAGTCATGAACTCATTGCTCGCAGCTAATCACTAAGCAAGATTTTCTATTTAACCACCAAATGCCAGGAACAAATACATTAGGGAACAACTGATTTCTGCCCATTTATGCTCTGGATGTGGCACGCATTTTATTTGGGCATGTGCACAGTAAGCTTCACTCTGAGGACAGAAATTCGACAGCACTACGTGTTTTGCTTTGGGCAAGTCTATTTCTTTTACTCATTGCAATGCATTTGTTAGTGTTGTTTGGTGTTGTTTTGTTTTTTTTTTTGTTCCCCTTTATTTATGTCAAGCATGCTTGTTTATTTTTTTAGATATTCAGTTACACAAATACAACTGTAATTTCAGTTCACCCTTAAAAATGATCCCCTCCTACCCATTTCTGTCATCAAGAAATAACAATCTCAAGACTGATAAATTAGGTCTGAGACCATTTAGATGTCTTCCATCCAAATACAAGTTAACTGAGCAAAAAGGAAAGAAAATACTGTGCTAAATTTTTCTAGTGAACGGAATCAGTACACCTTACAGCTGGAAAAACTGAGAATCTGCTAGCATTTCTAAAAGTGGCATATCTATAAATGTGAAGGCAAAAGGAGGCCTGTACATCAACACAATCTAAAATCCTACAGAAAGGAAGCCATAGATGTCACCTAACCATCAGTTTTTGTAGGAGTTCATACACAGCATCAACTCCCAATCAGAAATTCACTGCAAGTCTCAATTTTGGGGCAGGTGGCTTTCAGGGGGTGGTTTGAACTGGAGCATCTCAGCTCCTGTAAACGCAGTGGGGGGTTGGTGATTATTTCTAGAGATCTTATATACTTTGACTGCTCAGGTCCGAAAAGAAAGACACAAAAAAATGTAGCATTTTGAAATCATAGGATCACTTGGGTTGGAAAAGTCCCTTCAGATCATCAAGCCCAACCATCACTTAATGCCAAGTCCACCACTTAAACCCTGTCCCTAAGCGCCTCATCCACACGTCTCTTACATACCTCCAGGGATGGGAACTCCACCATTTCCCTGGGCAGCCCATTCCAATTCCTAAACACTCTTTCCATGAAGAAATCTTTCCTGATATCAAATCTAAACCTCCCCTAACACAACTTGAGGCCGTATCCTCATGTCCTAGGATGCTTCCTTGCATCCTAAATATCTCTCTCAATTATGGCAATCTTTTTCATGCTTGGGCTAGCAGTGTTCAGTAGTTCCTGTGAGATTCCAACCTTGACTTATATATCCAAGGACTAAGGTAAATTTTAGGACTACCACAAGTAGTCAAACTTATGGTAGTCCCAAGGCAGGAGGGGATCCCAGGATGTTTGTGGTCCACCAAGGTCTGCGTTACCTCCAGGCAGGAGGTTGCACAGCCTTTCTGGGCAGCCTCTTAGTACAGACTGAAGCTGTTAAGCAAAACTTTAAGAAAAAAAAAGAGCCTGAAAACATGAAGAAGATCACTGATGCGATTTGGAAAAGGAAAATCTTCACAGCAAAAACGAAGTGAGTCAGGTCAGCTGTATGCAAATAAAAACGTTACCCAGAGACATTAACTACAGAGATTGTTTATAACTTCTTTAATTAGGGGTTGTTTTGTTCTTAGTTTGCCATGTACAGAGTCTGCGTGGTGAAAATAAGAGTCCATCTTGATGACTTGACTCGATTTTATTTTGAGAAGGAATAGGACGAATTCATTTTTGGCTGGGTTGGACCCACTTGTCTGCCCCCCTCCGTTTCCCCGCTGCTACATGTGCAAGGATGTCCCCCTGGCAATGTGGGGAGGAGCAGACACATCCTGGACAGCTGCAGAGAGAGCAGATGTTTGGGAGCAAAAGGAGATGCAACGACCAAGTACCGAAGCATGGGACACGGAGAAGCATTTCACAACGCGTCCCACATCACAACCTCCCATTTTTTCATGTAAATATTAGAAAGGCCAACACGGGGAGAAATCCTCATACTTGCTGGTTGAGTCACAGCCATGTGAAATGTATCATAAAATCAGGATCCATAATGAATGTTTACAGTGTGCCAGATGCAGAGATGATAATCTCGTATCAGCCGGGACAAACCGGAGTTATCTTTGCCTTCCTCGCTTTGAAAACCTTCAGTTCCCTACCCCCTCCCCTCGAGTTCAGGTTTAACTTCATACTTTCTGCATTTCTGCTGGTGGTTGCCTCGACTCCTTTTTTTAACAGAAACCAAAAGGGGCTGCTTCTGTGGTTGTAGGACCGGGGGTACGCTTCAGCGTTTGGCTAGCTTCTCGCCTGCTGCAAACAGGCGTAGGGCTACAGATTTCAAAAGAATGAGCTTACCCCAGATAACGATCACACCTATGCTCTGAACCACTATTTTGTAAACTCTGGTGGTAGGTGGTTTATGAGCAGATCAGCCCACCGGGCTGAGGGCAGCAACCTCGCAAACCACGACTGGAAACCATGCTGGCTCTGCTCGTGAATCAGAGCCCGTATGGGGAGCAGGGTTAAATTTAAAGCACAACTTCCACAAGCATCTCACGAGTCGGTGGCTGCAGGAATAACCTACTTCAGACTGCCTACATCCAGCTAATTTGGCTAGCAGCTGAAGTGGATACTGATATTGTATGGAATTTATGTAAATGAATATATCTGAGGTGGGATATTAATCCCCACTCCACAAAAAAGGAAGCAGCAGCATCTGCGTGCTGCCTTTAAAAAGGCATCAAACCGAAGATAAAGCACTCTTGTGATTTGTGTACATCACTTAACCACGTCAAGCTTAGAAAGCTAATGGCAGAACATAAATAAAATAAAGAGCGCATGAAAAAATGCGTGGCACTTACATTTCTTTTGCGGTGAAAAACAACTTGGGAACCAGATACGGAGCGTTTATAACATTTTGCAAGTGCTCAGAGCAGCAAAACCCCGTGCAGCTACCCTGCTGCAGCTCCTGCGGAGGTGTAGGAGGCAGCAGGTAGGCTTGGGCAGGAGAAAAAGGGGCTGCTGGGCTGGGCTGTGCTGTGCTGGGCTTCCCCAGGAGCACAGCACCCATCCTGCCGGGTTGTTGCCCGTGGCCGACACACGGGAGAGTTCCCCCCACCCAGCTTCAGCCTTGCACACCTGAGCCACCCGCTCCGTGCTCCTCTTCTGGTCCCCAGAGAGAAAAGGACACATTCAGTGCACGGGTCACCTGTCCTGCTTTATTCGTGAAGATGAAACGAGTCTTGACCTAGAAGTGCCGATTTCCTCCACCCACTGCAAAAAAACACTAAGGCGACCAACGGGGCTGAATTAATCAGCTCAATCCTCTTTTTGCTATCTGAGTAAAGGATGGGGAGCAGAAGAATTTGTGAGCTTAACACCCTACGGTGCAATCGTCTTTGTAGTGAAGGGCTTGAGTTAAGGCTGAAGAAATGGTTTTACCTGTATGCTATGTGAGGGATTCATACATGAAATAGTCAAAAAGGGCACTCGGCTCCTAACTGACAGGTGGATGCAGCAGAAATGCCTCCTCAGCAGTTCGCAGACACCCTTGCTAAAAGCCTCCCCAGAGATGAAAGGATTTCAGGCTCCTGATTTACAGGCTCGCTCCAGAAGTGGGTCAAGGCTGGGCCATGTGCCTGGGTCATTTGACTGGGTGACAGGGACGGCACCCAGATGTACTCGGGATTGCGCTCAAGTGGCTGAGCTCTCCCTCCCGCTGCTTTATTTTTCTAACAAAAAGAAGTCCGATTTTAACAAAGCCTGCTCTATAAAACTATCTACGTTAATAACAGCGAGGGATTTCACCCATGCAGACTCCGTTCTTGTTGTCTGAGCAACAAAACAGATCCGTGAGGCACGTTTCTGGTTCAGCCAGGCAGGAACCAAGGGGCAGAACACAAACCTTTACAGGCACCCGCACAACAAAGTTCAGCTCGCTGCCTGACAAACGGTGAAAAAATCAGCACAATCCTCATCAGCCAGGAGGTGATTTTCCAAGGCAAGTGGGCATCACTCTCTCTATCACTGGGCTTCTTACGAGAGGCCATAAATCCCTTCTTCCCCCATGCCATAATCTGGCAGTTGTCAGACTCACAGTGCACAGCTGCCTAAAAACACCACAAATGACAAGAATCTCTTATGCTTGGGGAGAGCAAGAAATGGCCCTACGGTGACCTGTAACATTCCTGGGCCCCTATAAAGAGGGTGAGAAGATGGCTGCGTGTGCACCGCTGGCTCGGGCAGCTGAACGTGTGCCCGAGAGACGGCCAGGTCCCGCGGGGAGCCCTTTTACCATCACCGCAGAGCAGGTGACAAAACTACGTGCTTGTGTTTATGCTGGCAGGGTACTTCTACTTACAAGGGCTTTCCTAAAAAGAAAGCCATTCTGGATGGAGAAAATGATGGCAAGGAGGAAAGAGCTACCAAGAGAGGGGAAGAAAACGCTGCTCATCTTGGACCAGCAGCTGCTGGAGAGCATGGGGCAGATGGAGACCAGAGGTGGGAAGAAAAACCTAATGGAAGAACCTGCGGGTAACCCAGTTTACAGGTGACAGAGGGAGCAGACTGCCCCCACTACACATGGATACATGGAGCAGTGTTAAGTAAAGAGACAGCGATGTGCTACATGCAGTTCTTGGGTGCTGGCTTCTACATGGCATGCTGAGTCCCTCTCCTTCCTGCTGCCATCATGTGGGACTAAAAAAAAGCAAGACCAAGAAATGTAAGAGCATTGTTTTGTGCCTAATTTTCCATTTCTCTCATGGACAGACAGAGGAGGGATGGCTAATTCTAGTTCTGGATTGAAGCAGCAGCACCAGGCACATCACAGAAAGCTATCACAAGCCAGCACCGCCTGCCGAGGTCATTCCATCCCATGGATGAATTCATTAAAACAGAGGTTTTTCATTTTAATTCATTAAAACAGAGTTTTTTTCAGTCCTCGTCAGAGATGCTACAGGGTACGTCTGCAGGATGACAGGAATCGTCCGATGTCCAACACATCACAGAAGTGATCCTGGAGAGCCGAGACTTCTGGCACCGCTTGGTGTGATTTTGACCACAGCCCCCCAGATCCTCAGGCAGGAGCACAGCAGAGAGGACAGAAACTCATAGAAAGGAGTGATCAGCCTTAAGGAGCTTTATGTCAAAAACCTACATATATAAGGGCATGAGCGCAAGGTGTCATCAAGCATAATGGCAAAGACATCTTCATAGGGTAAGACAAAGAAGAGGATGAAGACTATGTCTGACTGCCTCCACTCTTCCAATTCAATTTGCTTGAATTTTATCCATTTAGTACACCATCAGGAAAACAAGTTTCCTTTTCCTGACAGCAAACTGCCGCCCTATGTGTGAGCAGGATCACAAAGAAACATAGTTTTATGGTAGGGGAATACCACATTTTGTCTCAAATAACAAATATTATCGTACAAAATGGTTAACTTTTTGTACACGTCGTGTGAGTAAATACAAAGAACTGCCGAGCCTCACAAAAATTATAAGTAGTCACTTGAAATTTTCAAGGAGGCAGCAAAAAATCCTAAGAGTGATTGCTTATGTTAACAAGTATTGTCTTGTGTAAAATATGCGGCACTGGCTGGAATCTAACCCCTCTGCAAAGGGAGAAGTGAAACACCAGAAACTTATAAATACAGTTAAATGACCGCAGCTGTTACTGCTGACACAGATATCCTGGCATAAAAGACATGCTGAATAGTTTGTTTTGATAAATCTGTAGAAATAAGCTCTATCAGTAAAATCACTCTTACTCACGTTACTTCAGCCCACTTCAGAGTTGCATCAATTTACTGGTAGCGGTTACCAAACCAAACAGCCCGTACAAAACTGCTCTGTGGGCCGACCCAGCATTGTCCAGCAACCCCAGTACGCCCAGTAAAGGGGAGAATCTGGCTGAGGATTTTCCAAAAGCAGTCACTAAGACACTGGACTTCAATGTCATGTTTCAGCAGGGTGTCTCAAATGCCTTACAAGCGTTTAATAGGAGAACCCCACAGTGTGCGTGAGGCATGCAAGCAGTGCAGGCTGCTCTGCACAGAAAGAAGAGGAAGTGTTCCCCCAAAAAGTAGTCTAAAGGGGCACCCAAAATACATGAAGTGAGTCCTAGACAATTTCTATCTCTCGGTCTTGCGATGTGATCAAGCATGTGATCCTTCAGCTTTGCTTTGACAGCCAAGTGGGAGATAAAATAGGAATTCGGACGACCACAGAACAACGCAGCAAATCTCAGTTGAATAAATTTCATTTGGCAAAGGTCGAAATAATAAAAAGAGAAAGGTTCGGTGGCTGCTCACCATGCTGGATTTGGGGGCGTTTGTGTCAGAATGAGCAACAGCATGACATACGTATTTCACCTTGCCGTGCTGTGCCACCAGGATCAGAGCTGATCTCTTGCCACCACACCAGCAGCACAATCTCTCCTGCCACAACAAAGACCTGCAGGATTGTCAAAAAGTGTGGTGCCTTGGCACTGTGCGGGAGTCAAAACAGAGGTATTCAGAGAGACTCAGGGGCCTTAGTAGGGAAAAAAATGTTCAAATTGACACTGAGATCCAGCTTCAAGCCCAACGTTGAACAAAAAGGTAGGATGCTTCCACCCTGGCGAGGCATAGAGAGATGCTGTGCCGGGATGCTCATGGGAGCACCAGGACCGTGGGAGGGGATCGGGGCGCTGGGCTGGGCTGGCTGCAGGCTGCTGGGCAGGAAGGTTTCCAAACGTCCCCCCGCCGCCTCTGCCTGCACGCCGAGGAATTCCAAGAGGGCTGCCAAGATCCGTAAAAAGTAACATCCCCGCTCCCCTGTCAGCGCTGGCGAAAACAAGGTCTGCGTTCCTTCGGCAGGAGCAGGAACAGGAAGCTCGAGTGCTGCCATCAGTACTTGTCCTCAACGCCGGATCCCAAAGCAGACCTCGGAGGAAAGCCGTGCTCGTCTTCACAGCGCTCGAGCATCCCTCCTCCTCTCAGGTGGTGTCTGGCGCCGGGGCAGCAAGGTCCACGGCACTCGGTCCTCAGCAAAAATCAGAGGTGGAAGAAGGAAAATCAAACCCACGCGTGTAGCTGTCTCAGATCAGATTGCAGGATCAGAGAGGGTGAGCATCTTCTCCATCATGTCATCCAGCCAGGCAGCAAGCAGAAGACACTCCACCACTTTGTGCAGGTGCATCGTGCTCCCTCTCCACAAACCTACCGGGTACGAACTGTGGCACGAGCCTTGGCTGTCCGGGCAAACATTTCACAGCGATCTCTGCCCTGGGCAGGTTGGATGCCGCCTGCCTTGGTGGGACACGGCACACACGGACACATCCCAGGGAAATTCACAGCATCGCCTCCCAGCCCAAATTGATGCTCTGGAGGAGGAGAGGGACCGGGACCCCTCCTGGCTCCACAGCTCCCCATCCAGCCAAGCCCCCGGCACCGCTGGGCAGCAGGGCTGGACACGAGCTCAGCCTCTCTGCCACGCATCCTAAATTCATGCCATCAGGTGGAGGGATTTAAGGAAGGACACTGTCACCTGGCCACTCATTCTAATCCTGCCAGCATATTCGGCACCCAGCGGCACCGCACTCCCCTAAAGGCAGACGGTGCCTGGATTTAAGCAGCACAGCGAAGCACAATTGGTGCGGGAAGGCACCCAGCCCTACTTGGGGTGGAAAAGCACGACAGCACTCGCTATAAACCAAGGGGAAAAAGGGGTTCCTGTTGGACACAGCGGGATGAAGGTGGTTGTTGCAGCTCGCTCAGGCGAGCAGCCGGCTGCGTGCAGGAGCCAGCGCTGTGCTCTGGGTCGTGCTGGATGCCCCCACGCCACCCAGCAGGCAGATCGTACACCCAGCTTCAGATTTGGGACAGCTCTCCTTTTCGCTCGGGCGCCTCTCAGGGAAGCCGCTCGTCCTTTTCTCTCCCCCAAAACACGTGTGGGAGCACCCAGCACCCCCCAGCCCCAGCCAAACCCTTCCCCATCGCCCCCCCCGGCCGCTCCATCACCACCCCCGGAGCTCCCCTGTAAGACCACCCTACAAACCCCATCCAAGCCACGCATCCCCACGGCGACCCCCGCACCCCGCACAGCCCCTTCCCCTGCCCCAAACCCCCCCGGCTCACCCCGGGCTGCTCCCCGCTGCCCCCACAACCCCTTCCCGGGGCGAGCAGCTCCCCCTTTACACCCTGGAGCGCTGCCCACCCGGAGGATCCCCAATCACCTCCAGGACCCCCCCGCGGACACCCCATATCCCCATATCCCCCGACGCCCCCTCCCCTCTATTTCCCGCAGAGGGTCCCCGGTGGGCACCGGCAGCGCCTCCGGCCTCACCTTCTTGCTGTCGGCGGCGGCGAAGCCCCTGCCCTCGCCGCTCACCGAGGCCGAGCGGGCCGGCCCCAGGTGCTCCTGCTGGGGGGACATCGCGGCCATGCGCCCCCCGCCGCCGCCGCCGCCCCCGCCCCGCCGCCCGCAGCATGGACACGGCGCGCCACCGCGGGACACGCCCCCTCGGCAGGCCACGCCCCCTCCTGCTGGCCACGCCCCCTCCGCCAAGCCACGCCCACCTCCGAGCAAGCCGCCCCCCCCTCCGTGCTGGGGGGTGGGGGGGGGGAGGCGCATGCGCCCCGCTGGGGAGGGGGGATAAAGGGGGGGGGATGGAGAGGGGAGTGGTCGTGCGCATGCGCGGTGTGGGGCTGAGGGGAATGAGGGGGGGGGTTTGGGGAGGGGGCTGTGGGGTCCTGGGTTCAGCACCCCCCCGGTCCCAGGGCTCCTGCATAAGGCAGGGACATGGCCTGGGGGGGTCCCTGCTGGAGGGGAAGGGGGCAGGGGGTGCTGGGGTGCTGCCCCTGGGGGGCTGAGGGGGTGCTGGGGGTATTTAGGGGGTGCTGAGGGGACCTGGAGGGGGTGCTGAGGGGGCTTTAGGGGGTTCTGAGGTGTCCAGGGGGCTGCTGGGGGGTCCTGAAGTGTGCTAGGGGATGCTGAGGGGTGCTAGGAGGTGTTACGGGGTGCTGGGTGGGTGCTGAGGGGTTTTAGGGGGTACTGAGGTGTGCTGAGGGGTCCTGGGGAGGGCTGAGGGGTGCTAGGGGTGTTGAGATGCTAGGGGTACTGAGGGGATGCCCAGGGGGTGCTGGGTGGGTGCTGAAGGGTTTTAGGGGGTGCTGGGGGTGCTTAGAGGGTGGTGGGAGGTGTTATGGGGTGCTGAGGGGATGTCTAGGTAGTGCTGAGGGGTGTTAGGGGGTGCTGAGGCGGTGCTGAGGGGTGCTGTCATGCTCCAGAAGGCCACCAGCAACCCATTGGAAGCCAGTGGGTGGCACTGACCCAAGGTCACCATGTGGGAACGGGCTCTGAATAAATCCCAGCTGGAAACCAGGAGGAGGCGTGCTGGTGGTAGGCAGGGGTGGCGAGGCTGTGGAGGAGCTCGTTCGCATCCTGCCTTTGTCCACGTTGGGAGGTGGGCTTTTATCTCCTGCCTTTGCGGTGGGTACAGGCTCTGTGAGCATTTCCTCGTGCTGAGCACTAAAAAAAGGCGTAAGAAGAGGGGCCCTGCCATCGCACGTGCAGCCGTTCCCATCTCCCACCTTTCATTTTGTACCAGGACTTGGTCTGGCTCTGTAATGCCACTTCTCCTCTAGATCAGATCTCACCAGGTTCTTCTGGATGCACAAATGCACGAGGCAGTGGCCACTTGCCATGTATGCCTGAAACAGCAGGGAATGGTGATGTTTGGTGTCACCTCACGGGGCCACCTTGGCAGGTTGTGAAGGCCCAGCAGCTCCACGGGACAGCGCTTCAGTGCTCCTGTCACCGAGATCGATGTGGGCACCTGCCCGCTGCTTGCACCCTGCTCTCTGCAAGGCAGGGGAACCGTGTAATGGAAAGCGAAGGGCAGATGAAATATTAACGCTTGGGATGCAGCCTGAGCGCTGCTGCCTCCTCTGCAGAAGCAATGGGCTTTCCCACATCCACCTCTTCGCTGTTCCTCACCACCTTTTGCAAAAAAATAAAAAACAAGCTGTAGACATTTACAAGCACTTGACTGCTCTTGGGTGACACCATGGTGGTGCATCAGGGCTCAGAAAGCCCCTGGGCTGCCCCTGAATGTCCTCAAGGAGGAGAGGTGGACACCAGGACAGAGGTGTGTGCACCGTGTGTGTAGTTGTGCCATTTCCCACTCGCTGAATTCACACAATCTTTCCTCCGACGTGACAAAACCTTGCCGGCACCCAGCCTGACACATCCGATGCCAGGGCAGGGAAGGGAGGAAGCTGTGCTCCGTGTCTGTGTGCAGAGGATGGGTGGGAAAAGCCCTGGCTGCCCCTCGCTGCTTGTCGGGGCTGTGGATGATGCTGCAGGAATGCAGCAACACCCGTGGGTGCGGAGCCCAAACTCCTGGTCCCTGCTCACCTGCAGCAGCGCCTGGATGTGTAATTTCACTAAACCACCCTTAAACTGCACCGACTGCCTTCAGCACCAGCCAAAAGCCTGCGGGAGCCCTGCCCCGAGATGTGCAAGGCTCAGAAAATAACACGCCTGCTCGTAGAGAGGTTTTCTTTCTGTTGCCTTGGCCACAGTATTAGAAGAAAAACACTGGGGGGATAAAGGGGGGATTGGGATGGAGAAATATATGGGTGTAGTAGGGAAGTCGCGCTTGTGCACGAGACACGGGAGAATTACTCGAGGGCAAGCCCATCCAGATGGAAACGCAAGCCCTGTAAATCTGCCACGCCAGGGAAAACCGCAGCGAGCTGTTAGCAAACGCTGGATGCGGGGACTGCCGCTGCCTCCAGGTTTTATGAGCTTTCCACGCACGTTAGCACCAGCAGAGGTTCCCTTCCAAGAAAAATCACGGCATCCGAGGAGCCACGGTAGGCGAGGAGCGAGCGAGCTGTACTTAACTTGCACTGGCTAAATGCAATTCCCCCCAAATCTGCCCCAGAAGGATACATTTTCCTGAATACTAATTTTATGAAACCCACAAGCGCCTCGTGCAATTAGAGCCACGCAGCGGAGCAGAACTGGAAACTCCAGAGGCAATTACATGTACGGTGAGATCCGATGCAACAGCTTTCTGTTCTGATAACCTAATGCCTCCAACCCAAAGCTGCTCGTGTATTATGAGCCGCTAAAAATAGGGCTGCATCCTGGACAGGCAGGAGCCACGCTGAGGGAGAAAACCTGAGCTGAAAGAGAAAGCTGGAGGAGAAGAGGATGGCTGGCTTAGCAGCTTCACATCATCCTCAGCTCGGAGCAGTCCAGCTGGTTCCTGGTGTAAACTAGAACATCCCTTGGGAACACTGGCTAGAAGGCATCGCCTTCTTTTTCAGGAATTCAGCACAGCAGCTTTGGGGGCAGCTGGGAAGCCTTCGCTGCTCATCTTCGCGGGACTTGCTGCTGCCCCGTGCCAAAGAGGCTGCGGTGAGCAAAGAGCATCCTCCACGCTCCACGGTCCCTGAGGGTCTGGACAGAAGAAAGCCCAGGAACCAAGCCCCGTCCTTCCCTTTTGATAGCAGCTTGCTAATAAAATCATTAAATACTACGTGAGTAATTGCTGAGTGCTATTCACAAATGTCCTGGGATTCAAGCCATGGTGGTTATTAACACTTTGTGCACGTAGGTTGACGGTGACAGAAAACTCCCCGTTCTGTCCCTTCCTGAGGTTGCAGACACTTTCCAGTTTCGGGCTTTGATTTCAGGGCCAGTGGCCAGCTCGAGCCGTCCTCCCATGGCCACAGCTGCTGCCCAGACACGAGGAAGGGCTGTGACAGCCTGGCCTCGCGCAGGAACCAACCACCCATCCTGCTGCCTTTTAATACCCACTTCAGCCTTATTACATATGCCGTGTGAAACTCGGCCCAGCGCATCAAAGAGAAGTCTGCCTTTGAAGGGCTGCATGCTTCCTGCATGCAAATGCAGCTCTGATTTAATTAAGCTTGATTTTATAATCGGCGTAGCTGAACTGGTGCAATCCTTGTGAGCAAATACGGCTGGCACGAGCTCCTCGGTGTGCATACAGCCTCACGGCAACACCACCCATCGGTGAGTGACATTGCATTTCCCTCCCATTCATCCTGTCCCTATTTTTCCCGCATCTTACTTCTGTTTTTTATGCTTTATTTCCTTCGTTTGCATTAATAGTCTCATGAGGTGGTTTATATTTTGTTTCTCCGCACTGAAGGTTTCCTTGCGGTCATTTTCCAGAGCTCAGCCTTTCAACTGCAAATCGTGAGGCAAAATTAAAAGTTGCTAACCGGAGAGGCCTCGCTCAGGAGCAAAGTATTAGACATGAAAGGATGGCATTTCATTTAAGATAAGGCCTAATCTCTTCCCTTTGTGGGCAACATTTCCGAACTAAGTCTGAGCACTTGCACTTGGAGCCGTGTAGCTTCTGCTCTCAGCTAGGTGGGCAGAGATGGAAATACCCAGAGCTGAACCTGCAAGGTGATCCTGAGCACAACACGCAGGTGCCATTAGAAGAAGGGAGGTTGACACATCTCTTCAGAACGGGCTTGAGTTTTCATAAACCTCACTGTGCACCCACCACACTACGTGATTCCTTGAGAAGCACTGGCGGTGAGGCTCAGCAATGGGGCTGGTTTCTGTTCATCGACGTATTCTTGAGAGCAGACAACCTATCACCTGAAATCTGACGAGAGTGTGTTAGCAGATGCTTGTCCCAAAGTTCCCGTTGAGAAGCACAACTGTCTGCGCACAGCTCATAAATAACCCGTACTTTGTTGCTGCTGCTACAGCTAGGTGTTACTGACGGACTCCCCGGAGCTCCACAAAGTGCTGGCCACGCAGACAGCCAGATTCCCATCTCGGTGGGTTGAGGCACGGAGTCATAAATCGTGTAACATAAGTAAGGTTGGCATATATGTGCCCAGTGAGGGTTACACATCCATACCAGGAACATTTACGGTAACTAAAATGGGGAATGATTGGGGTCATGTCAAGAATAGAGCATCTTCGTTTTATGGCTGATGGGACTTGAATTTATGGGAAACAGAGAGCAGACTGTTGATGCTGGCG
Source organism: Anas acuta (assembly GCF_963932015.1). Taxonomy (NCBI): domain Eukaryota; kingdom Metazoa; phylum Chordata; class Aves; order Anseriformes; family Anatidae; genus Anas; species Anas acuta. Next base: position 18,116,043 of record NC_088979.1, read on the forward strand.
TTTTAGGAGATGCAAAGGAATCTCCCATGAATGGGGGCCCTTGGAGTATAACATGCAATCATCCATAAAAGTTATCACATTATCATCCTCGCTCTGGAGTCATTGCAGGCATCGGTTTCTCTATTTCACAACCTAGACAGATTTTACTGTCAGTGTGTTTAAGAACCCAGAGGGCCATATTTTTTGTCAGTTTGTATTTTTAACACACTGATGGATTGTTTTGCACTTCTGGTCCCTCCCTGGATTTACTGTTTTCCAGTCACCATAGGGAACTTTCTTTTCCTAACAACCTGTGGGACTGTCGAGCTGCGAACGACAGACATTAAAAAATTATGGGCAAGATTTTTAGTTGTCCTTTCATGACACACTCAAATCCATTCACTGCAAGAGTGGGATGCTTTCAAAACTGACTCAGATGAATAAAAAATGAGCTAGACATCCTCCCGCGGACTGGGACTCCAGGAGGAAATAGCTATATTTTCCTTGCACAAAGGGTTGAATTACTCAATATAACCTGATGGACATATCTTCAGCTTCTGTAAGCCAAGGTGGGAGCCCAAACTTCCCTGCACCACACCAAGCAAGGACTTGGCTCTCCTGCCTGTCTCGGCCTCTAACCACACAGCCTGTGGTTTACAAATTAAATGGCCCGTTATACGAGGACGGAAATTCCTGGATCTTCTAGCTGATGTGGACAATGAGGACTGTCAAAACTCCAAAATGGAGCCTGGCTTTTGCTGCTGTGCCAAGAGGTTGAATTCCCTCCACCGCCAGCAGGAACCACGTTTAGGGCTGCCACCACTGCTGCCGCGCTGCAGCTCCCTCCACGGCCCCTCTGCTTCCCGTTTGCTACTGTCAATATTTCAGTGTTTTGAGAGAAAAAGCAACGGTTTCAAAGCGGATCCGAGCTTTTCCTGACACCTACACTATAATTGTAAGAAGCAGATTTAGGGAGGGCTGCAGAAGATATCATAACCACATTGTCAAGCAGCTTTACCTGTGTCTTTCCTGAAGGACGCCTGGATAACTTCTCAGAAATGTGCTGTGGTGGGGATTTGCAGGCTCCCTCCTGAGCCTGTCTCTGCATTGTCCCTGCAATTAGAAGCTATTTTTCCTCAAGCCTGGCTGAAATCGCCTTCTCCTCAGCTAAGCCTATTACAACTTGTCCTAAGCCCAGCAGATACAAAAAGAGTTTATTCTTTCCTCCGTAGAGCTACCTTTTAGGTATTTGGACACTATCTGCCCACAATCCTCTTTTCTGTACTAAACAATACCTAATCCTTCAGCTTCCCCTTGCAGTTCATGATTTCTGGACCTCTGATCAATCTGGTTCTCTCAGTTCTTCCCATCTGGTGCGGAGCCTTTCGAAATCACAATTTCCAAAGCACGGTACGTATTGTTTGCAAGGACCACGTGCACGTGTTTCTCTTCCTTTCACACCCCACCTCCAAAACAACTGTTTCACTGCTTTTTTATTAGCCGCAGAAGGGTGTAGCAGTCAGGAGGGGTACAGGGAGACTGGCAGCACTGTATTAATATTTTACCACACACGGGTTGTTCCCCACAATGTGGAAAGCCACCTAGCAAGGAGAAATGTATTGGTTTCACATTTCCTACGTGTCATTGTAACTGTTGAAGCCATAAAAAATATAAGTAAAGCTATTACAATATTTGGATAGTGTAAATTTAGATAAGATTCCAGCAGATATCCATACTGCACTATTTCGTAACATGAAAGCTGTGACCCAGCACTCCTTCTGAATCAGCAGCATGTTGGCCCTGGTTATCAGGCAAAGCACTGTCTCAGGCTAAGAGGTTATTGCTTTTAAATTAGCAGAGAGGTGATCAGTATTGAAGTGCATTCACTTGGATGGAAACCTAAACTGTAAAATAATGGTGGGCTTGAAGTGTTTTAGTATTCAGCCTTCAGGAAAAAAAGGGGTTTTAATGGTAGTGACTGCCAGACGCTTCAAAACAGAAACTGTTTCATAAACTTGGTTAAAAAGTAAACTCCTATAGACCACAAGATCAGGGAAAAAATAAAATTATATATATATATATAAAAAAAAAAAAAAAAAAAAAAAAAAAAAAAAGCACTTTCATTAACCTATTTTAAAAACATAATCCCTTCTCTGGAAGAGTGAAAATGTTCATTTGTGGCGAGAGGCTCTGAAGGCAAGGGATGGGGTGGGAGGGGAGATGCAGGGGAGAGGAGGCGCGGGGCTGGCAGCACGATGCTGCTGGTCCATGAAACAGCTCTTGCTATGGGAAGGAAGAGAGGACGGCAGGGAACAGCCATGTCTGATCACCACTGGCCTTGGTTTGGCTGTTTGGTGCCAAGACACCAGCAGGGATACCCAGGGAAGCTGATCTGCCCAGGGGACAGGGGTATGCTAGCTGGGCACCACAAAGCTGGGTGTGCACAGCAGCAGCCATGCAGCATTACTACATGCTGCCGTACATGGCAGCACAACTCAAATACAAGATCACCTTCCAATTATTTTAATGAAACAGGAGGCAGCACGGATAGTCATTAATACAGCAGGATCAGGAGCTATCCATGTAATTAGAGAGATCGGAGAGAGCACTAGAGATGTAAGCTGAAGGCAGGTCTGAGCAGAAATAAAGCAAATGGCTTTTATGGGTGGTCACTCTTAGATGCCCCATGTGGCATCTTCCCAGGTTGGCACAAGGTCCACCAGCTTCACTTCTCATGTATTTGCAGTCTTTGAAACATAGTTGGCTGTGGGAATGTGTACTGGACCTCAAAAATTTAGAAAAAAAAAAAAAAAAGGCTAAAATGAATGTCAGAAAGACCGTTGTGCATTTGTTAAATAGAAACCTGAACTAGTAATCACAGGCCTACCTTGTTGCTTCTGCTGCCATTCGGGCATCACTGCTTAATGCTGCACCAAAGAGGTTTGCGGCTGGCTTGAGGACCTGCAGGTCAGTGGAAACTGTTGATCCTGAGAGGCCTGTCAAGAAAACACGTGAATTATGGGTTTTGGCCAAGCCATGTGGTTGCTAGGCCAATTTTGGTAACCAAGGCAGCAAAAAAAAAAAAATCCATTTCAATGAAATGAAATTAAAATGCATATAAAAGTACAGTCTGGATTCTGCAGGATTTTTTTATGCCTCGCAGTATGACATAATGACACATATTTTTATGTCCCCGGAATATTTCTGCTGCTTTCAAAAGGTTGAACTGACACTGATGTCACATTATCCACTTACTCTAAAATATATGCTGGCCTTGTGCTTTATTTAATACTTTGCAATGTTATTTGGATGCCATAATTTTACAGTTACCTCACTGGATCGATGAGGAAAAGTAAAAAGCTGCCAGACGAAGGTTGTTTCATGTACTAAGTCATCGGCAGCCCAGGCTTTTCCCAGCTTACCTTTCCCTCTCCACCTGCACGCAAACTCATTAAAAATGTTCCAGGAAAGCTCTGCCTCTGCTTTAGCATGCGAGATGCTCATAAATCATATTTCTTTAACGGGGGGTTGCGATCTGACATTAACGAAGACTCTGGGAAGGGAATGGGGCCAGGAGCTGGGCCGGCGCATGTCCACAGGCCTCCGGTGTTATCAGTGGAAGCCCTCGGAGTGATATCAGTGCCAGAGCTTTCCCCATCTTCTCCGTTCAAAAGTTTCTATTGGCAGAATAATAAAAATCCCCCATCACATCTTGTGGATAGTTTACATTGCAAATTCCTAAGTCCTGACTGCTGCGGCGTGCGGGTCCCAAAGCACAGCGGTGCTGCTGCTGCCCAGCTCAGAGCCTGCTTCCCATTTGCTGCAAGGCTCTCGCGGCCCATTCCAGCAACGTAAAAGGCTCCTTGCATTAAATGAAAGATCCCTTTCATTGAAGGCCCCCTTTGGTGCTGGGGAGGTTGAAGGGGGCCCGGGTACAGATGTAAAGTTGTGCTGGGGCCTTGCAGGAAAATTTGGTGGGTACTGTTCTAGGTGGCATGGTGGCTCTCAGGGCAGGGGAGCAGATCCTGTGCCTCATAAACCCTGATCTAGAGAATAATGTCACTTCTCTTGATTGTAACCTAAAATCCTGGCTTCTACACCCTAGCAGATCAAGGTCCCTTGCAGACTAATTAACCTGCTAACTAACCAAGATAAGCCAGGATATTGCAGCCCCCTGTCTCTCCCCCATTCAAGCCCTCTGCGTCCCTCCCTTCTACTCTGGGGTGGCTACACCGGGTTTTGGGGTCACCAGGCTGTGGATGCATGGCTGCATGGTTACTGCACACTGTGGAGTGAGCTGCCCTTGGCAAGGGGGAGGCACGCTCCTGGACATGCCTTCATCCAACACCAAGCAGGGAACTTCTGTGAGCTCCGTGTCTCGGAGACTGAGGGAACCAAGGTGAGCCTGGCTTGCCAGCCTGTGGCTTTGATTGCTTTATTGCTTAATTGGTGCATGGGGATTGATAGCTAATTGGCATGTGAGCATTAGCAAATGAATAATGTGCATAACAATGGGGATAACAATGATTTACTCTGCCGGAGAGTTGCACTGAAAAGCTAGCAATCGCAGCGGGCTGATTACAGAAAGCTGCTTCTTTTACTCTGTGCTTTGAATACTGTAAAGCATGGCTGTAAAATAAATGCCATTTTGTTAGGCAATAACAGTGTCCTCATGCTAAATTAATATCTATGGATTTCCACTATAAAACTGATTTTACTCCTGGTCTGTGTATTGACCGATGTGGAGCAGGTATCATTTTGTTGTCAAGTGAGAGCTGTCAACTCAGGAGCTCTCTTGGCTCAGATGTCGCTCAGCACCCTTTGTAGGGCACCACAGATTTGTAGGGCCGGATGGTAACATTAAGTCAGCTGCGGTGCATGCCCCCATATTCACCAATAAAGTAGCAATGTTCGCATCTGAGTGGTACCAAGGAGTTACTGGAGTAAAAGGTCAGATGCTCACAATATTGTAGAAAATTTCACAGGATGGTAATGAATATAGAAAGAAAAAAAAAAAACGTGTAGCTAAATGGAATAATAGTGGCTGATACAAAGGCACTGGTATCTTAGTTGCCCTGCATGAGGGACAGTGGGAACAGTGATATCCAAAAACCTCTGAGAAATTTGGTTATGCTTGATTTCAAAGTTCAGGTTTTCTTTCAGTGTTGTTACGTACTCCTCTTTACCTTCTACAGCTACCTACAGCAAGGAATATTATCTCAGGTGCAAAAAGATGTATTTTCCCTTGTTTCATCCCATTTTATTAATTGTTCATCTGAGTATCTGCCGGCATTAGTCATCTGCTCTCAGCGATGCTTGCTTCCCACCTGCGCCCGCGGGGACTTTGAGGACAGCTGGCAGCAAAAAGCAGACTGTAGGCTTCGTTCTGGGCACAACATTGCTCCAATCTCTATTGCCTTACCCCCGTCCTTGTCTTTTAGACCCAATTGTTGTGTAAGAATGAATCAAAGGCCGGTCTCTCTGGTCCCTTATGGGGCTTCTCTACTAGCTGTTTTGTTATCCTTCATAGCGCTGTGTTTGTAGTTTTCCAGCCAGGTTTCAGTCCATGTGACAATATTCATTTCCAGGCCAATTCTGATTATTATTCTTTGGTGTGAGATACCCTATCATTTGCTTTACTAAAATCCCAGAATATTTCCTTTACATCATCACCTTTGTCCAGTAATGGTAAAACTCCATCATAGATGTAATCAAGGCTGTCTGGCAAGATTTTTTATTTAGAAACACATGGGGCTTATTGCACATAATTCTGCTGCCCTCTTGATGTTTCCTAATTATATGTTCAATCTCAGTGTTACATTAGTGTGGAGGGAAGGTGGGATGCATTTTTTTCATACTTGACCAATCTTTTCTTATGCATGTACACATTTCCTATAATGCAGAGCACATATGCAAGAGAAGCTGTGCTATTTTTCCATGTGGTTTCGGCTGTTTGTGTATTCTATCATTAATTCTCAGCAAGAAGGTTATCCTTTCCCCCCCCCCCCCCCCCCCCCCCGCCCCCCAGATGTTTTTTACTTTCACAGACCAGAAAAAAAAAAAAATGCTCTCATAACTTGCATCGCAGATCTAGTACTTGTAAAATGCACTCGCCATGCCAATGCTGTAATGGTTTCAAGAACTTTCTTTACGCAGGGCTGTGGTTTACCACCATGCCACAGCTTACCACAATTTAGCATAGAGCTGTAGTTTTTAATCAGTAAGCCAAGCCTCGGCCAATTTGAAAACACAGCGATTGGGGGGTGGGAAAGATTTGGGAGAGATTTGCTGCGCTGATTTCTTTCAGCTTTTCTACTTACTTCCATTTTTAAGATTCTTCTCCCAGATGCACAGCATTGAGGAAACGGGTGACAATTAGGGAACAGTTATTTCTGTGCAGCTTTCAGATTCCCCAGAGGAACAAGTTAGCCCACGTAGTTGGTCAGTTTGACCTCACATTACAAAACGTTTGGGCATTGGCAAATTGGAAAATTCTGAAGGAAAAGATTTTCAAATGTATTCTCAGTGTTAACTGTTGCAATAATGTGGAGTGAAGGTGGGCAGATGTGTTTGTTTTATACCTGTCTAATCCTATTTCAGCTATATGTACAGTTCTTCAAATGCAGTCTGCATATTCATGGAAGTTCTTGAGGTTTAAATATGTTACCTACACTATTTTTTCTTCCCTCAGTAGAATTTTTATCACTTTGACTGTACTCAGCTACTTCTGTGACTGCACAATTTACTACTAACTGCAAGGAGAGTGGATTTGGAAATAAAATCGTATATACATAATAAAGAACTGACAGGGACAAGTAAATAAATTAAATTTTTCATGTATCTGTGAGCATGGGGGTTGTATGTATGCGTATACATTTTGTCCTTGGAAATCTTACAAATGGATTTGACTGAGGAGATGAAAGATGTACATTCAGTATGGAACATAAAAATGAACTCGTTTGGAAGGGGGTGGCTCATATTTCTGATATGTCTGAAGTTGAATTTCTTCAAATAGAGTCTCTATTTTTGCCTTGATAGCATGAAAACACTGTTGGGACTTGCTAGAAAGATTTATTTCACTGACTGAAAGCTGAGTAGGCATCTCTGAGCAGCTGGTGGTAAGGACAGGAGATAGGCTGAATTAAATCACCGTAATGAGCAGGTCTGGATTTAAGGAAAAACAAATTTTAAAACTGACATCAAATTCCAGTTGTGACTTTTCCCTCAGCAGAGACAGGCTGTAAATGCTTTACAATGATTGTGATATAAATCTTTTGATCTGGTACCATAATAGCCAAGATGTCAGAGGTAATGTTACTTAGTTTAGATTTTGTGGCATCCACTTGACAAGAGGAGGCAAGAGCTGTGTAGTATGGCACTGCCACGGTCATCACACCAGACACAGGACCGAAATGGTTCACATCCTTTCCTCATCATGGGATTTTCACTATGACCAAGCCTGTGATAACGCAATATTTTTTGTCAGTCTTCCTGCAGGCAAGGACAACAGCTGTGTGCAATTCAGCAGTTTTGCATGTTTTGCTGCCCAGAAATATTTTCAAGTGAGCTTGCTGCACTCACAGAGGGGCTGAGTTCCTCAGTAGGCTCTGTTCCCTATGTGCCCAGACCTTGGACTTGCTGAGATGTGAAGTGAGTCAACTGTGAGGGGCTGCAATGCTCCAGTATCCTGGGGATGAGGAATTCTAGTCACATCTCTAAATTAAATTATCCTGAGGAAAACTCCTGAGTCACCAAGTTATCTCAAAACCATTCTCTGTTCTGAAATCGAAATGCTCAGATAACTGAGTTCAGCTCACTGAGGTGCAGTCTGAAGCAGCAGAATGTGAAGCGGTGGTACCCAGAGAAAATGAGGGGTGATGGCCAGGGGCATGCAGCTGGGGATGTGATTGAGGAGAATCGGATTTGAGTCTGAGGGAAATCTAACTCACTAAGTCCATTATTAAAAACAAAATAAATAGCCCAAGCAAGCCAAGGTTTGAGATTTTCTGGACTGTGAGGGTCAGTTCAGTTAAGACACTTAGTAAAATAGAGTTTAGTTCATAAAGTGCAGCTACTTAAAGAACTAAAGAGAAAAACATATTTTCCGGTTGCTTATGGTTGTTGTCATCCACAGACAAGGCAGTAACAAATGAGACCTCTGCAGGCACTTGTCCGTAGTGAACTTCCCACTGCGAGAATAGGTAAGAAGAAGAGGTGGAGAAGAGGTTGCTTCCCTTGTCCTTTGCGGGGGAGGTTGGTTCTTGTCGTGTTGTGGTTATGTCTTCCTCATCTCAGTCTCACAAAACTCAGTGTCACTTTATGGTAATCCAGGCTTTTTGGTTCATTATAGTAGCAGATTGACAGACACCATAAAACATTGCTTTTCCCCATGGAGTAACGGGAAAGTCTCCTTCAGGATAAATTAAAGGCACTATCATCTCTTCTGTGTGTCCTGGTAGGGTTAGCTGCCTCTACAAGCTTCCTCAGCCCCTCCTGCTTGCAGCCATGGGAGGCCATAACAGGAGCCAAACTCCTGTCCCCTGCCAGTTGTGAGGGGAGCACACATCCAGCCCTTTTCCAACTAGTTTATCATTCTTACTTTTCACACCACATATTGTGACGTGCAGCCACAGCTCTGGAGTGTAATGGGATCGCTCCACACCACTTCCATCCCTTGGGCCTCTCTCCCATTAACCACCTCCAAAAAAAAGGTTAGCCAAGCACCAGCACTTCCACGTCTGTGCAAATATATCCCATGTTTCTTGACAAAGCTGTCTGCTAACTTGAAAGGCCGTCACCCATGGCATGCGGTGACTTCTCCATGCAAAGGGCCCGGTTCCTCTGTTGTGCAATCTGTCCTCTTCCAATGTCACAAAAAGAGACGTTTGCTGTTTCCTCAGCACGCAAGAGACAGTTGGGTATTTTATGGGGTAATGACTTTACTGCAGTTGGGTACAGTTCTCTGCTTTTCTTTTAAGGAAATAGCAACGTGTAACTCCACTGTGTAGATATAAAAGCTGTGACTGCACCTGTACCCCAAGCTGCTTTTACAGAGAGTCCTACATTACAAAAACAGGTAGAAATTATGGCTTTGCTCTGGAATTGTGCTGCTGGGCATCAGTCAATGGGAGCATCTATCAGTGCTTTACATGCCCGTGTGAAGTTAGACACCTGGTTTGAAAATGTTCATCTTGGTTCCTTTTAGCTAGCGTTACCCACGCTGCTAGTTCCTTACAGACCCAGTTACTGATGGTTTCCCCTTTAAAGTGGTTTCCAGTGTTGTCATTCCAGCTTATCCTGACAGGCTGGGCTGGCTCCTGGTGGCCCCAGGGCTTTGGTCCCCGTGGTGGAGGGCCACCAACACAGCATCACAGGCTGGATCCATCACCATGGGGCACCAGTTTCGATGCATCATAGCCCAGCAGGCACGCGTGGGATCACCCAGACAGCTCTCTCACACTTTCTCCCCGGTACTTTTCCACTTGCTTGCTGATACATCTAACCTTATTTTTGAGGTCTGCTAAATATACAGCCAGCCATAGGCTTCAGCAATCAAACCGCAGAACCCAAACAAAAGAAAACTTATTCCTCATTTCCCTGTTTCACCCGCCACCAGACACAAACATCTACAGCACTTCCCCAATTTAAACATGTGTGATTTTCCTGCTAGCCCCTGCAAAAGAAAACCAACATCCTCTCTGGCAAACGCCGGCCAAGCTGCGATGCAGCACTGCACATTTCTCTGCCTTTGCCCCAGAGGTTGGCCCCTCGCTCCCTCAGTTAACCTAAGAGCTGCTGCTAAAATCTTTTCTAACTGCTCAATGTGTTTTTTAGCGCTGTGCTCTGGATTCAGTGCCAATGGGAGGGCAGAGCAATTCTTGGTGGGTCTTGCACAGCAGCACCCACAGCCCCTTGTACTGGTGCTGGAGAGCTCTTGTACCAGTTATCATCACTTGGGTTCAGAGGAATAAAACCACCGCATCCTTTGATTGCCTTAGGAGGGTAAATTTCCATGCTTTTAGGTAGTATATTTTTTTAAAACATGATATTCTGCAAATAGATCTGCTATGCACAGAATGAAAGCCTCAGACCAGCAACCCCAGCCAACACATTATGAAAGCGAAGTGGCTGTAAATGATCTCTGTGCACAAGTTCACTTTGAAAAACAGCTCCTTGATGTCTGTGGAAATCCGCTTCTTTTATGCAATTTCCCTTTTTCTGCAGCTTTCAGGATAGCACAGAGAAGCACAGGCTGCTTCTGTTTCAGGGTAGCCTGTAAGAAATAACTGTGAAGTCCAGCAAAACAACAGCAACTTTTTGGAAACAGAGGCCAGACTTCTCCCTGCTCCATTAGTAGTGTTGCTCTCCTGCTTCCTTTGCACTTTCTGTAGACACTCAGCCCCACAGAAGCCACCAACTTCTCTTCTACTCCACACAAAAGCTCTTTTTTCCTTCTTCCTTCACCCTCACCCATGTGCCTTCACTTTCCATGTGTCCCTGAATCCCAAAGTTCATTCATTAGTGACCTGGATGATGGGGCAGAGTGTACCCTTAGCAAGTGAGCAGATGGCATAAAACTGGAAGAAGTGGTGGATACACCATGCTGCCATCCAGAGGGACCTCCAAGAGCTGGAGAAATGGGGGTCCTGGTGGACACCAAGCTAAAAGTGAGCCAGCAATGTTCTCTTGCCGCAAAGAAGGCTAATGGTATGCTGGGTTACATTTGGCAAAGTATTGTCAGCAGAACCAGGTCCTTTTCTGAAAAAAATGTTCTCCACCTGTGTGGCTTCCAGCATGTCCTGTGCCTGGGCTTGGTTTTCCCAAGAAACCCTGAGACTCTGCACTTCTCCTTGCTGAACTTCATGAGTTCCTGTCAGCCCATTTCCCCAGCCTGTTGAGGTCCCTCGGGATGGCAGCATGGTTCTCCCTGCTGGATCACAGCCACTTCCCCCAGCTTTGTGTTACCAGGAAACTTGCTGAGGGTTCACTCTGCCCCATCATCCAGGTCATTAACAAAGATGTTAAAAAGGAGTGGATACTGGGGTACATAACTAATGACTATCCTCCAACTAGACTTTGCACTGCTGATCAGCGCCTGGACTTTTACCTGGACTTTTAGCCCTCCTTCAGCCCCTAACTTCACCCTTTAGCAACCACCTAAGGCAGGTGATCCCTGCACTGTTTTAATCCCCCTTTAGGGCACACAGAGGATCAAAATCTCTGGTGGTGCCAGGAAGCCACCCCTTCCTCGCCTTGCCCCCTCATCCCAGGAGCAAGTGCTGCAGCACACCCCATGTCCATGGAAGTGCTCGCATCCCGCACAGCTGCTGGGGTCCCTCAACAATATTCCACCATATGGCACACCGTCCCTCCGCTTCATCACATGGAAAATATCAAGATAATCAGACCTGCCTCGCTGTGATTCATGTAACCATCTGTCTGGGCTTCCCACTATTCGAGTGCTGTAATACCCAGCCTGATAGCCAGAATATAAGCGGCCTTTTGCTGTCCAAATTTCTTAATCTAAACAAACATAAAAGGCCAAATTCTGATCTGGGTTCCATTTGCACAAATCCCATTTGCGACATTAAATGGAGCCGTATGAATCAGTGCAAGCATGGAGTTTGGCACAGGGTTTTCACACTGATTTATAGTGTCCATCTGGCTGCTCCTAATCAAGGAGAGCCTGGCCTGAGCACAGTTTTTAAACAATGACGGTATACACAAAACTCACTCGTAGCCACATTTGTGTTTGGTACCAAAACTGATAGCACGGCTATATCCCTGTTACATCACGTTTACACAGCTCTGAGGCTTTGAGACATCGGCCTATCTGGTCAAATGGGGCCCTGCCTTACGTGAGTCCTCTGCAGTGCGGGTGATAAACTTTTAAAGAAAGTTTGGCCGTGGACAATTTAACTGCTACCAAAGACTGCTTCTGTAAGTTGCTCTTCACCACAGGCTAATATACATGTCTTCAGCTACAGGGGAAAAATTGGGAGGTAAAATGCTTGGCTCCCAGCTCTGCAGAGCACCCAAGGTGTTGCATTTAACACTACCCTGGGCAGGCATGGCCTCCAGAAATGTCCTCTGTCCTGCCTAGGGCATCAGGACCCACACAATCCCTTTTCCCAAAGGCCAAGCAGAGCATCACCCCCTGCTCCCTCCCAGGGAGCCCCAGACCCTGCTCCTGGCCACATGCAGCCCACTTCTGGTGTCAACGTGAGGCTTCACAGGGCACGAAGCTTCCCTTTCCCATCCCTCACATTTCTGAGGCTGAGGACTCAGGGGCTCAGTGGGGCAAGGAGAGCACACAGCTGCCCAGCCGCCCACAGTGGCTTTCTGAAGCCACCTGGCCACAACTTGAAATATTTTTAAGAGCCCTGTAAGCAGGCAGCACATCACCCTGGGGAGGTGGAAGTGCAAGCGGTGTTTCCTCTTCTTGGAGGTGTTTATGGACTCACACGCCTCTGCGTGGCCGGGCACTGGCAGACATCCTTGGTGCAGCAGCATGTGAAAGAGAAGGCAGCCGAGGGATGGAGAGGAACATTAGCTGACCTGCACCGAAGGGCAGGCTGTGAGAAGAGACAGTCAGCGGGTACCTGCAGGCTCTGCATGTCCCATCCCATCCCTGCAACCAGGGCAAGGCTGCGATGAGATCCAGCTCCCACACTTCAGCTCTGCCAGTGCCGTGTGTCTCAGGCCAACTGCTCCATGGAGCCATGCTCTCCATGGGTCCATCTCCTGGGTCCAGCCCCTGCTGGCTCCCTTCTGCACAGAAATGGACAGAGATGGAGGTGGCAGTGCTTTTAAGCACCTAAGGTTTGCTGTAAAGAAGCAGTGATGGGCATAACTAAACCAGGGAAGAGCTATGACAGCCTTTCCAGTGATTTCAGGAGACTTTAGCTCAAGAGTTTTTAATCTTCCAGTCCTGGAAATAATGATATTGCATGGCCTGTTTTCCCTACTAGTTTCTGGCTGCTTCACACTGCTGGTCAAGTGAAAGCCTAACAGCAGCCAGTGAGCCCAATTCCTTCTGGAAATGTGCTAGTACTGACAAAGGGAGGTTTTAGGTTTTGAAACTAAAGTCTGTGCATTCTCTTTGTATAGAAAAGAAAAGAAAAAAAGAAAAAGGAAAAGAAAAGAAAAGAAAAGAAAAGAAAAGAAAAGAAAAGAAAAGAAAAGAAAAGAAAAGAAAAGAAAAGAAAAGAAAAGAAAAGAAAAGAAAAGAAAAGAAAAGAAAAGAAAAGAAAAGAAAAGAAAAGAAAAGAAAAGAAAAGAAAAGAAAAGAAAAAAAAGAAGAAAGGGAAAAAAAAAAAAAGACTCCTGAAGTTCCTTCTAGCTTTTGTGGCATGCCCAGTACTTGCAATATTTTAAGACCACAGTACTTAAAATCCAGTGAAGATGAGGTATTTGTAGCTTGCTTTTAAAAAAATAAAGAAAAAAAAAAAGTTTATTTTCTTCAAGCTTTAAGAAAAAATAAATAAAAATCCTTACCTAGAAACAATGGAGCCTGCAGAGTGGAGGTCCAAAAATCAGCCAAAAGGCAAATTAAGTGATGTGAACCAGTTAATTTTATAATCTGAAGATTTCTGAGTGCCAGGAATCAGTGACACACAATTTGCATACAGACAATTAAACGAGTCTTCTAATCAGTCATCATGATAGAAAGTCTTTTGGATGCTACCCACAGGATCTGTTATTTTTATAACCCTTGGCTGTTTTAAGTTATTTTTTGAATTACTCTCTCTCACTGCAGCTTGATTTTACTTAGTGTATAGCTGAAAAAAGAAAATGTGTTAAATCTAAAAACCAGGGAAAAAAAAAAGCCCTAAGTTTCCAAAAGCAATTCTGCCATAGCCACATTAAGCCTACTGATCACTGCGTGCACAAGTTTCTCCGAAAGTGGTGTCAGGAAAGGTAACAGTGAGGCAAGATTATGGGGCTGGGAGACCTACATTTGCACATTTTTGTCTTTTTTTATTTTCTCAAGCCAAGAAAGTCTCAGAAGTCCTTGAAGAGGGCAACAGCCTGTGTCTGTTTGAAGTGGCACATGACATCCATTTCTGCAAAGACTCGTACGAAGAAGGGGATTTGGAGCAGTGATGTTCATTCCATAGGGTCTTCCCAAGCTGTCCTGTGCCGTGGCTCTGGCATTACTCAACCATATATGTAGCAGAAGGAAGTTACCTCTTGGAAGGAAGAATTACTTATTGGGTGAGTGGAAACCAAGAGCTTAAATATCTTTTTCCAACATCAGGGAACACAAGAGAGAAGATGTGGGAGCTCAGGGGAAAATCTCAGTTCTCCTCTTTCCCTGGCATGTGAGCAGGAAGCCCGGGTTCCCCCAGAAAGAAGCCGACTGCTCTGCTCACAAACCTCTTCTGCTTTCTGGACCAAGCCAGCAGCTGGTGCAGACTGGTGCCCAGTTGCTCAGGACAGAGGGGAACTGTGTGGAGGCACCTCAGCTCTGGTTTTGCACCCTTTGCCATCCTCCCTCCTGTTTTCCCAAGGGGTTGGCAGCAGAACAAGGGCTCCAGCAATAACAATACCTCACTTTAAAATTTCCCTCTTAATAACATTGACTTTTTTTCTGCCCTTAAACCATTTTTAATCCCTTCCAGCGTTTTTGTGCTTATTCTATGCTGTGCTTTCTGACCTTGCAGATGAATCTGTCATGCAGGGTGGTATTAAATGCACCCCTGGCAGCTGGATGAACCGTGCCTACTGTTTCCCCCTCGCCCACTAATCCGGTAAGCAAATTTATCAGGTATGACCTACATCGCTGGTGGGAGAGCGACTGTAATTCACATGAGAGCCTCTCCTGGGGCTGGAAGACACAAGCATGCAGCCCAAGCACCTTCCTAAAGGCTGCCAAGTTCTGAAGTCATGGTCCATGACCCAGCCCCGCTCCTTGTTTCCTCCAGCATGAAGCGAGAGGAAAATTAAAGTCAGTGGGGTGACACATGAGTGATTCTGGCACGGATGGGAAGAGGTTCAGCTCTGTCATTTATGAGGCAAGGTTATGTTTGCTTTTAAAGTTCTACCACCTGGAGAGCCTCCTGTCTCCCTCTTCAGACAAAGGCTCATAGAGCACTGCTGGTGATTCATGTGTTGTGTCCAGAGCTGAGCTGCCGGCAGCAGCCGCGCTGAACCAGACGGGGCTGGGAAGTACCTGGGGAGATAACACCGTCCAAACTGCTCCAAGATGGGCTGTACAACATCCACGCCATCCTGGATGGATGCTTCTTTGACCTTGTCTTAAAAATCTCTCATTATCCTTATAATTAGGAAGTTTTAAAAGTAAATCTCTCCACCTACGGATTTAGCTCATCGCCTCTTCTGTGCCAGGCTGCTCCCGAGGGAGGTAAAGGACAACAGGTAGGAGGGCTTCTGGGTGTTCATGGGTAACTTCTAGCGGTTTCAGGTTAAAATCCAGGCCAAAGTAAAGACTTCATTACTGCCTTGCTAGTGAAACTGTTGTCATGTTTTGTAGAGGACAAGTACAGGCAGGAAAACAGATGAGCACCTTTGGTGTGAAGGTGAACATCTCCTCCACTGGTCTCTCACCCACGGACTCAGGAGAGGAGTTTGCTTCTCCAACCTGTCCTGGGAACATCCCTGGTATATTCTGTGTTTGTCACTATTAAATGTGATGTCACCACTGAGAAAGAAAAAAAAGTGAGTTTCATACAGAACATTTCACAGACACAAGTTCTTGGAGAGCAAATTTGTGCCACTGATTTTTCTGACCATCCCCGGTCTCAGTCCTGTCCCTCACAAACCAAATTCAGCTGAAACCTCTTACTGCATCTTGCTTCTCTAACCTCAAACCACTTTGAAGCATGCTTCTACGCTTTCTCTTGTATTTTTGACATCACTTAACATACAAACACCAAAGCTCCCAGCTCTGCGCAAGGATACTTACTGCTCTCTGACCTGAGAGAAGTTTGACCAGAATTTGGTCGTTTCACGAAGCTCTGTTAATGGAAATATTAAATAACATGTCAGATGGAGCAGGTTTCAGACTCCTACGAGACACTGGCGTGATGTAACATCTCCGTGGAAACACGGCAGCGTGGGGCTTGGCAGCACGTGGCCGCGGTGCTACACATCGAAGGCGTGGGACGACCGCTGCCACTGCCCACTGCCACTGTGCTCCGATTCCTCTGCCCTGCCTGCTAAAGGCACCTGCACAGCGACCAATTTCCAGAGCTAAAAGCTGTGAATTACATTCCCTTTATTAGAGATCTGAGCAGCAAAGGCACAAAAGGCACTTTTCAATTGCCTTCAATGGTGTTTCAGCACGTCCTGATGTTCTCTGCTAGGTGTCTGCAGGAACAGCCAGGCACCTGACGCTGAGAATGTGCTTTGATGAATTGTGACCCACATTTATTATTTAACTTGAGTAGGTTGGTTCTCTAGTACCAAGACACTTACAGGGAAATTTGCGTTTAGGCACCAAGGAGAAACTTTATTGCTCTGGTTTGAATAATACGCTTTCATGGGTATGTCCTTAATAATTTTGGGTAAGGCCACAGATGCATTTGTACACAGGCAAATAAGATAATCTGAGAGGAATATGTCAAGCCAGACTGCAGAGAGAGATGATATTTAGAGTGGATGAAGCAACACACGATGTGAGACGCTGATAATTCAGAACATTATGCACCAGATTATATTTCATAAAAAAAAAAAAAAAAGACAAAACAAGTTCCTTTTTTCCCACCCTCCTGAGAAACCACATTTACGCAAGCCTTGGGCATTAACATCTGACCAGCCTCTCCCACAGCAGCAGGCAAAGGTTTCTCTCCCAGTTTCCCAGCCCATGCTTCCAGTCCTACAGCTCCAGTTCAGGAGGCTGTGTGTAGCAGCAGGTGTAACTCCTGCGGATAACAGGGCTGTTCCAAGCTGCACCAAAGCCCCATGTGGGGCTTTTTTGGAAGCAGCAGAAAGCTCTCCTTTGGCCTTGGTGCTGGGGGATGCACAGGTTCAGCAATTCACCATGCAGCCTGCAAGTGCAGGTCCTCTTTCAGCGTGGATACAGGCGCGTGTAACCTTCTGCACAATGAGTAATTCCCTTGGCTTTATGTGCACGGGCTAATTTGGATGTGTTTCTTTGTGGGAATGAGTCTTATGTGTCATTATTGTTAACATAAACATACGCTCAGCATCAACATAAAGCTGTTCCAGACACAACCACTGAAATGCAGCCACTCTGCCCCAGCTCCTCGCTAGTGTATTTTGGGATAGGTTAAAAAGGAAGAGGAGTCACTCTGCGTGGAAACAGCTAAAACCAGAAAGCATCCGAAAGATCATGTTTTCCTGTCTATTGGCCCTGAGGATGCTTAAGTGCATGTGATACTCAGTAGCACAGGTTATGGCAAGGACACGACTATCTGTATGGAGGCACATTTCTGGGTACACATGAAACACAGAGGGGTGGTTCATTTCTATATATCATTCATGTGATCTTTTTTCTTAAAGTACCTGTGTGAAGGCACTGAAGAATGATATTTTCTATCCCTTCAGGGTGGAACTCAGCTCAGTAAAAAGGGAAAATAAAAGGCCTGGATGTTAATCCTAACTAAATCCTCTATTTAGGGGTGAATTTCAAACACCCAGTGCAGCAATGCAAACTTCCCCAACCGTAGCATCCTCCAGAGCCCTGACCTGGAGAATACCACCTCCAGGGCTGGGAAACTGGATGGTATTTTGTTTTGCAACCCCCTCTTACTGTAGCGAAATATTTCCAATAAAAATAGGATCTGTTCATTGTAGGCTCCCAGCATTGCCAAATGACAGCAGCACTGGGACTTCACAGTTCAGAAAATCCCTTGTTCACCTTTATGTGAAGTGTGAGATCATGGAAAGACAGAGCAATCCCCCTCTTGCCTGCCAAACACCCAATCACCAGTTAAAAACTTTACAGCATCCCTTGGTGGAGGTGTATTAACGCTATTTAACTGCTCACAGAAAATTTCAGAGAAAGTAAATTAGGAGTATGAAAAAGAAGAAGTAAACAGGGCAACCTATATAGCAGGAAGAAACCACAAAAAGAGGGAAAATGCGTCTTGGGAATCTACATGTATGTTCATCCTCAAACGGGCATAGAACTAGCTTTTAGGTAAAAAGAGGTTTGATTATAAGACAGCAACGTGTGTGTTTTTAGGGACAGTGACAGGAGAGAGCATCTCCCCAGCTCATCTGCACACTATTAGGTATGTGCTCAAGCATCACCTGCTGTTGTTAACAGGGTCAAACAAGTGCAGCAGGATCCATCCTCACAGCCTCCTGCCTCGCTGGTCCCAGAAGAAGCCACTTGACAAGCGACACAGCAGAAGGCAGGGATCTGGAAGACGCTTTGGAGGTCTCAGCGTTGGAGGTGATGCTTGAAGCAGGTCAGGAGGTGATGTAGGAGCTGTGAGCCCAGCCCTGGAAGCTGTCAGCTTGAGGCCAGGATTGCTGGGGTTGCAGTGAGCAAGCAGATAAGTGCCGGTGTGGAAGTGGGATCAGCTGGCCAGACACACATACAGCCTCACACCACGGGCTGGGAAGAGTGCCCACGTGCTAACGAGTATGTAGACACGGCAATTAAATTGTAAGCGCTTTGGATTAGCACCATCTGTGCCGTGCTCATGCAATACCTGCTGCAGTGGGCCCTGGGTCCACACTGTTGATATCTTGCCACAGCACGAACACCCAGAATGAGGAGCTCACATTTTTCCTGACCACTTCATGTCTTTTTGGAGAAAGTGGGGGAAATAATTATTTTCAAAAGAACATCTTGTTACAACAGTTCTTAGAGTAGCTCGGTCCTGAACTCAGTAAAGCTTTCCAGCTGAGCAGCACGGCAGAGACATATGCAGATTTTTGGACTGGAATGGGGAAGATGGACTTGAGACAAGTCTGAAGAAGATTCAAGTACATTTCCAGGCAGAGACAAATGATTCATCACACTTCTAATAGCAGTTATAGGCATAACTACAAAAGTGGTAGCACGACACGAGCAATCAGATTAATTAAGAGGGACCAGGATGACATCGGTTCTGAAAATCAGGAAGATGAAAAGATTTTTGGTGCAGTATCTTCAGGGGACAGGCTGAAACTTCCCATACAACCACCAGATCAGAATTCTCAGCTCAAAACATGCATGAAAGAGCAACAGGAAAAGTGCTGAAAACCACCGGGGTCCAGTCCAGCACCAGGGCAGCAGCTCATTTCCTCTGCTTGCAGGATGAAACTTTCTGTTTGTTGTGCCTTACAGCCTGGCAGCTCAAGACAGGAAAGACTATAGAGATTAAAATAATAATAATAATTCCTGGGATAAAATTAATCTACTTGCTTTTGTATCTGTAAGACAGCCCATACTTTGTGGTGAGAGGACATGTACAACAAGTTTTGCATCTGTCAGGGAAAAAGGCCACCCTTTGGTGCCAAATTTATTAGGGCATTCAACCTACCAGCAAGGGAACAGCTCTAGTTCTGAGACAGAACAATAAGACAGGGCTTTGGCAGGGTGTGGGATGTATCTGGGGATCCACATTGTAAGATTAACTAGGTTACAGGGATGTGCTCCAAGGTTTGCCAGTGCCACCTAGCATGACACTGGCCTATATAGGGGCTGAGTAGGAATTTCTGTTTTACAAATCCAGCTGTGCTTTAGAAATCCAGCATAACTTAAAACAAATAAGAAATAAAATAAAATATGTGATGACTGTAGAGGATACATCGAAGCATGCTGTAAGATCAGTTATAGGCACAGGTACTGATTGCTACTGGTCTTTCTGGAGAAGGTGGTGGTTGCGCTGAAATCATAAATAAACCTCCCAGTGACCTCAGTGAAGCCAATCATTAATGCTTTTTCCCACTGAGTTTGCAGAAGTCTCATTTTTGAGCACTGACCAGAAGCTGTGAGAAGAAAGGTCCAATGATTTAGGTTGTACCTGAGGATTTCCTTGCACTCAGTTCTCTACTTCATGAGTGATTTTGCACAGTCTTGTGCAAATTATACTGTTTGTGTTGCTCAGGCCTGCCTGCAAATGTTAAATGCTGCTGTCCCACAGGCTCACCCTGGCCAGGGCTCACCCAGGGTGAGCCTGGCCAGAAACCCCAACACGAGTCCCCTCCTTGTGTAGCAGCACAGGCAGTGTGCGTGCAGGGCTCTCAGCTTGCAGCAAGCACCTTGCTGGAGCATGTGGCAGTGGAGCCATGCCACATCTGGCCAAGATTTCTTTCCAGGGCTGATCCACATCCTGGAACGTGGAATCTCCCCGGCAGCTGGATATAGGTGGTCAGGCAGATTTTGGTTACCCAAGCAACTCCCATGTTATGATTCCTAAACAACCGAGATGTTGGAAGGCTGGGGACACTTGAGGGAAATGGTTATGGAAAATAAAAACAGTCTTCCAGCCATGCAGACACACTGTGTGGTAAGATCTGTTTATTGAACTGCTTTCAACTCCTCATCATTTTCTGGCTGGTCAGCATATTACCAACTATCGCACCAGATATTTTATTCTCCTGCTTTTCTTTGTTAAATTCTAACACTGGTAAAAGAAGAACCTGACCTGAAAGAGGGCAAGCGAACGGCCATCAGTGCCCTGCAACGTGCAGCACAATGAGCAGCGTGGTGCCCCTTGAGTGTGCTGCCTGCAATCAGCCATTCCCAGTTTACAATTGTTTCATTAGGCTGAAGGAGCTGGGGAATGCTGGCTGAGACTGTAAAATAGGATGATGATGATTGCTGAAAGCCCGGGTGAGAGATCCTGATCCACACCAGCCAGCATTGCTCCAGGGACATGAGCGCAACAGCTGAATTCACCTGACACCAGTCATAACCTCTTGGAGATCATCTTCACCATCACGTTTTGAAATTTCAGTTACCCTCACCTGGAAACTGCTTTGATTTGGGAAGTTCAGTCTCACACAACAAGCTGCTTCCAGCCTCCTGCGCTGAACGGTTTCCATTGCAGATCTGCGCCCACAACCCCGATAACCTTCATCCAGCTTCATAGTTCCTCATCTGAATCAGTTCCCCAGACATTTAATTTGAGGCTCATGATTAATTATGTAGGTAGCTTGTGTTAATCAAGGACTTGTTAACTGTCAGAGTGCCCACCTTGTGAAAGATTGCATTTCTACAGCAAGAGGTGTCCTCAAAGGGAGAGCCACGACGCAGAGCCGGTGAGGCAGTTTTGTGCCAGCCGATGTCATGAATTTCAGCTCCAGCAAAATTAATCAGATTCATCTTATTCGTCTCTGCCTTCTCTGAACTGTGTTTGCAAAGGTTAGCTGGCACTCACAGGATACAGCTCTAACAGAAATGCTGCCAATTACTCAAGATGGCCTATCAAAATATTTTCAAGGTAGGTGTTTTGCAAGTACTAGTACAACATGAGTCACCTCTAAAGTCAGCCCCAAAGTAGCAGCAACTGTGATAAGCAGGCTAAATCAAATCAGCTTGTCTGAGTCACATCTCGTATTCATCAATTTTGCAGATTTGGCTTTTCTGATAGCCAGGCTACTTGCCTGTATTCCAATAATGCAGAGGGGAGCGCAGACCAAGAGGTTTAAGTAGTCCCATTTGGAAGCCAAAGGAATACAAGTGAACAAATGTCACAGGACATAAGACACTCAAAGACACTCATCCTACCTGGTTAACTTCTGTCCTTGGTAGAATAAAACAACCATTGGCCTGAGCAGAGGAGAATATACAACAAATATACTCAGCTCTGAATATACAACTGATGTACAGAGCGCCAGCTGATGAGCTAAACAAAAAGATTGCAAGCCATTTCAGATAAAAATGGATCACAATGCTTATATTCCACAGCAGTCCCAAACGCCCAGGTGCCAAATCCAGTGCAACAAAAACAAGATCATAAAACCACATCTACACTGGTATGACTGTAGCTGGGTAGCCCTAATGAGCCTCTACTAGATCAAGCCTTAGGCAGCCTCTGGACACCTTGAGGCAATGTATGCTCTCCAAAATTAAACAAGAGACAGACACTGCTCTCTCCTCCACCCACCCCATACTAGTTTTACTCTCTGCCTCCCACTGCCTGCGTCTCCAGAGCCCCCTCCTTCCCACCCCACTCAACATGCTGGGCACCTGCACTTGGAGGGGGCCACGTACCTAAAAGCAGTCATCAAATGACGCTGGGGGGAAAGGGCTCTGTATCTCCATTGGCTGACCAAGTGTACCAGTCTCCTGCAAAAATATTTTAAGGACAAAGTCTGTTAGACCAGTTCATCCTTACTGGGGGTTGTGGAGGTGGTCTGGTTTGCTATGGGAATGATTGATTTGCGTATCAGAAATGTATAAAGTCAGGACAGACACTTTGACAAGTTGGTAGTACTAATTTAAAGACTACAGACTGATTTGTTAGAATAATCCTAGAAACTGATGATCTAATTTGTTCCCGTGGGATGTCAGTCTCAAGACCCATTTACATTATTAATTAGTAATATTCTAATAGTGACAGAGTATTTGGGGCGGTCTCCTTTGCAACCTTGAACAGTGGCATCGTGAACCTTAATGTAGCAAAAGAGAAGCCACCGAGAACCCTTCTTGCAGGCCAGGATGAGACATGGGATGGACAGAAATTTGATGGAAAGCAATTTGCAGAAATAATTGTTGTTAGGCACAGCTTTGGAAGCTGCAAGGAAGGAAACCCATCTGTCATGGACTGACACTCATTCAGCCACCGTTGGTCTCTGGCTGACTGGGCTGACAAGGTACAACGTCCCACTGCCAGAAATGCAATCACTCTTATCAAAACAGGGCTAAATAATGATGCTTTGGACTCATTTCTAGTGCTGAGAACTGTGTCTCAGGGACAGGTATGCTGCCCCTCATCGAGCAGGCTTTAGTGAAAAAAAGGGCGATGAATTGGGGGAATTGTCATGTTATGTCTAGGATGTTTGTTGTGCTTTCAGATTCAGACAGATGACCACAATTTGAGGTGTGACTGCTTCTTGGCTACCAAAATTACAGAGAACCTCATCTGAAAGTTTTAAAACACCCAAAGCAGCCAGCTCCAAAAAGCACATAACATTCCTCAAGTATTTTCAGCCCGTTCTGCAGCTAAGAAACACACTGACTGTTGAATAGCACAACACATTTGGGATTTGAAAATTAGCATAAAAGATTTTAATCCTTTTGAGTAATTTTTCTTAGTGATTAATTGGTCTTTAACAAGAGATATTGGCTCATAATTTACCACAACATTAGCCAAATGACAAGGATTTCAAAATCACGACTCTTCCCTGAATAGCGCACTCTGAATCCATGCTTAACACATCTAGTCTCCTATTCTTGAGAAGAGAGCAGAGTTGAAATTAAATCAAGAGAAGAAGCAAGGACTATCATATCTGTAATTAGCGGAGGATGTCTTAGGAACATCAGCACTCTGAGGTTTTATGGTCCACAATTTTTTGAAACTGTTGTTTGTGCTCCTTCTGGGCTTTGTGCTGCTGCTCAGGTCACTCATCATTCATGTCTTGATGAGGTCTTCTGTGGGGGAATCGCACACTACCAGAGTTCATATTGAGGGCTGCCTTGTACCCACCTTAACGTGAAACCATGAAAAATGTGATGGTGTACCCAGGTACACTAAGCCAAGAAGGTGACAAGCAGCCTCATCGCCTGATGAACAAAGAGTGAACTCATGAGGCAGGTGGTTGGCATCACTGCTGAGAAGCCTTTACATCTGGAAAACAGCTGCTGAAGCTGCCAAATCCCAGTTACTCCATTTTGCCTACTGGAGTCAGTGGCAAAGCACCACTAGACCAATATCTTTTACTTTTAAAACCTTTCTATTAAAAGAAAACAGGCAAAACCAGCTAATAAATATTGTTTAATTTAGAAGAATTCGGCCTTTTAATATATTAATATCCAGTAACAAGAGAGGCGAACTTCCTGGAGCTGGCTGATGGGCACAACTCATATTCAGGATCAAGATCTAATTGGGATCCTTTACCTCAAACTGAGATGAGTTTTATTTGTTCTATTTGACAACAAAGCAAAAAGTCCCCTGTGCTCCAGGCAGGGGTGGCCAGACAAGGGCCCACCCACTGCTTTGTGGCATCCTCTACAAGAAATGCTGATGTGTAAACCAAATCTTGAAGAAGATCTGAACAGTTCGACTCCTTTATAGAGGTATCTGGGTACCTTGGACCAGTGACAGGTCAAGGTCAGATGTGTTTCTGGAGGCCTGGGGCTTCTTTGATTGAGAATCTAGTAGCAGCTTTAAAAATAAGGAAGCTGCTCTGTCTGGCCACGTCCTTGCTTTCTATGAGCTTTCCCTGGAGCCAGGGTGCCCCAAGGTGAGACAGGGCTGACCCTCTCATCAGCAGGCTGCACTGGCTCAGCCAGAGCACGAAGCACGGCCTTTCACAGACACGGCCTCATTTCAGAAGACTCTGGAAAGAAACAGTCCCGCCGAGCAGAGGATCTGTGTCCTGGTGCATGTTTGTATGGAGGGGCAGACTGACGGTGTCCCTTTATGCTCTAATGGTGTTTATACTCAGGGTAATGAATTAGCAGCTTCCCCGGTGACAGTGTGCAGGCACCGGCCTGCAGCTGTGTGCTCACTTAGCACCAACAGCAGTGCCAAGAGATGTTTCCTGAATGCCATGCAAGCTTCGCTGCTCTGTTGCAAGCGGGAATATTTTCCAGGCCATTATCCCTGCCCCTCACCCTATCCTTGGGTCAGCTGAGGGCAGAGTTAGCTCCGGCCAAGGGGGAACCCATAGCCAGATCTGGCATGAACTGCTAACATCCTCGTCAGCACCCTGATACCCAAGGGGATCACCCATTATTCAGGCAGGTGTCTCCCTTCTCCACCAAGCTATGTGCCCCAGCATGGGCACTGCAGGTGGCTTTGCCCAAATCTGCCCCTGTAGGAATGTGGCAGCAACCTAACCCTGGTGCAGCCCGCCTAACTGAGGCTCATCACTTCGGTACCCGAGCAAATAGGTGAAAACTGGGGGAGCTGCCATAAATCCTACACCTACAACCCACCTGAAGTGAGCAGCATCCAAGTGCCCACAGAAGGAGAAACCATCGGTCTCAGCCACAGGTAAGCAAGAGCAGGACTGTGTGTAGATGTGGCCTCATAAATACATGCTGGCAAGTAACTAAAAAGTAGGGTAAACCAAAACTTTGTGATACAGCATATATCTCGCTGTTTCTTACATTTCTTCTGTTGCCTCTTCTAGTCACCTGTAATCATAGCAGGCCATGCTCTTCCACTGGAATTACTCAATATTTGCAGGGGTTAACTGACCACGAGTGGAGCTCAGGGTAAGCAGGCACTCTAAAATACGCCCTTATTAACCTCCGCAATCCTCTCTGTAGTTGTTGAAGGTGGTGGCAATTTTGCTATACATTATTTCATTCCTTTTAGTACTTTCCTTGAAATAGCTTTTTTTTTTTTTTTTTTTTTTTTTTTTCTACCAGCAGAGAGGGGAAAATATGACACTAACTCTCTGTCCTTCACTCTCCAGGGAAAAGGATAAAAGCCAGAGGTCTGTAGGAACAGCAAAAGGCCATATTTATATCCGATTCTCCTCCATTCTCTTGATTTACACTAAATGTATTTATTAGAAATACAACCGGGTACTTGCAAGGGCATTGCCAGTTTCAAAATTACCACATCTCTGCCTGGAAATTACTTGCTGTCCCTTGTTACAAATGAAACTGTAGCTCGGTATAAGTGAAAACAAGGTAGAGGGGAAAGTGCCTGTTATTCTTTCCTTCTTTTTTTTTTTTTTTTTTTTTTTCTTTAATTTGTGCATTCACACAGCTCTCTATCTCTTGGCAGCCATCTATTGCCTCTTTGTCTTAACAATCGCTCTCCCTCTTTAGAGGTTGTTTTTATGCTTGCATTGGAGGGGAAAAAACATTTTTATTAGAAAAATTGTATCAGGAGGTGGGAAGAAGACCGAGACCCCTCCAGCACTTGCCAGCCAATTAAATGCAAATTGGAGGATAAAATTTAAACAAAAAGAGCTTCATTTTTGCCTTGCTATGATTTATAATAATGAGCTCACTGCTTGCTTTTCTGTTGTTTGCTTCTGTGAACCTTATTTTAAATTAATTACAAACGAGGATGCCCTTCTAGAAAGCATCCTACACAGTGCTGCTCCCAACCAGGGCTGCCCAAGGAGAAGCTCCAGAGCATCCCCTGGCGTGTGGTGTCCCCACAGCTTGAATCCCCCTTGGAGAGTCAGCAGGTGGATTACCAGGAGCTGGATCTCCCCTCACCCCTGTGGCTCACCCAGCCTCAGCTCCTGGCTGAGAGCATGGACAGAGTGCAAACCAGCCCAGGGTACCGAGCGTGCTAGCTACTGACTTGTTTGTCATCATCTTGGCTTTCTGTACATAAAAGTGCATGTGTAAAAATGTTTTATACATGCTCATATAAAGGAAGGGAGAGGGAGGGACACTGTGGAGGGGGACAGAAGTCCCCCAGGCGTGGGCCAGGTGTGTTTTGCCCCGGGGCTGCCCCGCGCCAGCCCCAGCTGTGCAAACAGCCCCAAGCTGCCGCCCTCCCTGCCCGCCCCAGCTACGGGCCGGCTCTGAATGCCATAAAAGTTATGAATAACGGG
This sequence comes from Anas acuta, assembly GCF_963932015.1. Classification (NCBI taxonomy): domain Eukaryota; kingdom Metazoa; phylum Chordata; class Aves; order Anseriformes; family Anatidae; genus Anas; species Anas acuta. The sequence goes on from NC_088979.1 coordinate 18,142,641, forward strand.
TTCTTGTTCCCCGCCTGCTGGTGTCTGACCCCGTGCAGGTCGGCTTTTTCAGATATCCCCCGTAATTGTTACAGCTGGAGATTTGCTGGTTGTAAGAGCTGGAATGAGAACCGCCCTGTGCCGGGGACATCGAGTGCGCGGCTCCCATGACCCGGCGTGTCCCAGCCCAGGGCCACCACAACCACCCTTATATGAGAGAGGAGACCCCTCTGCCAGCTCAGCTCACAGCAAGGGCTGGGTCATTTTGGTGTTGCAGAAACCACAGCAAAACCACAGAGACCACAGGGAGCTCAGCGGGCATCCCCAGCCAGTGGTTGTGCCACTGCCGCAGCAGTCCATAGAGCTCGAGCTGCTGTGTTTCCAGCAGAGGCATCTTCTGCTGTGTGCTACCCCTTTCTGTGCTGATTTACCTCTGGGAAACTCGTTTTGTGGTGATTCCCCCTCAGGTTTCCTTGCAGCTGCACAGTGCAGCCCTGTATTCCCCAGCCTGTGCCCCTGAGCACCAGTGGGGTCTTGGCTCCCCACCGTGGTACCCCAGCATCCTCACAGGGCTGACTTGGCTTTTAGACAGGCTCTGGGGAAAAATCTCACAATTTTAGAAATGAACCTACATGGGAAATGCTATTTATTTCACTCTAAAGATCAGCATGTCCCTCAAACCTGCCTAAAGGTCCTACCCAAGCAAAGCCTGGTTTCACACAGGGCCTCCTGTCTGCTGCTGCAGTCAGGTGAAACCACTCCCTGTCCTGTAGCCACACGCAGAGACAGCAGAGAAGTCAGCAAAATCCCAGCAAGATCAGTCAAGGTGACATCAAGCATCTTTTCTTCCATTAAATTATATCTGGAACCCCATTTTTGCCCAGCGCCACTCTCCATGCAGATTTCAGGCTGTCAGAAGCACACCATCCACCCAGGCTGCTTACACTGTGCAGCTCCATTCCTACAAAATCTCCCTCTGGGATTTCCTGCCTTCCCTTTTGGAGCCAGCAGCAGTGTGGGAATGACTTTGCTGTGACACAGCTCTGCGATGAGGTCCTCCAGCTGGAGCACACCTCTCCCCTTGGACACACACAGGGCATCTCCTACCATCTCCTACCTGCCTTCCATGGCCAGGAGCACTGCAGGGGGATCTCTGCCACTCGTCTTCTACGAGTTTGGGAACACTTCTTCACAAAGGCACAGCATAAAAAGCAGACACCAGTTGTTACTGCAGCACATCGCTTTCAGCATGCAGATTATTACAGATACGCTAGAAGACCCCCCTTCATCGCCCCTAGGAGCAGCTTTTAGGTGCCTCATAATAAGGATGCTTTCCAAATCTTTCATAAGCTGCGCATCAAGTTATGCTGTAAGACTTTTCCACATTCATAACCATTTTACATTCAGAAAGAAAGGGCAAATATTTGGTGAACCCATAATAAATTAAGGGTGGATAGATGGATGGATATTAAGAGCAGAATAGTCTATTCTTAGAATTATGTAAATGCGATTTAAATAGAGTTTCTCACAGAGGTTGTGCAGAGAGATAATAGGAAAATCACATTTCTAATGTACCAAGCTATTTTGGAGTCTGGATGAGTTATTTCTCTGAAAATTAAAACTTTTCCAACACCACCAAAAAAAAAAAAAAAAAAAAAAAAAAAAAAAAAAGAAAGAAAAAAAGAAAAATCACCAAACTTTATTTTAATCAAACGCTAAGTTTATTCAGGTTAGTTTTCCAGTATCTAGAAGTTGCTCAGGGTGGGATGGTTGCAAGGGGGGGCTGATTCCTCACCACAATTCATGCATGAACTTTCTGGGCTCTCAGCAAAGTGACTGTGAAGCCCTGTCCTCCTCCGGTAGGTACCTCAGGTGTTGCTTTTGGGGACAAACCAAGCATGCCCTCCATGCTCTGAAGGATGCTCTCTGGAAGGGATAGCAAGCAGGTGCTCTCCCACACTCCATACACACTGGCAGGTCAGCAGGAGACACTGAACATCAACGCCCCTCCTGGATTTCAAGCCAAATGACTTTGCTCATCATGTTATTCCTATTCCTAATGCTGCCTTATTGTCCTTTCTTGTGGCCCTTGTGCAGGATATCTGCACACCCACACCCGTGATCTGGTGCAGAATACCTCCCCTTACAGCCTCCTAGTGAATATGCAAGCACTGTGGACTCAGCACCTTGTGAGTTATTCGAAGTGGGTTATTCCAAGTGGGCTGCACACTCGTGGTGCTTAGAAGTCGTTCACAAAGCAGCAGACCCCGGGGAGCATTCCTGGCCGGCGATCCAGCTCTCATTTCTTTTGCCCCACCAACCCGAATGTTTATGAGGTGGCTTGTGATGTGATGGTATCTGGTTCCACATGTAATGCTGATGTCATGTGTTTTAGATTTAAAATGCCAGTTTCATTTTGTAGTGCGTAGTAATTTGTTTCTCTGGCAGTCCATAAAGAATTGCACTCAGTCCTGGCACGCCTGGCTGTAGCGACACGGAGGTGGAAGCAGGAGGACCTAACACGCTGGTGGCTGTACCAAGAGCTGTGCAGGGTGAGCTCTGTGCCTAAAATACTGGCTGACATCAAGACATGCCTTTGCATGCCCAGAGCACTTTCTGCTCCAAGTACTTGGCCAGCAATAAAAAGCAAAGTTTTGCCCCATCTGGGCGATCAGTGTTTGATGTCAATACCCACCCAGCAGAGTCTGATGTAGAGATGTGGAATACATCTGCAAAAACTGCAGTGAATAAAGGTATCACTATCAGATACACACACATTCTTCACAAAATATGCATGAAATTTCTCATACATTTATGCAGGGAACAGCATTGTTGGAGGCACTCCTGCTGCTCACAGGGGTGTCTGTGATGTGCTGGGGCTTCCCAAACACATCGGTCTGGATGCTGCTCCCTGGCCGATGGACACTTCATGGCTCCACAGGCGTTTCTCCATCAGGTCACCTCGAGTATGAGAGCTCAGGGCAGCGTTTCAAGAAGAACCAGTGCCGTGGGCAAATTCATTCAAAAGGAGGTGGCCAGGCTGATGTGTAAAGGGCTCTGGGAGCGAACTGCTAGCAGGGTGCATGCAGGACCTGTTCTGCCCAGATAATACCAGCTCTCTCACCTGTGTACGAGTTGTCAGCGCTGTCTCAGCTCCACCAGCCTGGGGTAAGACTCTCATATAGCTGTGCTGGCAGAGATGAGCTGTGACTGAAGCATTAGGTGGCACCTGTTTGGGCACGGTGCTGCTGTGCTTTGTTACTGCTTTTACAAGGATCCAGCTGCATCAGAGTGAAAGCTCCTGCTGATCTCAGAATAGCATCTGTGTTTGGAGCAGTGAGATAAATCATGCAGATAGAGTATAAGGAAGAGCTGAGAGAGAAGAAATAAACACCCTGAACACTGACAGGGAGAGGAGAGGAATTTGTAGAGGAATTATTTGTCCTACCCAGTTACAGAAATCAGCCCCTCTATTGACTGATACACCCAGTGGGACCCCTGCATCAGTTTCTCCAGCAAACCAGGGGTTCAGGGATGGGAGTGGTCTCTGTCAGGGGGCGAAATGGCTCCTGAAGGTCAAGAGGTCTGCAAGCAGAGGCAGGAGATGAAACCACGGTGCATCAGGTGAAGTCATTGACCTTTCTTGAGGACTGGCACAGCAAAAGGAGCTGGTGCAGGTCCAGAACAGCTGCCCTGGGTTCAGTCTGGCTGTATTAATTCCCTGACTCTCAGAAGATACATGTGGGAGAGCAGAGGATGTTACCAAGAGCAAGGATGGGAAGGCGCCAGCCCCATTTCAGCTCTGGGAAAGGGATGGTCTGGCCACATTTCCTCTTGTCAGCTCTGCCTGTTGCTCTAATGAAAGGTGCTATCTCCTCCCAGATCTCCCTGCCTGCACTCCAGGGCCCTCCTGGTGACAGCACCACAATCATTTCCTCAGCCGAAGCACTCTAATGCCAGAGCGATAAGCACAGCACAAATGCCTTGACAGGCGGGCTAGATAAGGCTCTACACAACATGACAGAAATTTTGTTTTTACTGACCCGGCCAAAAGCTCGGTAAGAACTGAGCAGTTCATTCTCACAACACATCTAACTTTTTTTTTTTTTTTTTTTTTTTTTTTTCTCCAGGCTGGAGAAGCCTGAATAAATTTCAGCAGGCAGCAATCACTCAGGTGCACTTTGGGCTCCCCACTTTGCCACCCCTCTGTAGAAGAGACCCAGGGGAGGCATTTCTGACACGTCGACTTCAAATTTCCCCTGTCAGAGAGCACTCATCGAAACGGAGCAGGGAAAGGCCTCCAGCACCCAGCGGTGGAGATGTGAGGTCTGCTAAAGTGTGGTCAGGAGACAACCAGCTCACGGCACACACACCTGTGCTCCTGCTAATGAGCTGCAAGAAAAGGTGTTTTGCAAATATGATTGCTGTTCAAAAAATATATTAAAAAATGAGCATAGAAATTCCAACATACAGCCTGCTTTTGTTTCCCACTGGTGGGGTGAATCGCCTTATGACTGTACCATGCTTTAGTCTTTCATGAGCTCCTCATTTCTTTTGAAGAAGTTCAGCCCTCCGTTACTTTCAGATAAATCTCTCCAGCGCTTCTTTCTCGTGAAGAAATCCTCAATATCTGAATGCATCTAACCTGCATGCAGACAGCTGTGAACCCTGCACAGCCTGGAGAAACAGCAGTGACGGGTAGGACTGCAGAGCAGGGAGACAATCTGGCTCCAAAAGGGCGGAAAAGAAACATGGTGCCACTGCTGGGAGACATAAAGAGCAGCCAATACTTTGTCTTTTAGTCGCCTGTTAACAGCATAGGTGGTTTCTGGTGCAATTTAGGGAAAGAATTAAACTTATGGCACTGCATCGCCTGAAGTCACACATAGAATCACAGAATCATTAAGGTTGGAAGAGACCTCCAAGATCATCTGGTCCAACCATCCCCTACCACCAATGTCACCCACGAAACCATGTCCTTAAGCACCACATCCAACCTTATTGTCCTCCCAGTTCTGCAGTTCTGAATACAAATAATTACAGGCACACACAGTCACATAGGAGCACATATTTCCTACCCACAGCTTCAATGGTAGCAGCAGAGGAGAAATATGGATTAGCAACCCTAAAACGTGGTTTTCTGGACCACATGATGAGTTTTAGAGAGATATATTTTCTGGACTTACATGGTCTCTGCTTCCTGTTAGTCTGTCCCACTGTCCTATGACAGAAACCTCTGCTCCCGATATATTCCTCTGATGTGTTTAATTAAAGATTTCCAGTGACAGACAAGCCAGTGCCTCCACAGACATCCTACACTACTGCACCACTGTCTGCACCACCAGAAAGTGATCCTACATATCTAGCCCAAAATGTTCTTGGTGCATATATCAAGGCATCAGAATTCCCCATCTTGTCCCCTGGGGGTGTGGGCCTGGGGAGCCTGGGGAGCTTCTTCCACAAAAATTAATCATGGGGTTTGTTGGCACTGCCATTAGGAATTTGTCCAGCCAGGAGTCCTGCCAACACCACCCGTTGTCCCCAGTGGTGTCACTGCTCAGTCACAGCTCCTTCACCAAGCCCACGTGCAGACCTGCAATAGGGGATGCGCTGAAAATGGCCATCCTGCTCCTCCTTCTCCACCAGCTGCATCAAGGGAGGGATATTAAAAAAAAATCTTGAACTATTAAACTTAAAAAGTAGATGAACCTCAACTCCAGAAAACTGGCAGGTTGGGATAAATTCAGTTAGCTCTCTTTGTGCTCAGCAAAGCCTCTGGAGTTAAGAAAATGTAGCAGTTCCTTTCCTTGAAATCTGGCTCCAGAGACTGCACTGCATACAGCATTTGGCCAGGGCAAGCCTTGGGTGATCAGGGTTTTATCAGCAGCTGGGAATAGTTTGTACGCAGAATATCCATCACCCCCGTGCTCTGACAGCATACCATAAAATTTGAAGTTGAAAGGAATGTAATCTCCCATCTCATCAAAGAGGAGAAATTTGTTGTGTGTTGGTCTTTCTTTTTTTTTTTAAAAAAAAAGGAGGGGGGAAATTATGCTTCAATATCTTTTTAGCCTGCACCAACCACAAACAGCAAAGCCTGCTGCTCTATTTATGGCTCAGCAACTTCGCATAACCATGTTTAAAATTTTTGCAGGGATTGTTGTCTTGGAAGCCTTCATTTTCAGCTTGCTATAAATATTAACTCATTAGTGCTCGCAGTATCTATATCTGGGCAAAACACAGCGAGGGTGAGATTTGTCTCATCCAATGTGAACCACCAAAAATGTTGCTGCTTCTTTAGTCCAAGCAACATTTCTGTCTCTCCATTGACCACAGCAGAGCAGGATACCCAAGAGGTACATGTTGGATGGCCAATATTAGATGAGACATGTTCATCAGGGAAGGAAATCTGAAGACACCCTGTTGCTTAACCCACTTTTACATCATATTCTTTCCTGCAAAGCTGCCTGAATACATCACTATCTCTTGTCCTCCCACCACTGCCTGTGAGCATCTTCCACGTAAAATTACGCATGAAAAGTGGAAGGACCTCATGGTGCTCTTGAAGTATCTTCAGTGTCTGCTCTCTTTTGGCCATATTCATTTACCTTGTCATTATTTTAGGAGGGGATTGTTCAGACAGGACATTGGAAGATTCGGTAGTCGAGTGGTGTTTGTATAGTCAGGAAGGGTTTGCAGCTTTTCCTATGGCCAGAACAGGTTTCAATTCACTTAATCTCCACCCAAAATGCATCCCACAGCAAAATCCTTTGAAATAAAGCTGCTCTGCCTCCCCCTCTGGCAGGGGCAGTGGGAGGAATGTGCTCAGGACATCGCTCTGTCCTGCTGCTCTTGGCCAGAGGCAGGGAGAGCTGCCATGCTGCCTGCAGAAGTGATTCTGTGTGGAGAAGAATGATGCAGCCAGGAAGGATTCAGCAGCTTTATAGAAAGGGGATCAAAGAGTTGATCAATGAGAAACTAAAGCAGAGAAGTTGGGAGCATCTTTCCTATTTGTGATGGGACCTTCAGCAGGGGCAGGACACAGGTCTGACACATATCACAGAATCACCAAGTCATTAAGGGTTGGAAAAGACCTCCAGGATCACCTGCTCCAACCATCCCCCTACCACCATCACCCACTAACCCATGTTCCCAAGCACCACGTCCAACCTTTCCTTGAACACCCCCAGGGACGGTGACTCCACCACCTCCCTGGGCAACCCGTCCCAGTGCCTGACTGCTCGTTCTGAGGAGAAATGTCTCCTCATTGCCAACCTGAACCTCCCCTGGTGCAACTTGAGGCCATTCCCTCTGGTCCTATCACTAGTTACTGGGAGAAGAGGCCAACTCCCAGCTCTGCAGAGCTCCTTGCTGGGACTGTTAGCACCTGCCGGCCATGGGGACCGGGGCAGACCTCCATCCTCCTCCCTCCTTGGACACTTCTGCATTTTGGGTCCCCTGCCTCGTCTCCCATGGATGGATCTTCATTTCTATTGCAAATTGAGGACAGTAACTAAACACTTCTCCATGACAATGCATCTTGGTCACGAACGCAGGGTCTCCTCCCAGCTTAGGAAGGCTGGACCCCTCCCGAGGACCCTCATTTGAGGTGGACCTCATCAGGAGGATGGGGTCGAGAAGACAGCCAGGACTGGGGCATGCAGCAGGAGAGCACGGCCGGCCAAGCGGGACGTGCTGCAGGCTCTCTGCAGGCAGTGCTGACAAAGCATCGCCACTTGTAACTGAATTACCAGCCCAGGATTTACGGCTGGAGTGAATTTAGTGCTACTCATGTTACTGAAATAAAGCTCATGAAGGAGAATTAGCTGGAGTCAGTGGCCGTAAATCAACCAATCCCCAAATCTCCAGGATGTCAGGGGATGAGAAACGCATGTACTTGTAAGCTCACACAGCGGGCTGCTTGGAAAGCTGGCCTGTATTTCATTTGATTTGTCCAATTAATAACATATACAGCACAGACTATATATACTTCACTGTTTCCATTTTTCCTTTGTTAAAGCTGCCGTGTTTCTACTCCCTCTCTCCCCAGCTCCCCAATTTCTCTTTTCCTATTCATAATATTTGGTTAAGAATGCTCCCACCATTTCAATCCCATATTAACAACAAGTAACGTTTGGTCCCCCCAAAGTGTCTCATGAATTAAATCGAAATATTTGACGTTATTCTAATGTAGCCACATCGAGAAAGAAAGCTGGCAAAGGCAGAAAAGGAGAATTTCCCATGATGGATTAGACCAGAAAGACTTTCATAACGTGGGTGCCAAGAATTAGACCCTTAAATTCAGACTAATTTTGTAATCCATCCTAATAGCACTTACACGTGGTTTCCTGGACACTGAGCAGCGGGCAGCTCTGAAGGAGTTTTTCCAGGTTTATGCATTGGGATGTTGGAAGAGGAAGCTGGTCCTCGTTTTTCCCGTGTCAGGAGCAGGTCACTATCTGCTGCCAGCTGCATGGGCAGACACTTCTCAACCAGCCTTGGAGCCACCACCTCTTCCCTGGGGAAGAGAGCAGGCACCTGGGCAATGTATGAAACCTCCCAGGACTCTTATATTTGGCCTTGTGTCTCCCCCCATCTAGAAATTAAAATCCCCTCCCTGTTCCCACACAGAGATCCTACAGAGCCAGGTCACTGCCACCAGCCCCGTGACCACAAGTCCAGGCTGTTTTGGCCACCGCTTTCACAGGTTGGTGCTGCCCTGGGTACCCCAATGCATATTCCTGCAGTTCCCCAAGCTGAGCTAAAAACGCTTCTCTGCCCATCTTTATTCGCCTCGGCAGGTCAGGGCAGGACTTTGATGTAAGCAGAAAAACATTCCCAGAGATAGGGGTAAATGAAACACGTGCTTCAAAGGGCTCCTCAGCATCAGGCTTTGTCTTTGCTTGGTAAGTTTTAATGGCATGCACATTGACAAGGATATTGCGGGAACACAGCGAGCCTGTAGCAGAACCTGCCTGATTTCATAAACCACACTGGCCTAAAAACTGTAGACAAAATGGGGCCATTACCTGCCTTTCTGTACCTCCTACCTCGGCTGCTTGCTGTTCTGCCTTTGTGTTTTTCACAACAAAACGTGTCCTCCAGTGCATGGCAAATATGTGGTCTGGGGCAATTTCCCTGCTTCTGGGATCACAGCCACTGCTGTTTATGATAAAGCCCAGGAGAAATGAGCTCTTACAGCACTTGGCATCTTGGCACCCATCCGTCCTGGTGGGCTCTGGACAAGGGATGCTGTTGGCTCCGCACTCCTCTCCACATTCAACACAGGGGATGTGTTTGTGGCAAACTGCAGGAGGCTTCATCACCTTCTCTCTGTTTCTGCATGTCATTTTACATCAGGCAAAATATAATGTGCCTTATTTCAGTCATTACTGTAGCAGCCAGCTTTGTAGCTCAGTGTCTTTGCAAAACAAGAAAAAGGAGCACTTTTAAAATAGCTCCTGAAAAGTTTATGTGGATACGAGAGAAGGAATTTTGTTTCTTTTAGGCAGGTTCCTGAAGTAGCAATGCACCCCGATTGAGACATGACAGTGCTGTACAAATAAAACCTTCTCTGCTCATCTCTTTCCTTTGGTTAACCTGAAATACACCACCTGTCTGCAGAGAACTTGTTCCCCTGCAGGGGATGGCACAGAAGGCAGAGCAACCAGGTGAGACCTAGAGTGATAAACCCATTGCAAAAGACAATGATTTTTGGTCTTCCACTCTCAACGCTGGTCAAATATGTTCCCCAAGAGCAAACGTATCCTCTCTTGAGTGTCCCATACCTTATATCTTGTGGATGGCTGCCTTTGGAGAGGGTTCAAACCTCTCAGGCTGCAGGGAGGCACTAAATACAGGCTTTGTGCATTTTGGAGGAACACAGTGAGCCCTCGGATGGAGGAGGCATCGCACCTTGCCCTCTGGTTACAGCACTCCCAACCAGGAAAATATTTTTCCAAGTGAACCCCTCTAGGTTAGCTTTATGCTTAATTACAGGATGATGTAGGAGCATGCTTTATATTGCAGAAAGCAAATAGTTTGCCAGAACTTTGTTATTAAAGCAACCTACCACAGATAAAGGGGGTAATAATAACCTACGCCAGATAAAGAAAAGAGATCAGGATCTCTCGCTGCTTCCCATTTTTTACTTCCCAAGGGGCTGGACAGGGGTAGGAGGAATTTGCAGCATGCTACAGAAGTCAGGAGATTTGGGTCTGTATCATGCAGGCAGTGGTTACAGGTTCCCGGGTATCCCTGTGCCTCCTGCCCACCAGCCTCAGCAATGGCAGGGAGCAGGCAGGAGGCAGAATCTGTTTTCCAAAGCCAGAGAAAAATCATTAATAGCATAGAATTGCCAAAATCAAATGGTACGTGGAGTTTCCAAGGCTGATGCATGTCTCAGAGAGGCTATACCACTGCAGTTTCTGCATGGGGACCTGGATGCTGACATAAAAGACAAATGTCATGCCCTATGCCAGATCATGTCAGCAGATCAGCAAGGTCAAAATCAGAAGCAGTGTGTGAACAGGAGAATTACCTTGATCTCTGCTATACCTACTTAGGCTGACGACAACAAAAATGGTTTCGGGTAACTCCACGGGGCTGAGCATGAAGGATGACATTTCTTAACAAGCATAAAAGCATGAGAACCTGCTCTGAAATTAATGTCCCGTGCAAAACGAGCTGGAATTCATCAGGACTGCAGGAGAGGCTTTCAGCCTGCAGCCGGGAGCTTCAACTCTGGCCAGCAAAGCCCAGCAGAGCGGGCTGCTGCTGGCCCTCAGCCACGACCCGGGAAGCATTGCTTCCTCTGTGCAGGAAATCACGGGACGTGTTATCAAAACACTGCTTACACCTGCCAGCAAAATGTAGATAACTCCCTGCATTTTACCATGAGGATGCTCTTGCACCGGATCATCCAGCCCATGTTGAAGCACAGCCTGTGTTCAAGCATCTTCTTTCAAGGCACTTTCTGCTCTTTATGCTACCAGGTCACCTGCCTCGGATATCTGAAATGCACAACCACCAGGTACCTGCAGCCCTCTGCAGGCACCTGGTCCTACTCTCCACAGCCCACCACAACAACCCCTCTGCGATTCGGAGCCATCGTGCCGGTGTCACGGCCGTACACAGCACCTCGAGACAGAAAACAGCTCCTGGAGAGCCCGTGCAGATGCCTGACAGCACGCGTAATGGAAACAGGTGACATTTAAACAGCCAACTTAAGTACTTGTCTGGTCCCCGTTAGGGTTTCGCAGCCCTCCTTTATTTAAAGAACAGATTTCTGACACTTAGAAGAAGTTAAACAACGTGGCTGAGAGCTTTAACACAGAACAGCCGTAACACTGGTCTTTCTCTCGAGAAAATTGTTCAAAACGTCATTAAAATGTCTCTGCTGAGGATATGGAAATATTTGGATTAAACGATATATTTACTTTCTAAAAATGGCTGCAGAGAACAAAATAGGAACTAGATACACAAACACATGGAAAACGCACACATACACAAAGCATTCAAGAAGCAGTCAAGGCAGCATCTGTTTGGAGAGCAGTGAGCATTGGAGGCATCCAGGGAGGAGCATTCCCATATATATATAAAATATATATAAAATATATATAAAATATATATATATATATGCTACCCATACACAATAACACACGTTGATGAAATCCAAGCAAAATCAAGATTAATTTAAGGTCATTTTCTATGATGGTTTTTGCTTAAAGTGGTATCCTGGTGGAGAAGGACTGAAGTAGCTGTGGATCCCCTTGGATCCACTGCACATCCCAAGGGGAAATCTGCAGCCACACATCACTCCTGCTCTGCTGAGACAGGGGGTGGCTCCTGGCTGATGCAGGGCTCCCTGGGGGCACTGCCATGGGATGCAGGCAGCCCCACAGGTCTTGTCGTGATTTTCTGAACCGATGACTGGGGTGGCTGATGATATTGGATAGGAGTGATTTTGCCTGTGAGGTTCCCCCCAGTATTTCTGCCTCCCTTCCTTTGTGCTTGGCAAATGCAAGGCAGAGGCAGGCGATGCACCATTTTGTGCAAGGGGAATGACAAGGCAGCAAACCTGTCTGAATTCAGGCATTCATTTCCCCCTTTTAAATACTGCTATGGCCTTATCCTTCTGGCCACATGCTCACTGGGTTTCCAAAATGTATTAAAAAGCAACACCTGCTCTTCCAGTGCATCTCAGACAATCTTTTGGATATAAGATGTACCAATCAGCGGGACTTAATTGGCTAGGAATTACTGTTCAGCATCCCTTTCAGTTACTGCTGGACAGAAAAAAAAATAAAAAGAAAAAAGAAAAAAAACCTCCTTATCACAATAAAACACTAGAGATAATCTAAAAGAAGCACAGAAGTGTTCATTAAGCATTGTCTGCACTGTCATTGATCATCTGTCCTATTTGCCAAGCAGCACACCAAGGTCCTCCCCAAAGCGTTTTTAAGTCACAGGACCACAGGATGACAGGGCCAGCAGGTAGGAAGGGACCTCAGGAAGGCAATCTCCCCATCCTTACTGGACACCAGTTTGGGTTTTGCTTCTCTTATGGATCTCCTTACCACTTATAACTCACTGCTATTACCTCCTGCTTAACCATTTCTTGTCCTGCTGCTGGGGAGAGCTAGTTTGGTGCCCGGCTGGAGCCCCTAATTTGCAGTGGATTAACTGCAAATTAAAGACTTCTGTCTTTCCTCATTTATTCTCTTCCTTTCTACATCACATTGCTTTTTTAAAGCTAAGTAGAAATCTAATGTGCTTGTGGGATCACAGTTTTAGGACACATGCAAAAGTGCTCTTAATTTCCAAACATTGCTCACATATATCCAGGTCAGTTTTCTTTACTGACAATTTTTCTCATAAATGCTTCCAGCTCTTAGAAACATGGGAAACTCCTCAAAAGCAACATCCCTGCAATACAGGATTTTGCAAGTCATACCAGGGCCAGACCTGTATTTTTGCAGTCTGTTTTCAAAGTTGGCATCATCGAGTCTCTGTCTGAATGCAGGGGTAACTGGCAGTCTGACACAGCCCCTCGTCTGGGTGCGCCTGTCCTTCCTGCATGCATCAGTTATCCTAATCAATTTTTACTGCTGAGGAAAACAGAGATCAAGCTAAATGTAGAAAATAATGGTCCTTCCTTTGTGGTGGTTTCATTTTTGTCCAGGAATTGGCAACAGGCACCAAGTGAAACTCCACGGAGGCTGTGTGACCCTGCATCATCCACTCAGGTGAGGAAAGAATAGTAAATAAAGGATTATGCTTTTCAGAAAATAGGATTTGCCTTCAAAATAAAGCAGGATTGACAGCTAACCAGGAAACTCTGTGTAACATTGTCACAGCTTATTCTGCTTTGGGCTGGCAACCTTTGCCAGGCGAGTCACAACAGCCCTCTGACCACTGCTGCCTTACCAAGAAGATGCAAACAGACGGTGTTACCATGAAATCAGGAGTGCTCCTGTTGATAAGGGATAGGAAATATTTGCTATATTGTCTTCCTGATAAACTCCTGAAACTTTTTCCCTTTGCTTGAAGAAATTTCACCTTCACCCACCACCCCTGCCCTGAGCAAGGTCTGCCTGGGAGTCCCTGCAGGTTGCCCAGAGGAATTTTGAAACCCTCAGAGGACAGAGGCTGCAGTGCTTCTCTGCTCTCATCTTCATCCTCTCTGAGCTTCTCACTGCAAACATCCCATCCCATCCTGTTTCACCCAGGGCCTCAGAGGCAGCAGAGAGCTCATCTCACTTGGATATGGGAGCACGTGTTTGTGCACACCTAGGTAGAGCTGTACGGATAGGTAAAGCGACCAATTACCTGCACTGCCAAATCAAGAAACAGAGGCAGTGCTTTCAAAACTGAAGGGGCAGCTTTTCCCTCACTGAAGTGGAATTAAACTCAGGTTGAAGCACTAAATCCAACAGAGCTGCTCTCCAGCTGCTCAGGGGGATCTCATCCGTGTCCCTAAATCCCTGACGGGAGGGTGCAGAGAGGCCGGAGCCAGGCTCTGCTCAGTGGTGCCCAGTGCCAGGACAGGAGGCCATGGGCACAGCCGGGCACCCAGGAGGCTCCCTCTGAGCACCAGGCAGCACTGCTGTGCTGGGCGGGTGACGGAGCCCTGGCACAGGCTGCCCAGAGAGGCTGTGGGGTCTCCTCCTTGGGGAGCTCCAAAAGCCGCCTGGACGTGGGCCTGGGCAGCCTGCTCTGGGTGTCCCTGCCTGGGCAGGGGTGGCACCAGGGGCCTCCAGAGGTCCAGCCTCAGCCACACTGTGATTCTGTGAAAACTGGCATAAAAAGACCTTCAGTACCACTACCAGGGTGATGCTCTCTCTAGAGCCAGCAGTGAGAAGGGAGCTTGATGTGCAAAGGGGAACAAGATCTTGTTTCAGGGTATGTATTGTCACTGAATCTGGTTGTGAAGATGTGCAGCTGGCTTTGCTGGAAGGAACGACAGCAAGACACTCTGCATTTGCTCCTGGGAAGATGGTATATGTATTGAAGATTATGGACAGCTTATGGGAGACAGAAATTTCCCTGCTGGAAGAGCTTTCTGAGCAAATAAAAGCTATGAATCTTAATCACCTTAATCTTCTTGCATCTTGTGATGATTTAAGGCTTTTCCAGACCCACCATCAGGGAGCTCATTTTTGTCTGAGGAGCTGGCACAACACTAGCTGGCTGGAGTGTCATGAGCTTTCTGTGGCCTCATGAGCATCACAGGAGGACGCAGCTTTTCCCACCAGCCTGGTCCATCATCTGCCCGCTCCTACTGTGAGATGAGGCAGTACCCACAGAGCTGGCCTTGTCATGCCAGAAAAATCACCGTTCACTTCCCTGCTGACATTTCGGGAGGTGACACCCTTACAGGGCGGATCTCATGAAGGCTCCCCACAGAGCCACGGGAGGGATTTTCCTTCCAACAAGGTGCTGCCACAGCAGCGCTGGGCAAAACTCTAAAAAAAAAAAAAAAAAAAAAAAATCAAATCTTTAATTTATTCATCCATCTTATGACAACAAATACAAGTCGCAGCAGATGTGCAGATGTCCAAGCAATGTGCACCTCCCACGTGGCCTCCAGCACATGCACTTGGGGGATTCACCAAGCTCCCCCTTCCTTCCCTGGGGCAGAGGACACCAGAGGGCTGGGACAGACCCTGTGCTCCAGTTTGGTAGCATTTAAGCAGTGTTTCAGGGAGAAGCACAATGCACAGGGCCTGTTCAGGCACACAACTGTGGAGAAATGTTTTGAGGCTGTGGAGGAACTCCAGATCTGCTGGATGTGGAAATTGAGAGCAGAAGTGGGGATGGGACATTATGTGAAATGGGAAGACCGATCCTGCCTGCACGCTGGCTTTACAAAATCTGGCTGCTTATTTATATTCCCCTGGTATTTCTTGTCCTTCTCCAGCATGGAGTAAATTAGTCATCTAGATTATGAGTTATTTGAGCAAGACAAAAAAATAAATGACAGCTTGCCTCTTTCTATGAGGTTGAGCTATTTGAGAAGCGGCGCTGTTTGTGTCTGGCATAAGCCTTGCTGTGGGAAATGATGGAGGAGGAGAGAGGAGAAATTATTGATGAAAATGGAAAAACTCCCAAGATCATCACTACAGAGCTGGAGCTTCCCAGGGGTGACTCAGGGCTTCCAGCACATGGTGGGGGGATGAACTTCACCTGAAAATCAGAAATGACAAATGCATAGAGCCAGCAGCAGGATCTTCATTTTGGGTAACTCTTCCAACCCCTCTAACCAACAGTGAAAAGACAAAGTGCAGATTTCTGGGGTCACCAATGAAACATCAGTTTGAGCCACCTTGAAATTTTGGAAAGTTTAACTGAGCTTTCTGGTGCTCAGAAATATAGTTTTACCTGGATTAACAAGGAAAATAGGAAAAGACATCAAGCAGAGGGTTAAACAGGGGGATAATAACCAGCCTTTAAAGTAACTTTCACTGTCCTTCTCTGCTACAGGGAAAGGAGGGCATGGACCAGACAATGAAAAGAGGAATTGTTGTGCATTACTCAACCTTGAACCAGGCTGCATAAACCATCATTAAATGTCACCTCTGGTTCATGCTCACCCTGATAATGAAATGTGCTTATGTGGGAGATGCAGGTGAGGTTCACTGTGCTAGCCACGACATTGCCAGCAGCCTCCCTTCTTGCTGTGGCTAGCTACTCCTTTACCATGTCTGTGAGCTTTTTGTCATCATTTATCTTCTTACACAGCTGACAAAGTTTTCTCAAGCCTTCTCAAAGCCCAGGTAATGAATAATAATCTTTTCCAAACTCTAGATGCGCTTTGACTGCAAAGCTGGTCAGGAAAAAGCGGAGTGCCTCCTTTTGTGGCAGCAGCTCGCCTCCACTGACCTGTGTGAAGGAAAGCACATTGCACATACCCAAATTTTCTGTGACATGGGATTATCGTTCTTTGCTTTGCCTTTTTTTTTTTTTTTTTTTTGCATGTTGTACAACTTGTTACAAAGTCTCTCACTCACTCAGGATAGGAACATTTGCAGATGTAGAAAACCAAATCTGCACACTTTTAAAAAGTAGTTTTAACTCTCTCTTCTGTTGCCAACTTATTTTTAATAGTGTAGCAAAAAAATATATTCCAAGTATGCTCATCTTGCTTTGTAAATCTTATGCAGTCAAATAACTGGCAGCTGTAGGGCCAACTACTTCCCATTTCAAGTAACAATGATTTATTCACAAAAGAAGATGTCCAGGCAGACCTCCTCCCCTCTCTGTCCCACAGGCGCCTGTTTAAACAAAACTTCCTCATCTTGCCCATCCTCTCTGCTTTGCTCAGGGTTGGTCGTGGGTTTCCTCTGGTGTTTTGCTTTCTGAGAGCACTTCTGATTGGGGATCCTCCTTTTTCAGCACTGGCTCCTCTCTCCAGAACCCCAAACCCCAAGGTTTCCCAATCTAAATGGTCCATGCGTGGAAGCCTGGCACAAGACCCATCACCTAAATGGTGCCTCTGCCTCACGTCTCTTTGTTAAGTGGAGGGCTCAGGACATGTTGCTGTTCCTCAGCCCATGCTTCACCGAAATTTGCAAGCATGCCAGGCCAGTTACAGCTAGCAAGCAGCAAGTTTCTGCTCCAGTGTGCAAAAGTTTGGCTTTGGGCAGCCATGCACCCCCCACGCATTCCCAATGATTTGCTGTTCACATTCACAATTTAAGCTATTTTTTCGCCTACGACAACCTTCAATAGCATGTTCTCCCAGAGAATGGAAATTATCTACAATTACACTTGCTCACTTTAATTTCATTCCCTCTGATGAAATTGCTGGTCCCAGCTATTGACATTTTCTCTGGATGATCTGCACGTTGATATGTCAAGTACCGATGTAAGCAAGTTGCTTTTGTCTGCGTTAGAAAATATGTTACACAAGTTTCCATTCCAACCTTAATCTACAGCAGATTGTATGAGGAAATGGATGAGGCACTATATTGAAGGAAAATGCATGGAAAAGATGTAGAAAAAAATCACTGTTTTATTCCTTTGACATATTTTTCCAAGAGCATCATTCTGCGTATACCTCTTAAATCGGAGGTTTTAACCTGAGCACAGCTCTGAGGGCTGAGACATTTGAGACAACGTGAGAGAAGACCACAGTACCTCCTACTACAGCACCTGTAGGTGTTTAATGTTTGTCTGAGAGAGGTGAAGTTTGGTCAGCAGCCCGTGGAAGCAGCATTCACCTTTCAAGCCACCAAGGCAGGAGGCAGAGAAACCAGCGGTGGCTCCAAGGAGTGTGGTCAACTGTGGGGGCCAAAGTCCAGAAGCTGGAGAAGAGGTGGCACATCAGGGCAGACACTGAGAAAAGCTGGCAGCCTGCAGTAACCAAAACAAGGAGCAATTTTCGTTCATTAAGTTCAGCTTGTTTACCAGCTATTGAAGAGTTTCCCACTCCCCCAGCATGAGGCCCGTTCCCGTTCTTTCAGGGATGCCCACTGCACGGTCCTGGGGATCCTGTTCTGCTGCCAAGCTGCTTGTTCAGCTTCACTGTGACTGTTAGATTGTATGCCTGGACACACGCTAACACCCAGCATGATGGCACTTGTGAAATGTTTTCATAAAAATAGAGAAATTCATCAAAGAGCGCAGAGGCGTGAGAACAGCAATCCAGTCCTGGGGTGACAGAGGGCCTGCCTGATCCTGAAAGCATCAGCGGAGCCCTTACCCTCTCAGGACCAAGGCAGAGACAGGAACAACATCTCCCAGGATAAGAGACACAAATGAAGATCTTCATCTTTTGTAAGACAAAAAGCATCTAGCATCTTCTTACTGTCTCTTTTGCATATAGCCAGACGTAGAGTAATTGCCTTTGTTATTAGATGATAGGCTGTCATCTTTTTGTTTGCTAGGTAGCCTTGTGAGTGATGAGCAGGATGTTTGCACGGTTCCCCCAGTGCCTTTTTTTTTTTCCACGTCCCAGTCATTTCTGAGCACAGCACTTCAGTGCACAGCAATAAGGAACAGCAGTGCCCTGACCACAAACTCAGTAACACCAGTCCTGATGTTTCTGTAGAGCCAAGTACAGAGGATGTGCAGCACACTTGTGTGCCCTGGCACAGGTGGATGTACACAGGAGGAAGGAGCAGAGGCATCCAGGGATTGAGATAAATAAATAGATAGATGTTGGGGGCTGGACTGGAAGGCTTTTGGGGTTATTTCTGTACTGATGTGTTTCTGCTGTGCAAGGAGGTGCGCTGAGCACAGGTGTCTGTCCACCACCCATCCAGACCCAGTGCCAACGTGGAAGCTGCCTTCTCTATCAAGTGGGGGACTTTTGTGGCCAAAAGCTCTGTTAAGGGAAGAGCCCTCTCTTTGCTCCCCTGGGAACCCTTAAAACAGTGCTGGCCAAAGCCAGGGGTCCCTACCATTATCTTAGTCTGCCTTTGTTGCTGCCATCATCCCCTCCTTCTCCCCAGATCATGAACCACAGCCAGGACCTCATTATTGCTGCTCTTGCTTCCCTTCCTGGACACATTCTTAGATGGTGCTCAGCTTCCTTGCCTCGCTTGTGATCCCAGACTACACACAATCCCTCTGAAATATCCCAACAAACCACCATAAAACCACATGCACTCAGATTTGGGGTGTCAGTAGACCCTTAAGAGGACTGAGTTGTTACTTGGTGGGAGAAAACTCATTTTGCACAGTTAGGATTCTGGTCAGGACTCCTACTTAATCATCCACCCTTCTTGAGAGACTGAGAGATTTTACTGAAAAGAAAAGAAAAACAGCCCAGATTCTGCAAGTCCCTTCACATGCCACCAAAGAAGACAGTGGTAGAGCTCAAAATGCAAACTGTGGGGTGGAGTGACAGCTCCAGAGAGAGATGCAATGTAAACCCCAAGTGGGGATGGGTAACAGCAGGAGGAGGCGGTATGATGAAGGGTTGTCTGGGACCTTCTCACCTCAAATGGAGAGCAGAAACCAACTCCCTGCTGTGGCAGTGGCAGTTAAAAAAAGGTACTTTACTCTTTATTTGCATGCAGTAATTTCCCTAGTTTATGGACAGCTGTAACAGAGGTTCCGCTCTAACAGGCACAGATTTCTGGGCAGGCAAGGAAATAAAAGCTGGAGCTCTCCTGCTTATAGCCCAGTTGTTTTCCACTGTTGTAGTGCTGAGTACTGAGAAATTTCTGCCTTTAAGAGTAGCTAGAGGAGATACATTTCATTTGCATAATATCTGCAAGGAAAAGCTGCTGTCTGGATAATATTTTGTCAGCGGGGACCCTACATAGGTTGCATTAGCCTTTTGCTAACTGGCTACCAAAGTCCTTGTAAGGGGCTATGGGGCACCAAGCAGCTGAGACACCCCATCCCCAGGCAGAGCAGCTTCCCTGGCTGCATGCACAATTACCCAGGGCTGCTATTCTAATATCATGTAGGGGCTTAGAGTTAAGGTTATGTTAACATTTAGATACTCTGTCTTGTTTTCTGGAATTTATAAGTTAGCAATAAAGAAAAACACTCAAAGAAGAGTTGTTTTCTGGCAAGATTTCCAGTGAGAAATGTATGCAGAGTTTGAAGTTGAGGAAAAATTTCTTGAGTTTTGAATTATGCAAGTAAAAATGTTTTAAAATGTATTTCATCAGTTCGGATTGGTTTCACAGGAGCAATAATTGCAGTACCTGAAGTTAGAAAGTAAGGTCATTAATTGGCTTTATCACTGAATATTTTCAATTATCGTTGAATAATTTCTTATATGAGGAGAATGAAGCTTAATCCAGCTACAGAGCATGGGATGTTTCTCCCTAGATTCTCTCACGTGCACTTTGTGCTGACAAGCTCTTATCTGTTGGAATAGTCCTGGCACCACCAAGGAAATTATTCACACAACTGTTAGAAAGGAGAGGAGGGTGGGACAGGGACCCCTGCAGCCACAATCAAATCTGACTTGGTCAGTCAAAGCTGAGACCTATGAGATGGAGAAGACAAGAAGCGTGCGTTCCTTCTGCTGTGGGAAAATGGCAGGTGAGTATGCACCTTCCCAGGAAACCAAAATATTTGTTTGCATTTTCTTAGGTTTTATGGGTTTTTGTTTTATTTTTTATTTTTTAATAGTTATTGAATAGCAACAGAAAAAAAGAGGAAAGTGAGAGGTAAAGGAAATATATGAATGAAGCTCGTGACATGATTGAAAAATATTTTGATTTATTTATATTTTACATTTCAGGTGTAATTCAACGGAAAACATTCACAACTTTCTTTAACGGTGATTCAGGTGAGAAGTATTATTTTTTTTTACAATGGCAGAGACTTAAGTTAAGTCTTGGTGTTAGAAGATGGCTGTATAGAAAACATTACTTGTCAGTGTCTATAGAACATTGATTGGAATATAAGGGCAGGGAAGATAAGTTTTAGGCTAAAAATAGTTGTAATGTGTAAAATGTCTCCCATGATTTTAAGGGAAGTTGCTTCTATGTAATGTTTTTATGTTTATAGCTGGAAGTTACCCGGGGTCTGTGGTTAGAAGGGGGTTATCAGGCAGAAAAATGCCTTCCGCAGGCTGGGCTGGGCAAACCGAGCATCTTGGTGGCAGCCTGAAGAGCAGTGAGAGGGAAATCCTGGCTGTGTTTAACAAGCTTTAGCCATCCTACAAAGCCCAGGAGCATTACACTACCCAGAAGGTCATTAGCTGAGTGCTTTCGGGCACTGCTTTACACAGACACCAAGGCCAAATATGCTCCTAACAGAACTAAGCGTGAAACGCAGTTGGAGAGACTCCAGCAACACCGTTTTTGTCTGCGTTAGCCCACTCAAGTAAACTAAAATGTGTGGTATTTGTCCAGCCTCCCTGCACTTGGGCTGGATGCCACAAGCAGCTCGGCTGCTGGAAGTGGGCATTTCTTGGTGGGACTGCCAAGGAGCCTGGCCAGAGCTGCTGAGACTTGGTTGGGGGTCCCCACAGCCAGAAGGCATTGGTATACATTGTGTGGTGCCTAAATAAAAAGATGGCCCTAGAAAGACGGTTACTTCCTTATCTTTCTTTTTGTTTTATATTTACAGCCTTTAAATATTTTATAACTACCCTTTCTTGCTTGCTCTTTGTCCTGCTCTCCACCCATTCATTGATCCATGCATCCACACAACACCCAAGGTAAGGCTCTCTTTCATCGCATCAGAACTGCTCTCTGTGGTAGAACAAGGTCTATAGGAAAAAACAGGCTAAGGAAAATGTCCTCTCTCCTTCTGCCCCTTCTCACTTTCATCGCAGACACCTCTGGTTTCCAGACAGGCAGAACTTTAGGATGGTGAAGACCAGGAAATTTGGGAAGATCCTCTCAGAGAGACTCGGAGCTGGCACTGCACGGTGCTTTAGTGCTGTCCTCAGCACCAAACAGCCGTCTGGGGCATGTCCCACGTGCTTGCACAGATACAGCCCCTGGGCTTTCAGGACGACCTGTCTGTTGTGTTGGTGCCATTGTAGGAAAAGCTGCCGTTGAGAGGAGGCACCTCCAGGAGCATCTGTGAGCTTTGGGAGCAATGCAGACTGACAGGAGAGATGCGGCCGCCTGAGGAGCAGCTGATGGCGGGTGTTCAAGAAGAGGTACGTGGGACAGATGTTTGTGTTTTGGGCAGGGATGCCAAGGAGATTAATGCTGGAAATATGGGCAGCATGGCTCAGTGGCTGCTGCTCGTTCCAAGCTGGCAGCACAGCGGGTGCCTTTCTGAGAGAGGAGCCTTCACCTGCACACCATGCTTGGGTATGGGTTGGAGGTGTTCTGTACCCCACTCCATTCAAGCAGTGTTCAATGTGGGAAGCAGCACAGCCAGGCCAGACCTCAGCATCCCAGGCTGGAGTGAGCGAACCCAACTGTCTGGGTCACTCGTTTGTTGATTTTCTTTAGGCAAAGATGTTTTACAAAATGAGAAAAACATTCCAAAGTGAGTGCTTATTTTGCAGTCAGCAGCAAAGGCTGGAGCTCCAGACATGATGCTATGCCAGGACCTGACAATGCAATAGTAGGAGTCATAAAAATAGCACAAAGGCATGAGCTAACCTGCTCTCAAACATCATCTTTTTTTTTCTTTTCATTTTTAAATTATTAATTTAATTCCTGATATCACATTTCTCACCTTCATTTCACTATTTCTAGGCTGCCTTGTTATGCAATAAAATGTTGTTTCCTTCAGCTATTTGCTGTAAAAATGACTCTAAAAAACAGATTGTGAATGAAGAACAACATGTGCCAGTTCTGTCAAAAAAGGAGACGCAGCCCACAGTTTGGCAGAGATACAGGAGGAGCTCGGGACTGTGCCAAGGAGGGGGCCAAGCCCAAAATAGACCCTGGTCTGAATAGATGTGTAGTGATGCCTCTGGGCCAGGCAGCTTGAACATCTCCTGCCTGCAAACCATCTGCTTGCTTTAGACCTGCAGCGTTCCAGTTTGTGTGTATTTGCAGGGAAGGAAGGAAGGCAGGAAGGAGGGAGGGAAGGAAGGAAGGAAGAATAAGAAGGAGGGAGGGAGGGACAAACAAATGGTTATCTGTTACTGTAGGGACAGAATAATTTCTGCAGTAACACATTGCTATTTCAGAAAGCTGCTGTTGTAGAGAAAAGCTTCCCTATTAAAATCATCAGACAAGCTATTTTCACTTGCATCTTCTCATTGTTCCTCAAAATCACACTGATGACATCTCATTCTCCTACAAAGCACATACAGTGAACACCTTGCTTTCTCTCTATCCTGTACCAGTAAGCTTTTCCAGACCTGTCCCCCTAATGCCCCTACTAGCTCTTTCCTGGATCCCCTAAAATACTACATTTTTCAGCACTGTGCAATTGAGACTGGCTGCCTCCAGAGTCTTTGGTGACCTATGCATTCTTCTTCTCACCTCTCTGAGCCTTCGGCATATTCAGTGGCTCCTCTGCATAGCCTTCAGCAGCCCTGGCTCTTCTGAGGCTTTCCTCATCTCTCTGAACACACCTCTGTGATTATCTCATCCATTATCTTGTAGCCTTTGTCTCTCTGTTTTCCTACTTGACTTCATTAACTTATTCTAAACACTGCCCCTGTAAGACCTAAGTCCTTTGGAGTAAGACTTGTTCTTTGGACAAACTCCAGAGCTACTATGGCATCATTTTAATGCTGTGTGTACTGCACACACACCAGGCAGCTCTCTGTGCAAAGACAGCGAGGACCAGACCTTCTATGCATGCCCTGACTAGAGCTTTGTTACCTGGCCTGTGAGACCTTGTTTCACATGACAAAGATCAACCCAACCTACTCACATGAGCCATGAGACTAGACCCTATACTGCCTGTCTAGTGAAGCAGGATAACAAATTACCCCTCTGCAAGCACTTCAGTCTTGCCCAGGACCTCTTGAGATGTCCTTGAGATGGCAGTGATCTACAAATCACATACAAAAGATATTATCTGTACTGGTCCTGGGACTGCCCTCTAGAGGTAAGGCCAACTGTCCCAGTGGCCTACAGGTCTCCAAAACTGAAGCCATTTGGAAGCTATCCTTGATAAAGAACTAGGAATAGTACAGGACAGTCAAGTTGCAGCGCTCAGGGATGTTTCCTGGCCTGTTTAATTTACTGAGGGGTGTAGCCAGGCTTTCTTTGCTATTATGTATTACAAAGATATTCAGCCTGTCCTTCCTCAGCTCTTCATCACTTCCCACATCAGACTTGCACTTTCTGTCCTTCCAGCCCCCTTTCATCTTCATGCGTTTGTCTCCAGACCATATCTTCCTCACGTGAGCAACCCTGTTTTCCTCCCTGCAACCCCTCCCGGGTACTTTTTCCCTGTCTCCACTTTGCAGGCACTGCTCTGAAGGTAGCCTCTAGTGAGCTCCTCTCTGCTGCCCAGGGGAAGGCCGTGCCCAGGGGAAGGCCGTGCTCCCAGCATGTGAGAGGCCAGGTGGGAACCTGGAGAAGGTCTCGCTCCAAAGGCTTGGATCAGCACAAGCTTTCCAGTCAGCAGCTCTGTCTTTGTTCATAGCACATCCAAGGCTCTTTCTGATGTTCTGTCGCAGGGGTGAACCTTGCCTGGGGTGTGATCTGCTTCTCAGTTTCTAACAGTGTGTGAGCACCGTCGGCCCACCAGCCAGCACTCCCACCGCGATGGCGATGCCCTTGGCAGGTTGTTGTGCTAATGCTTCAGCAACACACACGTGATCCTGTGTCGCTGGTGGGTCCCAACAAACCTCATCACACAGCCTTGTGAACCAGGCGTGACCTTCATGCTGACCTCCTCTGCTCCACATAGCAATAACACGCTGACCCTTCAGAGCAGTTTAGCATCAAATGAACAAACCGGACCCGAGTTATAGGGGCTACCTTGCCTTTACATTTCATCTGTTATGGCTGAAGCTAAGAGTTAGAGCCCCAGGCAGGCTGCAGTGGCTCTCCACCAGCCACACAGCACTTTGTCAGTCCCAGGCAGCATCGTGTAGTGGTGTTCTGCTGGCTGGGGGACCTGCTGCTCCCCCTTGCAATGGCTGGGGCACTGTGATTCATAGCACTTTCCTTGGAGAATCCATCTCAAAACACACAAATGGATTTTTACTTCTTTTATAGGATCATTTTTCCAATTGAAAGCATGGAACAAGGCACAGCATCCAAAAACAGCTGTGAAAAAATGCATGTTTTTTTTCTTACAGAGTTTAATCTATCTTTGATGAAAAATAGAGGGCACAGGGAAAAAGAAGGCTAATGCTTCAGTTTTATTTTCTACCATGAGCCCAACACTGGAGCAATTCTACAACAACATGACAGTCTGTTCTTGTAATAGGAGAAGGGAGAGAACTTAGAAGACAATTGAGCATCACATGCAAAATAACTACAGAATAATGAAAATAAGTTAAAAATGAAGTGCACTGTATTTGGGCAAAGTTCTAAGGTAGAAACCAACAGAATTAGTACTGTCACACTTTTCAAGATGTGGTTATACACTGGTATAAATAAATAAATAAATAAATGGGAACAACTGTAACACTTGAACCTTCATCCTAGTTGAAATCTATTGTTCAGAAGCCTGTGGGCAGTGGGGCTTGGGTCTGGGTTCATCCTGAGGAGACTTCCAAAGCATTTCACTGTTTTTGCTTGATCGTGTATTGCTGCCATTTGTGTTGGAGCAATTGACTTATGCGACTGTTAAGGTGCTTCTGCTGGGATTAGTGTCCTTGCACATCCATCTTGTCTAATGACAAAGTTTATGGCTAGCTCATTACAGTTATTTCAGTAATTTCCAGTGAATCATTGTTATGGATGGGGTATAAACTGCTGACACTGACTTGTGATACTGCCAAGAAACAGTTATGCTCCATTATAAACTCTTGTAGCTGAAATAACAGTGGCTTCTCTAGCACAACTCTCTAACACAAGATGGCATGTTAATGAAGAAATGTCACTGGCTGTTTTTCCTGAAGGTTTATGTCAATGTGAAGGAAAGGTGGAAGCTTGTAGGTCCCAGAACAAGCTAAAAAGGAAATCATCAGGGAAGGCAGTTGATTGACAAAGGATTGAAACTCGGATCAAATAAATGGTCAATTGCTATTTGATATATTCTATGTTCAGAGAAAGAGTTTCATTACTATTAATAAATACACAGAATGGCTCAACGTTAAAACTTCACAATAAGATCATTTTTAACAGCAATAATATTTAGGAGACCAGAGCCTGTGCTTTGTACTTTGAAGTTATAGCAGGCTGATATCCTTGGATATTGGGTTCCTGGAAAAGTCTTACCTTAATCAAAAAGATGAGGGCAGTCAGTGAAAGAGAAAAATACCCATGTGGGCATTTGCTTGGCACATGTCTTTGGAGGATTTCAGAGCAACACATTCACAATCATATCCCAAAGCAGAGGACTTGCATTGATTTTTTTTTCCTCTTCATCCATTTAATCAATCCAAATGTAGCTTCATAGCTGAGTAATATTCTCCAGGTTACATTTCCCTTTCTTTCTTCACCTTATGGCCCTCTTGACACAGGGAAAACTTTTTGAGCAAAGTCATCATTAAATACAAGCACCATCTATTTTATTGGAGCCTGTATTTATTTCACAGCCTCAGAGAATTGCTGGAGAAATTACTGCTAGCAGATACGACTGCAGAGACCATCCCTCGGGTACCTTTGCAAGTGCGGCTCCTCGGAAGGTTCCCGTTAACCACCTGCAGCTCAGGACCAGGTCTGGAATCCATCACCGCTCCTATCAATTTTTTAAACTTTATTTTTTTTCTCTATACCTTGTTTTTAATAAGGCAGAGTTACAAAATTACTTGGTTTATGTTCCTAGGGGCTGCCAAAAAGTGAGCGATTCAGGAGAGGGAGGTTGATTTTACCCCAAGGCAACCTCTCTGCAACCCCCTCCCCACACCAAAGGCTGCACTCCCCAGCTAGCTCTGCGCTCACACCAACAGCCCACCCTGGGGAGATTTATGTTTTCCCAAATGAAATTAAGAAAAAGCTTATTCCATGTGATGTGAAAGGTTGCATGGTCCTGCACCCATTCTTTCCTTTTTTTGCTGAAGCGCCTCTCTTCATCCATTTAACCCTGGCCATCCTCTTCAGGCAGCATTCATGCAGGGAAAATGCTGCAGGGACTCACTCCTGTCGTGTAAAAGCCTCCTTCTCTAGCTCAGCTTTGTCTTGTTCTATATGTCTGAAGGAATAATTCGGAATGGTACAAATCTGCTATTAGATCTTAGCCAAAGTTTTCCAGCATTATTATGACACAGCACACTGAAGTGCTGATATGAATGACATAAAGCATTTGGTGATGATTGATGATTCCCAAATAAACCTTCCTGTGTAATTGTCTTCTCTGTTTAAAAAAAGTGCTGTGGATGCTGCATTTCAGCAAAAACTATACTAAGGGAGATCCCAGAAGCTTCTCAGATGGGTCAAGTGTGTTCTGCTGCAAACTGCTGTCTGTTGGTCTCCCTGCCAGCAAGCTCTCACCTGTGGTTAAGGCATCTTCAGTGGCCTCATGTCTCCTCCTGGATTGTATTACTGCTCAGGAAACCTCTAAGCAAACATCTATCTTCAGTGGTTCCTCAGGGTCAGTTCACCGAGATTACTTTTTTCCAAAGAAACACACAGGAACAAAATCACCAGAACGGTAAATACTGGAAAGGATGAGCTGATTTCTGTGACCTACAGCACCTGCAGCAATAGCAGTAACGGAGGCAGTTCCGTGGTCGGGTAATAAAGCTCTTCTCTTGACAGAGCTTTTGTCAGAGCACAGAAAGAGGGAAGAATTAAGAACATGGTCCAGCAGCAGAGTCATTGCATAGTTTTATTTTAGCATTAAAAGTCCTGTTCGCTTTACCATTTTTATGGTACACGTTATCACGGTAACTATAAGATGTTTTCTCTAACAGCAGAAAAAAAAAAAAAAAAAAAAAAAATCTAGGTAGCAGAAAGCTTTTTCTAATGGATTAGGACAGCATTATACATGCATTACATGTATAATTGTATGTATGTTTACATACATTAGGACAGCATTATACATGCTATCTACCAGAACATATATACTATCTGATTATATGAGATTAGAGAAAAACTATGGTAAAGAAAGGGAGCATGGTCCAAGGCTGGCCCCACACTGACAAGAACAGATGTGACTCACTGCTTTCTCACAGGATACCTGTGTAAGATCTCATTTCCCTGCATGTGCAATGGGAATAATCCCTTTATCAGGAAGGTTTCATGTCCATAAATACATTAAAGACCGTGAAGAGTTCCAGTTTGGGGGGCAGAACAATATAAAAACATGTAAGATAAACTGAAGCCCATTTTCACAGGTTTTAAAGTCTGAATCATTTTATTTACTTAGTGATGTGTTATCCTCTCTCTGCTCTTTGTTTCCCACTATGCACATATAAAATATTGTCCACAAGCATGTCTACTAATTTTTGCCGACTACTTTGTACAACCACTTCTATGACTTCTCTTAGAGCTCTCCTTGCCACTGCAGGGATTATTGTGCTAATAAAAACTTGCCATTCTTGGTGGAGTCCTTGGGTAGGAGATGTCTGTTTCTAATTGTTTTCTTATTGTTGGCTTTGAACTTCACATCTTTTGTACTGATGTGTGCCTTGAAAGCCCTTCTTGGGGAATATAGTATTACTAATGTGAGATGTTGATCAGCCCCCATGGCAGGATGTTTATGTGCAGAGGAATGTTTTGATCTGGGGCTATAGCCCAGCTCTGGATCTCGCCTGGGTTAATTTGGATGCTGGTTTGCTTGATTCTGACAAACTGCTTCACTCTATCTTGGTTTTACTCCATAGGCTTAACTTCTTCGATTTATCAATGGCCAGCGAGTCATATTTTTCCCCACTTCTACAGCTTATATGGTAAGTGCTGTGTTTTCAGCAATTCCTATTTAATAAGTAGAGAATTTCAGATTCATGAGCAGTACTATTATCCTTACTCGCTTCAATTAATAGCAGATGCCCCTGAATTTGGTGTATTTATGTAGTATTTGTTATTTTTGATTAAATACAGTGCAGTCTGTGGGACATGTAAAGTACTTGTATTTGAGTGTTTCCAAGCAACATCACATGATTTTTATATCTGTGATAGTCACAAGGGACTACGAAGTGCTGGCTAGAAAGCTAACTTGCTGCTGCTGCACTACAAAAAAAAGAGAAATTGTTCCAGATTTGCCATGCTGGCTCGAATCCTTGGTCAGACTGGTCTGATCTGGTTTCCTTTGCCTAGCACCAGCTGATAGCTGCAGAGGAAAAGTGAAACAAATAAACTGACAAAACCTGAGAGATAAGTAGGAAAGTTACAACACAATTTACAACATCAGAGCACTCTTTCTTGACTTACAGGGATGGCCTGAGGCAGAAGACTGCCGTTATCCTTATTAAACCTCCAGGACAGCAGACTGAAAGGAGATGAAGTGGGAGGTATGGAGGTTTGGCAGGCTGGCACGACCCTGGCAGGGATCACTTTTGTGATGGAGGGAAGACGTCCCAACAGATAGGCAGAGGACTTTGTTGTACCACGAGAACTGACACTACTGCTGGTGCTAGAAAAGGGCCAGATGAGAGCTACTCAAGATGACTTGCGGAGATGACTCACTACAAGAAGAACATTGAGTTGCTCGAACATATGCAGAGAAGAGCAACGAAGCTGGTGAAGGGACTTGGAAATAAGGCTTGTGAGGAACAACTGAGGGAATTAGGGTTGTTTAGTCTGGAAGAGACAGAGGGGAGACTTCATGGCTCTCCACACTACCTCAGTGGAGGTGGCAACAGAGGAGAGTGTTGGTCTCTTTTGTGAGGTGACAAGTGATAGGACATGAGGCAACAGCCTCAAGTTGTATCAGGGGAAATTTAGACTGGATATTAGGAAGTTTTTTCACAGAGAGGGTGGCCAAGCGTTGGAACAGGCTGCCCAGGGAAGTGATGGAATCCGTATCCCTGTAGGTATATACATGTAAGAGACATATGGACATGGCACTAAGGGCCATAGATTTGTGATAGGACACGGTAGGTCAGGCTGATGGTTGGACTTGATGACCTTGAAGGCTTTTCTAACCTAAATGATTCCATGATTGTTCATCCTGGACATGAAATAGGATGAAAGAGATCCAGGATAGCATTTTGTTACCTTCTCCTCAAGCAAGGTGCACAGGCTGTAATGAGTGATCAGAAAAAACAGCCCCGTGCCCCTGGAGCCTGCCCCTGCACTGAATGCCCAAACAACAAGC
The DNA here is from genome assembly GCF_963932015.1 of Anas acuta. NCBI lineage: Eukaryota > Metazoa > Chordata > Aves > Anseriformes > Anatidae > Anas > Anas acuta. The sequence goes on from NC_088979.1 coordinate 18,172,839, forward strand.
TAATTTATTTTGGGCAGCTGGCTGTGGATGACGCCCATGGTAAGGTGATTACAGATCAGCAATTTGAGCTCTCAGTGCGATCCCTCCCAGGCTTAGGACCCAGAATTCATGTCCCTCAGATCACCAATCCACCTGATTCCCCCACATCTCTTACAAAATCTCCCCCAGATATGCTGGAACAGCAAAAACACTGTTTTTGTTGGGGGCACTGCTACTTTTTGTAAGATCTTAGGATGGAGAATGCCAAAGGCAGGGTGCATTGGCTTAGGCCAGTAAGGAATCTGGTTGTGGGTTTAAAAACTCAATAATTTTGTCAAATGAATCAGTCCTGTGCTTAAATTCTTTGCTGACTTCATCTAGAGTGTTCAGTGCCTGGCAGGATGAGCTCTACACATTTTTTACAAGCACCTCAGCAGCCCAAAGACAGTCTGCCTCCAGATATTTAGGGAGAGGCTCCAAACCCACAGGAGCTTGTCATGGTCTCTGAGCCATGGTTTCTCAGGAAAAATATGGTGCCAAGCAGGGTGCAAAGATCTGCTCCAGCCAGCATTTCTGGAGCCTCTGTTAGGATCAGCAGGCTCTCATAAAGCCTTCGCGAAGATGAAGACATGGTCCCACAAGGCCCTTTATCACAGTTTCCCTCTCAAAGACTGTATTCCATCCTTCTCATCAGCACTGGAGTGACAGCTTCTGAACAGGATTTAAAGTTGTTTTTTTTTTTTTAAGGATTTTTTTTGTCCCAAGAAAATATTTAAATTCCCCTAAATTGTCTGTATGCTGATGCTAATAATGTGATTTTACAAATGGCCTTTGTTGCTGTGAAGATAAGCCAATAACAGCATTAACACTGTTTTTACGACTTCTAACCCAGCAAACCTTCTCCACCTCTCTAAACCTCCAAAATAGGAGCTTTTGAACACAGGTTTCTGTCCTGTCAGGTTTTTAGGAGTCTTCTAGACAAGTGGTGTGTCTCCTGTGAGGAAAGACATATTCCAACCTTTCTGGAGTCCCTAGCATTTCTCTGCTTCCAGGGATTTTTGTCAAACCTCGCAACAGTGCATGGAGGTTTATAGTAAATAAGCAGCTCGTTTTAACAGAATGCCTTTGTTTCATTTTCCTTCTTCAACAATAAAACACAGAGGCATAAGGATTATATTTACCATGTAGTACTTTCTAGCTGCAATTTAACAAACTCAGAGCAACATATGAAAGAAAAAAATGGAAAACAGCTATCATACAACTAAAATCTGCATATTCAGAGGCACATTTTTATCTCCTGTAAGTCCATGTGACCCCATTTTGCCAAACAAATGTATATACATAGCAATAAGCAGTCTGTCACACAGAACCATACTCAGACACCAGAGAGGAATTCAGATCAAGCCACTCATGCCTGGATTTTTCACTATTTGAAAATCATTTAATCACAATAGTTAGAGGTTTCCAGCAGAGATGACTGACAGTCAGGGCTGAGTAGGGAAGATTGTGAAATGCTTATATGAACAACTTTCATAAATAATACTACACACACAACATTAAAAGTGCATAAGTCTGTGCAAACAACATCTGGTTCTCAACATCATTACACCGTGACACCATCCAACAGTTAGTCCAAGAGTTAATCCCTCTCCCAGCAGAAATCAGAGAACACCTGGGATGCGAGAAATCCTGTGGGAACAGCACATGGAAAGAAAAAAAAAAAACCACACCTTTCACTTCAAAATGTGTTTTAAGAAAGGTACCTAACTAGCAATAGAAATAACTACCAACCACAAAATTTGGATCCTCTAGCAGGAAAGCTGGAAAGTTTGTGTGAGGTGGGTGCCAGGCTGGCTTTGGGGCTTGTACAGATGAAGACAACTCATGCCTTGAAAAGGGCCCATTGAGGTGGAAAGGACGAACAAGGGGAGAGCAAGGCAGAAGGGTAGCTACCACAGGGGCTGCCGGCTCACAGCCCACAGCAGAGGCCCAGGTGGTGACAATGATGTCTCTGGCCTACTCTTGTACGGGACTCTTCCCAGCCACAACCCAATTCTTCCAGCCACAATGCGCCTGGAAGTGCTCTCCGCCGGTGGGTGCCCAGGATGGAGGCCTACCAGAAGGAGCAGAGAGAACCAGGCCAGGAAAGAAAGGGGCACAGGAGGAACAAAGGCAAACCTGCTCTCCGCTTGGGAGAGCGTCCTTGTCAGGACAAAATCTTGGATCAGAAATTCTTTGTTCAGCACAAAATTCTGAAGGATATTTTGTTCCACCAGCTGCATGACAGCTGTAATTATGGGTGACATTTTACGACTCCTGCATGCAGTCTGCCTTCTTGCCATCTTGCCAGGGAGGGAAACCAGGGTCACTGCCTGATAGTCCCCCCTTTCAGATCCTTTTGTGGATAGGAGCTTCACTGGGAATCCCCAAGACCTCTGGCACAGTAGCTGACCATAATGACAACTCAGAAACCCTGGCCCACAGCCACCTAATTTCATATAGGAGCTCTTCAGCACTCACAAATCAACATCATCCATCCCTTTTGAGTTGTAATTATCTAGATTACCTGTTTGGGCTAATATTTTGTCTTCATCTCAACCTGATCATCTGATCTATTTGCCAAATAATCTCCTCACAGTGAAGACTGAAGCAGAGAATTCACTGAGTTTCTCCACTCTGGCTTCATCATCTCTGAGTGTCCTTTTTAGATTTTGATAATCAAGTGGTACTACCAGTTTCCTTACTGGATTCTTGCTTTTGAGATATTTAAATAACTTTTTGTCACCCTGATTTGCAAGGCACACTTCAATTCTTCTTTAGCTCTCTTATTTTCCTGTTCACGCTTGACCTGCCACATCTTATGGGTGCTCTGTTCTCACAGTTGGGTAATCTTTACATGCTGTAAATTACAGTCTTTTCACTTTCATGGTCTTCTTACCACTTCTCTTGAGCCACACAGGGCTTTTCCTGGATGGATCTTTCTGCATGGTGTGTTTAGGTACAGACACCAAGCAGGACAGAAAGGGCATTTATTTTTTGATAACCATGTTACCCTCTACAGCTCTCACATCCTCTATATTCCCATGCTATATCCTTACTGAATGGCATGTTGCTCTTCCACCAGCAGTGTAGACTCAGTCCTACTCCCTGACTCATAGGGCCACACACAAATTGTGACACGTTAGGTGGAGCCCTGACAGAGCAGCTGGGGCCATCCCGTCCAGGCACGGTCCCCACTGGGGTGCAGACACAGTTACTCAACTGCTTCTGCCTGAGACCCATGAAATACCAACAGTGTTTGCTGTTTTTCTTTCCTAAAGTGTGCTTTTGCATCTGTTTCAGGCACATGTACAGTAAAAATGATTACAAATCTTACAAACCAGACCACTAAAAAATTATAAAGATTACAAGATGACTTATTGTTTTATCCCTTGGCCCCCCTCAACACTAGAAAGATGACATCATTGGTCAAAAGAATAATTGGTTCTCCAGATGCGTGAATGATATCAAGGGCTTTTCTTTTCTTATTAATGTTCTTTAGCTGTATCACTTTAACTATTGCAAATGTGCACAGGTAATAAAACACACGTGTGAAGACGTATGTTTATACTTTTAATATTCAAAGGGTTTTTTTACTGCATTTTAGAAATAAAATTACTGTGCTTGATTTGTTGCTGCATCACTAAGATTAGAAAGGAATTGCTGAAAAAGGTTGATCTAATAAGGAGGACATTTTGAGAAACTGGATTCAAAAATATGTATGGATTACAGGCGGGTTTTCAATGAAGAATCTGATTAGTTCATGATTTATTTTATACTTTAAAAGGAGAATGAATTCAAAGTATTTAGGCAGTGTTTTTTGTCCCAGAGGTCTTGTTAGTACTTAGCATGGTCTTCTTATTTTCTGGAATAGTGCTGAAGAAATAAGTGATAGATCACCACCATAAGTGAAGGAATGCTGGATGATATAAACAAAGAATTATCAGGAAAACTGGAGCAGTATTACTTGTCTAATAAATTATTTTTTGGCAAGCATTGCATAAACATGCATTTTAAAGTCTACAGCCTCTATTTTTTCTTTCTAGTGATGCAGTTTTATGACTGCACCCTCAACAATAATCCCTATTGATTGTCACCCTCAATTGTTTGGCTCCAGTCTCCAAACCAGTCAAAACTAAGCCTGTGCCTGGATGTGGGAGGAATAAGAGGAGGGAAAAAAAAAAAAAAAAGCTTTGTCTGTGAAAAAAAATGTACAAAGAAAGAGACTGATATTTCAGTTTAATCCCCATAAATGAGGTCCAGTGGACCTAACTGCAGCCACTACAGTTATCTGTCAGCCTTAGAGAGCTTGTGAGGCTCCCCTGGGAGCCAGCAGGGAGGCACAGGCACGAGCCTCCGAAAGAGTCAGGGTGACTCACCCTCAGAAGGTGTCTATTTCTGACTGTGATGGGAGCTCACATGATGAACTTTAAATCTGGCCAGCTATCGGGCTTTTAACTTTTTTTGAAATGAATTCCACTCAGAAGTTGTCTGCGGTGCTCATACGAGCACTGGCCACAGTTTGCATCACGAGGAAAGAATCATATTTAACAGAGATTATAGAACTACACAAAAAACATGAATCACGGCTTAGTACATGACTGCTTTTTTGTATCCCACTGTAGTGTTTTGCCAGGTGGAGAGATGGATATATGCAGGTGAGCCACTGGAAAAGTATAGAGCTGTCCTTAGCCCCAGCTGGCCTGAAAAATAGCTTTAGTATGAGTTTTGCATATGAACTGTGCAATATAGTAGGGGAAGAAGTCCGTCACCCTCCAAATAAAGCCCTTAAACAAAGGCCATACATGGTATCAGATGCTTCAGCTTTCCTTTCTCACTTTAGTTTTTTTCCTCAGATGTAAAATTTCTAGGAGCTGCCAGCTGGAATACTCCTTATGCCAAAAAAATCCTAATTTTTCTCAAAGAAAATTTCCCTATTTTTGCCAAGAAAACTACATTTTCAGCAGCATGGAAGAACTTTGTCTTGGGACCAGATGATGAGAATAACTTCTTAACACATCTGTCAAAGTTCTAGCAAGCAATTTCAGGGCTCCAAAGCTTTGGATATTTGAGGATTAGTAATATAGAAATGTTAATTAATACATACGTTTAGAACAATGCCTTTCATCTCTCTTTGCAATTTCAGCATGATTCTTTTCTTTCCAAAGACAACTTTGGATCAGAGGGGTTTTGTTATTACAAATTAGCATCAAAAACTATACACTTAAGAAATTAATTAGGCTTACAGACATTAAAAAGGATTGCTGTAAAGACATTGTTTAGTGCTTGAAACAAAAATATTTGTTGATCTGTTTATCTGCCTGAAGAAAAGGCAGTCTTAAAACTGTTGCTAATCAGGGAGTTTCACAGCAATCCAGGCACCTAATGCATGGCACTTGTAATCTACAGCCAATGCATTTTTGTTTAGTCAAGCTCCACTCCTGTTCTCCAGGGTGCTCTAGAGCTTCAGGCATCTGCAGAGACTGCTTAACCCAGGAGGCTCTACGCAGCATCTGTATGCATGCACACGGAGTGCTTCTACATCACAAACACACTACGATGGGATTTTGTATTGCTTGAGCACTCAAACTGGACTCCACCTGCCAGTAACTCCTGCACAGTAAAATCAGTGTAATGGACTTGTTGTGTTTTGTGCTCCCGGTTAAAGAAGGATATAAAACTGAAGGGGGGCCCCAGTAGAGTGCTTCCAACATGGTCAAGAAAGGTAGAGGTAATGGCCTACAAGGAGGACTTTGGGCTTGCTTTGCCTGGTGGAGGGGAGGATATGTGAAGGATCTATCAGCAGCCTACAACTATGTGAGGGGGCAATTGCAAAGATGTACAAACTCTCCTTGGTAGTGGCAGAAATCCAACAAGAGATAAGACCACAGACTGTAGCTTGGCAAGTTCAGGTTGGGCATTAGGAAAAACTCCTTGATTTGGAGGGCAGTGTAACACTGGAAGCAGATGCCAGGAGGCTGGGGAAACCTGTCTCTGGAGGTTTTCCTGACTTGGCTAGACAAAGCCACAGTTGCCTTGACCTAACATTGTTGATAGCACCACTTGATGTAGTGCTGTTAAAAACAATTCTTTCAGTGGGAGGCTGGACTGGAGACCTCCTGGGGTCTCTTCCCACCAACACTTCTATGAGTTTGTGAAATTGACTGCACAACTTGCGTGCAGTGGATCTGATCCTATTAGATCTCCTTTCTACCTCAGGATTCGTGGCTAGTGCTGCAGGGTGTCAGTGCTCTGCTTGCACCTGGGGTTGTCTAGACAATCTTCATCACTTCTTTTACCCTTCCTTGGGTTGGGATCCAAGGACAATCACGCTAATCACAACTGAGAATAAAATCAATCCTTACCTCCTGTGAGCATAGCTGGCAGGGTAGGAAAAACGTACATGAGCTTACATATGGATGAGCTCATGGCAAGGATCTGCTGTAATCTGCTGGCTGTTGCTGGGCCTGCTGCCAGGGAAATCTGACTGTCCCCATTGCCTCCCTCACAAAGAAGGCCTCTGGGATGGTTTGTCAGGTTGGGAGTTTAGCTTTTCATTTGAGAAGGCCTGTTATTGTGGAATTTGAACCATGCGCAAAAACCACTTGCCATACTCCATAATTTGCTTACACTTACCAAAGCATCTTCAGCTTGCATGGGTTCTCCAGGGAACCTTCAGTCTGTAGAAAATTAAGACAATAATTGTATATTTATCAGTATTATCTAGCCAGATCTGCTATTAGTAAGCATGTTGTCATCTGGAAGATTGCAGGATTTGTGAATGTACATTATCTCCGTTAGCATCAGTGAGAACAGTGACCATAAATCCCTTCACAAGATTAATACACCAGAGTGTGTTATCTGCATTTCAGCATGCCCAGCAGAACAGGGAAGAAAGATGAAGATTAGCAGCATTGCTTTCCACTCATCACTGGTAAATTACCATAAATAACTGCCCTTACAGTAACAACAAAAAAGCAGATGATTAAGTGTTTGCCTGGAGGCCCATACACAGTCTGAATATTCAGCTTAATTATCTAAGAAGTGTTGTAAGTCAAAAGTATTGTCTCAGCTACAGCTGTTATGAGATTTTCTTTTCTTTCGATAAAGATTTTTTACAAGCTTGAATTATTTTCTCTGAAACGTTTTAATATTTTTGAATAAAATATGAAAAGAGAAAGTCTCTTTCAGCATTTTAGGTTGATCGTACTTTACGCAGAGGACTGGTATCCTGATTACATTCCAGCAGAATATTTAACTTTTGCCTACTTAAAATTTACTCTAAAGATGCACTTGATGAATTCTTCTGTCTTCATTTCCTGATCAGAAATGTTGTGGTGCTCAGTGCTGCAACTGTTTCACAAGCAGATGTATTTCACCCTGCCTGCGGAACTGGTCCATAAACACCTCACATGAACCCATCAGAAACACAGGAGGGATGAAACAGGCTCTTGTTTCGACAGGCTGTGCAGATAGCAACATATGCAGCTGAAAATATCCTCAGATTTGCTATTATGAAGCCTTATTTTCAGTTGCTGATAACGTTCACCCAACTCGAGTCTTTCTATCCTTGGTATCTCTCAGGCTGATTTCCTTCAGAAACTTCCAGAGAAAACATGGTGTTCAATAAGAAGCTGGGGAACCTCTTTGTCCCCACAACAATATGTTTTCCTCTGGAGCTTTAGTACTCTCCCTTCCTGGAGAAGACCCCTGTAGTCCAGAAGGGGTGTGCTGAGGCTGAAAACACTCCCACAGCTGAGGCAGTTTGGGGCCTCTGAAAACCACTGCTCACCTCCACAGGATCTGACAGCCAAGTTCCCCTGAAGCTCCAGGTTTCTGTAAGCATACCGAGGTTGAGCAGGACGTGGTCTGCAGTGGTCACAGTGCCAGGGGCGGAAGGAGGAGGCTGGTTGTGCCCAGCCTGCGATGATCCCTGAGCCAGCACAAGGAGGCAGAGGAGGTAGGCCAAGGAGCTCATATATAATAGGACAGCCCTGCTTGTGTGTTGCTTGCTCTCTTGCCATCAGCAGCCACACTATCCCAACCATCGTTACCTGAGACATCTCGGCACAGTGTCTGACTACTCCCTGGAGATGTGCCTCAAATCCCACTTAAATCCAGCTGCAGATACCTGACTGCTATATTATTGAGTTAACCTTATATTTTTAGACAGTCTTTAAACACTAAGGCAGACAGGAAGTAATGATTTAATAAGCTACTCCACATATTAATAAAAATGCCTCCAAAGGCTGCTTATGCTTCTTACTTTGCTGAGACTAAGCTACGCTTGCAGCTCCAGAACAAGGAGGGTTTGTTAAAACTAAAGAGCTCTGGTCTTTCCGGTTTGGGATTGTTTGCTTCTCAGATACTGAGAAGTTAACTGAGTATTAAATGAGCCCAGTGTGGCAAGAAGAGGAAAAAGAAGGCAAATATAATTTATTTACAGAGTGAGTGCTTCACATGAGGTTCATAAAAACAAAGCGTATTATGAAAAGCGAATTAAAGCTCAATTGCTTCCAGGTTCAGTGAGTCTGATGAGCTAATTAAGCAATGCTTTCTCAAATCCAATTCCTGAAGTCTCCAGAGACAGTGGGATAGCCGAGGGACACACCTTCAGACCACCTGCTCGCTATTTCATTCTCCATCACAGCATGGCTCTGCAGTCTGTGCCCCACACAGGAGCGGTAACATCCACCTTCCCATCACCAAATCCCTTTGAGATCCCCCCAGGAAAGGCTGGCAGCCTTGCAGTAACCCGGTGTATCTCGCAGTGATCTGGTGCGTGCCATCACTGTCCACAGGGTGAGGCCAGAACTGCTCAGTTTTGTGTCATAGGCTTTCTCCAACAGGCATCAGCAGTTCCCCTTCACCTCCTCAGATGCCCATACCATTGCAGAAAGAGAGTGTGGGATCTGTTTTGTCATTCCTGGTGGCTGGGAGGTGAATTGGTATGCCAACAGTGACGTCAAACAACCAGACACTGGTGACAGCATTACAGCAATACAAGCAGTTACCTGACACAGATTAAATCCTGTCAGTGTCCTACGTACAATCTGCAGCTTTCTACTGAATAATATTTGGTGTCTCCTCACTGAAAACATTGCTCAAAATTCCTGCTGACTTCCAACAACACAGGGACAAGGTCCTCTGGCAGCACGAACTGGTGTAATTCCAAGGCAAACGTGATTCCAAAACTTCAGAAGTGCCAAATATTGGTCACTGCACTATCTGAGACTGTCCCTATCTGTGCCCAGTGCTGTAAATCTCTTATTAATGTGTCTACGTCCAGCTTCATGTTCTTCCTAAATCCACATGTCAGCCCTGAATTACTTAGATTTCTTTGCTTAAATCTTGTACTCCATCAATCCAACCACATGGCAGGAAAAGCTTACAAAAGGCTTACAAAAAATAGTACTTTCAACTAAGTCCTTTTTCACTGTTTTTTTTTTTTTTTTGGGGGGGGGTGGTTTTTGTTTTGTTTTGTTTTGGGGGGTTGTTTTGGTTTGGTTTGGTTTGGTTTTGGTTTTTGCTTTTGTTTTGCTTTTTTGTTTTCAAACATTTTATTATAAACTTTCCATTTGGGTAGTTGAAACAACTGGAATCTTAACTTCATGATTCCTTTGAAATATTGGTCTGATTTCAACCACAAGGCCCTTACACATATGAATGCACTGCATTTCTTGATTTCATTATGTTGGACAAATTCAAACCTAATTTCCAAACACTGTTGAAAACAAACAAACGAACAAAAGCACAAAGACAAATAAAAGAAATAATAATAATTTAAAAAAAAAAAAAAAACAAAAAACATAAAAAACATTGAATCTATTGAAGATATAAGATGTATTCAGACAGAGGGAAGATTTCAGAATTTGGTCCGTTTTTAAGTGATCTTTGGCAGTACTTCAGGAAACAGTTATAGATAAATTGCAGTAGATTCTGTATTTTATACAATTTCATTTTGAGACTTTTAAAGTACAAACCAAAGTCATGATCATTATACAACATTAAGCAGATCTAGCTTTAGCCTGAAAGCACTGGAAGGCCATGGCTTGCTTGTACAAATAATGCACTCACCAGTCAGAGGGGAGTTTGTGAAGTGAGAGCATCCTGTGGTCTTCTGAATTGAAAACAACCACACAGACTCTATCACAACTGGAAATGTTTATAAAGGTCAAGAGACTCTGACCTTTGTCACTGCGCCTTCCTAAGGCTACTGTCAAGGCTAGTAAAATTGTTGTTTCAAAGCTCCATAATGCTTGTTTGTATTCTGAAACCAAGAAACATTCCTTAAATGGTAGGGGCAATATAACAGTGATTTTCAAACCTCACATAACACATAGTAACATATTGGTATTTTTATGAATCATGGGCCGAGTATGCTTCCAAACAGAATAATTTTATATTCCAATGGGTACAGTATTCATTCTGTAGCATGTCAAAAGTAATTGCTCTCTAAGCTCCAAAGCACTCTAACACACTCTCTCAAACCACATGCAAAATGGAATCTCAGAAATGATTGTGAAATTAACTGTTTTGAGAAAAATTAGTCTCCAGGTACCCAAGCCCTTCAGATTGCAAATCCAGCCTTGTTCTAATACAATTAAATTGATTTCCTCTCATACAGACTTCTAGGGAAGTAGCTGGTATGTTGGTGGTTGAATATACTCAATTCAATAAATGTAAACATGAAAAGAATTTTTATGCAAAGCTTTTGTTGGCTTCTCTCACTGGTGGATTAAAAATTGGCAGTTATACACCAGTTTCCTCTTTCAGAAACTGAGATATTCTCTCAATTTAGATGTGACTTTACAATCATGTAAGATGCTGCAAAATAAAAGGAACCACAACATATTTTCCAACATAACATGAAACTCTAGGTGGAAAATAATCTTTCCTGCCTATACCTTCATATTAGAAAATAAAAGTAAAAATAGGAAGGTAATTATGGCTCAGTTCAAATATGAATAAATAAATAAATAAAGCTTCAAGTCTTCATTTCATGTGATTTCTGCTCTTAGTTCGACTGAAAACACAGGAGAAAAAAAAACAAAAAACAAAAAACAAAAACAAAACAAAAAAAAAAAACAAAAAACAAAAAACAAAAAACACAACTGTTCTAACTTCTTATACAAATACAAGGGATGATTTAGATTTGTTCTTATTCATATCTCATAGTATCTAGGAGATGTGCATTTGAAAAGCTTCAACTTTCTTCAGAAAAAAAAAAATATGCATTTTTTAATTTTTCAGATGGTCAAGGTATTATAGAAACATAAGCCTGGTACATAACTAATGAATCTTGTCCCACAAAGCAATGAAGTCCTGGCACCTCTGTTTTGCAGATAAGTCACTTAATGCTAGAGTCAAGATCCATAAACACCCAGTGGAGATCCAGAGCTTCCCACCTCTTAGGCTATGTCTGTGCTGGTTTTGGTGTCCAAGCCTCTGAGAGAAGTGGTCTGGAACCGTTCCCATTCACACTGTTCAGGACCAGCTCCCTCTTTGCTGAGCTGCCTCTATCCACATCCCTCAACTCTTGCAGGAAACGCTAGGAGGGCCTGGGCCTACACAACGTAGAAAACAGTGCTTTCATCTGTACCTTCTGCAGGAGGTAGACTGGCTCGTGTAAGAGAAGAGAGCAGTGGATGTTGTTTATCTTGACTTAAACAAGGACTTTGAAGGACAGTTCAGCCTGGAGAAGAAAAGGCTCAGTGGCAATCTTATGAGCATGTATAACTATCTAATGGGAGGGTACAAAGGAGGTGGCATCAGATTCTCCTCAGCAGTGTCCAGTGACAGGACAGGAGGCAATAGGCATAAACTGAAATACAATAAATTCTGTTTAAAGATAAGAAAATGTTTTTTAATTTGAGGACAGTTGAACACAGGCACAGGTTGCCTAGAGAGGTTGTGGAGTCTGCATCCTGGAGATATTCAAAACTGGACTGGACATGGTCCTGCGCAACCTGTCATATATATATATATATATATATATATATAAAATTCCTTTCTAGCACATGCTTTAGTACATGGTGATGCATTAAACTTTTGCTCTGCCATATGTTTTGTACTGATATTAATGAAATCAGTGCCATAGTAGATGCAAAGCAAAAGCAGCTACACATGGGATATAGCCCCTCAGACTTCCTCCAGCAATTGTGCTTCAGCAAGTATGGAAGGGACAATACTATATTTACACCACTTTTACATGTTGTGCAAACTTGGTCACATGAGGTGAAGGTTTGTGGATAATAGCACTCCCCCAAAGCAGGAGTATTTCAGGTCTTCTGCCCACACTTTGTGAGGAACTATTTTGGATTTGGTGAATGAGGACAGCCTTCTTGTCTCCTCACAGAAGTGCAGTTTTTGTAAGTTTTCTCCACCAGATCAATACTTCTGTAGGAGCATGTTATCATAACAAAAGCAAATTATGAATATATATGTATAATAGCAAAACAAAACAAGTTGACATCACAGTCTAGGTATCTACCAGGTTTAGGCAGGTCCAATAATAGTTGTTACATCACACACCCTAGATTTTTATATAACCAACTATAAAAGAAACAAATTCATAGCCATTAGCATGAGGCCAATAATAATGTAAATATAACATTGAATGAGATGTATACATCACAAAAAGTGGAGCCACATAGTTGGGAATTTGGTGCAGATAAATACCGGAATCATAGAGTTTTCCTTGCATTTCCTCTTAAGTACTGCAAACATGTATTTTAAATGTATACTACTGTACCTGAACAGTAGCTAAGTATTTTAGTAAAAATAAAACTAAATGTTACTATTTTGGGTTTTACCTTGTAAAATACTAAATTTTAAATTAATTTTCTTGGTGGTAGATTAAAACATGTGTTGTTGTGTTTTTTTTTTTGTTTGTTTGGTTTTTGTTTGTTTGTTTGTTTTTTGTTTTTTTTGTTTGTTTGTTTTGTTTTGTTTTGCTTCCATAATAAAGTAGTTCTGTAACCGGGTATCTACATTTTATTTCTGATCTCCTCAAATCCTCCTTCCCCATTTAAGTCATGATGTAACTGGAATCTAAGAGAATCAAGCATGCCTTGGACCACATAAGAGATGCTCATCTAGAAAGTCCCCTCCTTAAGAAGGCTGTTACTGCGTCATGTATTGTGGTGATGAAAGAGAAGCTAAAATTTTCACCTACAGCCTGACCTAATATTTAAAACAGGTTGTTATAGTCTCACAGGAAGCTGAATCTCCTTCAATTAAAACAGCTATTGAAGCATTTTGGTTCTCCAAGCTTGCAAATATTAGATCATGGAGAGTTAAATCTAAGAATGATAAATCCATAAGAATAAGACTGTAAAGACAACACAACTGTCAAAATCTGAAAGAAAAAAAAAAAAAAAAAAAAAAAAAAAAGGCTGAGGAAAATGCAAAACTTTCCCAGCTGCCACGATCTTTAAAATATCTCCATTCTGTAACACTCTTGCTTGGCTTTGCATTTTGGGGGAGAGTCAGCATGAAATCACATTTCATACACAGACTAGCAAGTGACAGTCCCTCCCATATTCCTGTCAACAAGGAATAAATTGGATTAGTCTCAGCCAAAGTACGGTATTCTGAAGATGTAAACTCATGCCAATAAGAAGTAATATAACTCTCTAATTTAAACAAAGTAATGTACAAAGGAAGCCAGCGAGAGCCATACCAAAGTTGAGTTAGTCATAATAGGCAGCTGCAGAATGTGGGATGCCAGGGGACTTACCAAATCCCTGGTGTCTGTTAAAAGTGTTATAAATCAGAAGGGCAAGCTTGTTTTGCTGAGCCTATAAATGATGCATAAGATCATGTGCTCAATCTTGGAAGGAAGATACCAGGGAAGAAAACATGGTTTAGTTGCCACTTTGAATCCAATCTGCAGTGACTGCAACCTGCTACGATGCGACAACCAGGCAGCACCATGTGAGAAATTGTGTCATGGTGTCACTTTGTTTTTCAGCTGCTGCAGTTCTGCGGCAGAGAAGCTGCCATCCTGGTCACTGGCAGCTGTTATTGTGAACTGGTAAAAGAGGTAGAAGCTGGAAAAGGAACAGGAAAACTGCCCTATGTTCTCACCTTTCACAGAAGTCAAAACTGGGTTACAGTAGGCAATTAAAGGTGGAATAAGGTAATCTACTCCCCCTGCTCACAGTGGACTAAGGACCCTGTGTTTCAAGTTATAAATCCAGTGCCAAACTAACAGCTCTTCCTGCCGTCACCAAACAAGAGTAAGGTTAAAATAGATGCAAGATGGACATCAACAGAGTTTCTGCAGATGCACACCAGTGTAACTGAGGGTACCTACATGCAACTACTTCCATGTTGTGTTACAGATATTTTTTAAAAATCTTGTTACCTGCTGCTGTGTCCATTGTAAATAACCAGGGTCTTCGCTTCTTTACAGGTGTGCTTTATGAAAAATAGCCTCTGAAGAGACCAAATAATCCCTGGCAGCATTCCTGGAGGATACAACAGCTAGGAGATGTTATCTGCTCCTGGCTGTGGACCATATGCTGAGCAGAGCATGCATGCACAAACACAATTCCCTCCACACATTAGCAGCTGAGAAGAAATTGAGTTATATAGAAATGAAGCAAGCCTTCATAAATCTGCACAAAATTCACAATATACATGTGCCTAGGTGACATGCAAAGGGGAGTGATTTTATATAAAGGCAAAATAAACCTGCAGGAGCACAAAAACTCATAGTGGGATTTTGATCCCGTTCTCACTTATTGCAGCCAACTTACTGATCAAAGAGTGTTCTGTAATGATAATGCAGGAGGATCTAACACATCTGAGTTTGGTCTGCATTACCTATTAAGAAGCTTTCAAGACCATTACAGTGATAGTGCTGTGCCTGTGTGAGCCAGCACGCCAGCTATTACAATCTCTGGAATAGCATGTACCCAGCTTTTTACATTAGAGCAATTTCCTGTGAGGCAGAGAAAATGCTGCCCAGGACATCAACAGCATCCTTAGGCCTTGTGAACAAAAAGCTCTGTGGAATGAGCTGCTAAATAAAAGAGCCTCTGTTTTTGTTTAACAAACACTAAGCTGAAAAATACATTTAGTGAGACAGCAATATCACCAGGTAGGAGGCTGTGTCTACAGCACTACAGTAAATACCCCAGGCTTTTCTAGCCTTTCTTCTCCATCTGTCCTAGTGTTCCTCTGAACAGTGTGTATTTTGAAATAAGAAGCTTAGAATAAAATGGCAGTGGATTAATGGTTTCTGCAGATCTCAGTCAGATGTTGCCGTGCACTGTTTAGCAGACTCACTCTTTGTCAGGCAGCATCTTCCCCTAGCAGCCCAATGCCACTCGGGTAGAGATGATAAGTGGTATCCCAATCAATATGAGCAACTGGCAATTACTAACATATGTGTCAAATTAAAACAAATGCCATCCATTTATGTATATGAGTTAGAGAGATGGAGTAACAGAGCCAAAAGAGGGGAAAAAAAGTTTGGTGAGAGGGGTCTCAGTGTATGGAGGGAGAGTGAAGGGGAAAAAAAATTATCTGTGGATTGTCAGAATACAGAATGAGCAGCAGCAGCCAAATCCAAGCTGAAAACAAATGAGGAATTAACAGCAATTAGCATAGACCCACCATAAATTTTTCACCTTCTGCTCTGGTTAAAATCATACATCAAAGAAAGACATTCCTGCCTTGGCAGATGAAAACTGGCTGTGGAAATTTCGGTAAGCCAGGTCTGTCACAGTTATGTTTTCAACTCTTCAGGCAGGGTTCAGCTCCCAGATTAACTTGGCTAAATTTAGATGTTTACATGTGCACTAGGTATCTCTGCTCCCATTGTTGTCAGAGGAGGTAAAATCGAGTCAGCCAAGGAGCCCAGAGAGAGATTCAGCTCATTGCAGAACAGTACCTACGTGGCTATCTGGATTCCACTAACTGGATCGATGAGGGGCTTGACTCTTGCCTAGAGAAAAGCATCTTGAGCTGCTCTTAAGTATCCCACCTGCACTGGGCATCCAGCAGGACAGGAGTTATTCACAGCTCTTCTGTAATGTCTGAAAGCCCTATGCAGCTCTCTTGAATACCCCAGGGCACTTAAAATAGCAATACGCACCTAAATTGACCAAAATTAATTCCTTACTAGATTTCCATTGATAATAATAGAACTTAGACACCTAGCACACACGTAGACCCCTTCATGTAGATGCCAATGTTCAGGTCTCTTGAGCTATAAGAACATCGTTTATGTTTTGTTGTTCACCCTTATGCCCAAAGGCCTATAAGAGAGCATAACACTTTTCAGAACTAGTGAAATACTAACTGTGCCTTTGGGGTCAGCTGTGCCAAATGTGCCCCAGGGGAGTGCAGCCTTTCAGCACAGTGTACACAGCACTGCAACTGGGAGCCTAAGACATGAGACTGTGAGACAGATTCCTGGCCACATTCAGGTCCAGACTCTGGCCATCTGCCTGAGGCACCCAGCTAACCCAGCCCATCTAGAATTCAAACTGCCTTCAGCAGAGCCCTCAGCCTCCCCACTGATTGTACGGGGAAGCTGGGCAGACAACAGTCCTAGCTTTGGCACTCAGAAACATTTAGAGGCCTTACAGTCTTCTTGGAGCACAAAGGGAGAAGAGACCTCACTGGTAGAAGGTTAAGGCTCCCTGTCTATGAAGCCAGTTCTATACTTGCTGGTAACCCATGCATCTGGCCAAATATATTAGTGCAACAACCACGTTAACCATGACCCATAAATGACAGCAGACGCTCATAGCTCATCCAGGGTGAACCTCTGGTTTGAGATGTCTCATACCATGCCCCCATTGCTTTGCTGTGCTGAGATGAAAGGGTCAGATCCAGATTCCTGCAGACAAAAAGGTAAGTAATATTATTTAAAAATAAAATAAAAATAAAAATAAAAATAAAATAAAAATAAAAATAAAAATAAAATAAAAATAAAATAAAAATAAAAATAAAATAAAAATAAAAATAAAAAAGACTCTTCTTACTCTTACCTTGTTGTTAGGTATGTTCAAGCCCATTTTTCTACCTATCTACCTTTACAGTTTTCAAGCATTCCACAGAGCTTTAATTTTAAGAATTCCATTACAAGCAACTCTATTCAAGCCTTACATATCACATATGGAAGAGGTAAATAACCAACAAAGCATTTTTATTTCTGCTTTGTCTATAGTTGTATTTATTCTGTAAATAGGAAAATGCAAATGTACTTTCATGCAAATGTAACCTTTCTACTTGTAAGAGCTGAATGAAAAATGTGTCAGCATCAGTTGGTTTTATAATAAATTTTATGGCATCTAGAAGTTGTGTAGCCAGAAAGCTTAATCGGCTTGTTCCAAAATTACCAAGGAAAGCAGACAAATACAAAATCTCTTCCTACCTTTCATGTAAGTTCTCAACAGATGCTCTTAAGCTTCATAGTGGTGGTATAGAAACATTTTCAGGGAGCACACTTGTAAGTATCAGACCTTACAAAGATAATGATATGTTTCTTCTGTTCTGCTCAGACAAGAAAAAGATGGACACTTAGCACCTTCTGAATGCCATTTGGAAAGCCAGTACTTAAACCACAGCCTATATTCCATCAAAAATCTTAAATTATTTTCAAAGATCTCTGGAACCAATCCAAGAATGTAAACGTCTCAAAACAAGTAGGTGGGATAGACTGCTGAACTGAAATTCAGTATCATTAAATCATTGCAATTTTTCATTGCAACAATGGATCCTCCTCTGAACCCCCCCCCCCCCCCCCCCCCGTCAGTCTGCAGTTAAGCAGGGTCCTATGTATTTTTCACAAGCAAGTGAGAGAGTGGATGAGAAGAGGGAGGAGAGAAAGTTAGACCCTTAGGACCTGGTAAGCTTGCAGAGTTCCGGGAGGAACACTGGAGAAAGAGAGAAGTTGAGAAAATTGAGTCAGTAAGTCCTATCTTACCCTATGTCATGCTTACCTCGTGGAAAATGCCTCTGCACATTCACTTGAGAGCTTTGGCTGACTTGGTGCCCCATTCCAGGGTATAAGAAGTGAAGAGGTTTGAGAGAGAACCACAGTAATTAAATTTTAAGTCTATATTTGTGTGGCAGGGGAAATCCAGAATAATTCAGCAGAGCAGCTGTTACAAGAATCTGAACCAGGGATGAAAGGTCAGAGATACCTGATGAAATGCCAGCTTCATATGAGGAGCTTCATTGATTTTCAGGGCAAAAATAAAGTTTACAAACCAGTCTCAGAATTTCACCAAGCCACTTCCACAGCAAACAGTTATTTACAAAGACACAGAATTCAGACATAGAAAGGTTATTGTACTTCACCAAAATAGGAATATTAACTGAATTTGTGTGTGCAAATTAGGTCATCTAGGATTAGCTCAAAAGTAGAAGAGAATGGGCTGAAGGTGCAGACCAGAGGGGATTGACAGAAAGCATAAATAAACATTAAAATAATTTAGCAACCTCTTAATCATAGTTCTATTATAGCAGAGATAGGCATGAAGACATGAGTTGTTAGCATTTGTACTTTTATACTTCTGGAGAAAAATACCCCTTTAACTAAATACAGAAGTACATAATGAATAGCAATTGATTTTATTTACTTGGGAGCCCTAAAGAGATAATGCATTGTTTTTCAAATTACATGCTTTCATGGAAATTGCTCTACCAAAATAAAGACCAGGGGTTCATCTGGTTCAGCCGCCTGCTTCTGCCATCCAGAGGAGTCAGAAACACAGCACGTAATGCACCTGGACTGCTGTGCAAAGCTGCATCACAGGGAGAAAATCCCAGCCCCAGCCCCAGCTGGCAGACGTGCTCTGCCTTCAAGCAGGAGTCCAATTTGATTTCTCCAGCATTTATTCCACTTGATGCCTTACGCTTTATTTAACTCCAGACCAGAATCTTTTCAAATATCTCTTCCTATTTAATTTCTGTGTGAGTCTGGAGTGGATTTGAGTTTGCCTTTGGGACAGAGCTGGACAAAGAAGATGGATTTCAGTTGTACGTGTGTGGAAGTGGGTCTGATCACAAAATCTTTGTAACCCAGATCCTGGCTCCTTGCAGGGCCCTGGGTGCAGTGGGGGCTCCCTGGGGAGGTCTGGCAGTCAGGATCTGTCCCACCCCACCAAACAGGGAGCCTGGCAGGCTGAGGAGCAGCCAGGGACAGCCCCAGCCCCAGGCATTGACACCTCCCTGGAGACAGGGACAAGCCAAGGTTGTGCTCTAAGACTGTAAAAGTAGAGAAGTCACACTGGGCATGCTGGACATCTGCAGCCTGACCTCACCAACCTCTCTTGCCTTTTCAGGGTATTATCATGACCCTCCTGGACACACCAACAGCTTCCCATCCTGCACACATGATTTGCAGACATCATGATGAGAAACTATCCATCTGGGCTATGAACCCATTCTTTGCCACACTGCACAGTGTTTTGTCAACATTTCACTGACATTTTTCCCTGAGAAATTTCTTCTCAGAACAAGTGGTTAGGCATTGGAACGAGTTGCCCAGGGAGGTGGTGGAGTCACTGTCCCTGGGGATGTTTAAGGAAAGGTTGCATGTGGTGCTTAGGGACATGGTTTAGTGGGTGATGGTGGTGGTAGAGGGATGGTTGGACCAGGTGATCTTGGAGGGCTTTTCCAACCTTAGTTATTCTATGATTCTATTCTATCATTCTATTAAAATAAAATATTTTAATAGTCCCTGAACTGAAAATCTGGCAAATTTTCATTTCAGAGGAGATCATATGAAATATGAGATGATATTCCAAGAAACAGCAGCCAAAATAGTAATCACCAGATCATCCCAGGGGCTTGGAGCACTAGTTATGTACTGGGTACAGTAGAAAAGCAAAGCAAAACAAAACAAACAAAAAAGGCCAAAGGTATTAGAGTCCAAGCAGAAAAAATACAGCTGTTAGATACATGATACACAAAAAATAATTAGGCAGTCTCATTCAGCATGATGGGAGAATAACACATGATCACCATAACAGTTGTTGTAGCTACTCTTCAAAATGCACTGGCTCTGCATCATTTTGTACCAAAGTAACGGTGTTGATTTTCATTACATGTTAAGTAATCAGGATAAAGAATTCAAAAAGAACCAGTTTTCTTCTCTGTAAAGAATGCAGCTTTTCTCTCCTCCATTAGCAGTGCCTGGTTTAGTTTACGTTCCTGCCACGTGATAAAATGGCAAAGTACTAATTCTGAGCCCTCTCACACAAGCCGGGACTGTGCCCACCTCCTGGTATTGGCTACAGAGAAAAGCAACATCTAGAAGTCGTGTTAGAAAGTAAGGGCTAAATCGACCCCAGAATTAAATGTCTGTGAGCCAGATCTATAGCCTTTCTGCAGATATTACACTGAACTGCAGCCTGGTTTTGAGCTCTAAAATGCTTTCTGCCAGTAATGGGCAGCTACTTCTTCCATTAGCCCCATGAACACGCTGACTTCAGGCTGTAGCATCCCTGGCAGAAAACCAGCCTTTGAAAAACAATGTGCTAGTCCTCCACTGCTCCTATCCTGCAGCTACCTGTCTGATATTTGCTGTATGTTCTAGCAACAGACTCAGAAAGGCTGTCAAGGTATATATTAGTCAAGATGTGAGATAAATGATCTTTTATATTTGAATCAAATGCAGAAAAAAATATTACTGAGCTGTTCCTGAAAAGGAACTTCAAGCTCCTGTGGTTTTTCATGTTTGGCCAAAAGGTGCGTATGTTCCTTGCACAGCGATAACCTTTGAAGGTCAAATCTCTTTCCTCAAGCTTCCTACATATGTGGATACGGAAACTGAAAATAGAAGAGGGAAATTGTCCCCTTCTACCAGAGAGGTGCCCTGGTAGAAGAATTAATGCAGAATGCAGTTAACAGAGTGCAGGAGAGCATTGCCCCAGCTGGCATGTCCAGTGACAATCTGCAGAACAAGATTGTGGCTGCAGTACAGGCATCCACAGTCTGTGCAGGGGATGTGTTAATGGGCTAATTAGAGCAGATTTTAATCACTGCTCTTCATCTGGGTCATGTCTTTCTGCTTCCCTAATGTGGTGCTCAGCACTTTTAGAAATGCGGGATTAGCAAACTTTTACATGAAAGGTTTCACCCTCACTCACTGGGGTGTTAACCAAGAATGAACATGAAAAGGCCACTGCAACTTCACAGGGAGAAAGCTGGGGGTCTGTAAAAGAATTGAGCCTCCAGGCAACGAACAGCAGAATGTTTAAGTTCATAAAAGACCTCAAACACATCGGACCAACCACACACAACTGTCTTGGACCAACAAGGGCAACCTGCATGCAGTGAGCTGGTGTGTGTCGTGGGGGACAGACCTTGGCTCCATGTTCAGCAGTCGCTCAAGGGCAGTGTGAGCACAGGATGGCAGGGTAGCTCAGGCTGGAAGGGAGCTCAGGAGGTCTCTGGTCCAACCTCCTGCCCTCAGCAGAGTCAGCTCTGGGGTCAGACCAGGCTGCTCATGGCTGCATCCAGCTGGAACTCAAAAACCTCCAAAGGCAGAGACTGCACCACCGTTCTGGCTTTCCTCATGTGGTAAAAGTTTCTCTGTCTACATCCAGGATTAACTTTCCTGTTTCGGTTCATGTTTGTTGCTCTCATCTAACCCCACTCTGGACAGCCAAGCTCCATCTTCTTGATGACCTCCACAGAAGCACTGTGGGCTGCCCTTAGGTTCTCCCAAAGCCAGCTTTGTTCCTGACTGAACAAGCCCTCTCCTCACAGGGCAGGTGCTCTCCAGCCCCTACCTTCTCAGGGACCGCCAGCTTTGATCCAGTTTATTGTTATCTGTCCCGAATTGGGTGTGCAAGAGTGGTCTAATTAGTACTGAGCAGAGGAAGATAATGAATCCCCTCGCTCTCTGTCTCTTAGTCGCTCACCTGCTCACAAGGCCAAGGCCACCATTGGCCTTTGCTGCTGCCAGGACTCACTGCTGGCCTGTGTCCCTCTCACTGCCCACCAGGGCCTTTCCACCTGAGCTCCTGTCCAGATTGTGTTGTTGCAGAGGTCTCTTCCATCCGAGGAACAGGACCTGGCATTTTTCTTGCTGAATTTCACAAAGTTTCTGTCAGCCCGTCACTCCAGCTTGGCTGGGTCCCTCTGAATTACATCCATAACTGCCAGCACATCACCAGATCCCAGTCTGGTGGCATCTGACCACTTGACAAAAGCACACACCATTAACACCCGAGTCCAGATGAGTCCATACATCACATTGCCCCATTCACAGTACAGCAATAAGGTCCACCTGGCTCTGCTAAGAGCCTTTCCCAGGCTCATCCCTGTAGCAATGGCTATCTGCCCTCTCGAGCATTAGATGTTTTTGATTTGGGTGTCTCTTCTGTGTTACTTCCAAATCCCTCTCTCACACTGGAGTATGGCAGTGCTCCAGCATGTTTCTTTCATATCTGTTTTGTCCCTGATGTGTTTATTTTAATGTTCTTGCTGCATGATATTCTCTGCCATATGTCGCAGTGAAATGAGAGCTGTGCTTCCTCCGCGTGGGTGCCAGTGGGTGCCAGAGGCACGGCTCCACTACATGTTCCCACTCAGGGAGAAGCTCACATGATAAATGTGTCAGAGGTAGCTGCCCACAGAGAAATAGGAGGCTCCAGAAACCCGTACTGCTCTAAGCATGATGCAAGCTGAAAACAAATCGAGGCCTTGCCTCTCCTGCCACACTCAGTGCAGTATCATCATGTGGAGCATGTGTCCAGCTGGTGTGCAGAGCCCCAGTGGTACACGTGGTGTGTGCTGGGACTTGGGATCTGATGGTGTTCCCCAGGGATCTCTCTTCCAGTCCCAGGTTCAGAGCAGCAGTCATTTGAAGCACACCTGGCAGCAGCTACCTTGTCTGTGCCCTCCTTCCCTTTGCCACCAGGAAGCAAACCCCTACACCTGAACACGGCTGTTGAATGGCAGTCATTCCAACCACTTCAGAGACTAAAATAAATCTTTAACAGAATGTGTTGCCTCCTACCAAGTTTTATATTCCTCCTTATTGTGTACCAAGTAGGTTAAATTCCTGAAGTTTGGCCCATTTTGCCACTTCAGCTCCTAAAGGAAAGGGAGGACTGTTCACTGGGTGAGACTTCAGGGTAGGACTTGGTTTCTCCAACTCCACCAGTATACACATTAGGTCTCTAGTCTGGGCTGGCCATCAGGAACCTGTTATGACAATGGAGAGTGAAGCACCACACAGACTAGAAAAGCATCCTGGACTTACTCTTCTTCCTGAAAAAGATCACATAGGATGAATCATCCCCTGGGAGTGCCTGTCTCTCTCCAGTGATTAGAGGAGGAGACCAAACAACATGCTTAGATTTTCCCTCAAGTGGCTAAATTTGGGTGAGGATACTTCTGGCATTCTTCAATATGTGTACAGATAGTATATACTCAATGAATGACATTTTTCACTATCACTGCAAGAATCAGAGACAGGATCACAGGAAGCTCTTTGTCTCAACAGCACTGCTGTCTTTCATCTACCTTAATCCCCTTTGGTCCTCTGAGTTTGCAAACTTTCTGGAGCCAAGATCTGGCTCCTCTCTGCTGGTTATGCAGCTGGCACATGGTTAGTCCTGTACAAACAAGCAGTAATAATGCTTTCTAGAAGCAGATGTTTGGAACCTGTTCTCAGATGAAAATGGCTCTGTCTAATTTAATGAAATACAAATAATGTGTTCCACACAATTATCTCTGTATGAATGTTGGACTCCTCATTAATTAAAAGGGGACTTAGGGAATTTATTACACATCATGCCAATCTGGCCTCACAGGTAGATATTTTCCGTACAAATGAGTACGGGTGTCAATCCTGATCTTACTGACATCAGCGGTGAAAAAGTCACTGAACGTATTTGGAGGCAGTTTTGGTTCTCTTTTGAAAAGAATGACTAAGTATTTCCTTCTCCATTTAATATGAACATAGCTACAGAAGTATTACTAGGTCAGTGAGGAAATCTCCAGATATTGATAATTTTCTTCGCAATTTTTTTAATTGCTAAAAATTATGTATTATTATTTGAATGCTGATACAGTTTCTCTCCCTTGACGAGCAGATTACACTGATCCTGAAGTACTACAACAATAATCAGTGTCTGTCTCTCAAACAGCAGAAATAAAAGATGAGAGATAGGTGTTACTCATGCTGCACATCCCATATTTCATCTTGGATTTTTAAATGCTGACTAATATGTTAGCTGCTGTACTGGAAATGATTCTCCCTTTGGTCACCCATCTGGACCAGACAGTTTTTTGTTGCAATCAGACAGTCTAGGGACAATGTTAGTGGATTGCTTAACCTGCCAGAATCTACAAAAAAGGGATAAACTATGTGCTTTCAATGTAACACAAGATATATGAAAAGAGTAATGATATATATAGATATATCCTGGAATATATAAAGTATAGGAATTCAGTGAACGGAATTTCCAGTTCAGC
Source organism: Anas acuta (assembly GCF_963932015.1). Taxonomy (NCBI): domain Eukaryota; kingdom Metazoa; phylum Chordata; class Aves; order Anseriformes; family Anatidae; genus Anas; species Anas acuta. The sequence continues at coordinate 18,197,316 of NC_088979.1, forward strand.
TGAGACCAGCTGTTACACCACCATCACCCCCAGAAGCCTTCCACACAGAGTGATATCAGACCTGTGTATCCTTTGTCAAACCAACCCACCATCTACCTTCTTCACTAAGTCATCGCTCAGGATGTTGTTGCATCCTTGCAAGTGAACTTGGCTGCTGGCTACAAGGACCCAGACCTCCACTCACTTATATTTATAACTGCATTGATTTTAGTGAAGCTATTGCTAAATTTCAGCAGTGTAAGTCAGAGAGGATTAGAGTTATCTTCAGTTTTGTGCTATGAATAGCTATAAATTGAGAACTACAGATAGAAAAATAAGTGCAGAAAATTCTTCTGAAGTGTCTTCAAATTTGCCATTTCTAGTGAAGAAACCTGAATGGCATTTCTCTGGCCTACAAGGTTCAACTTGTTTTGCTTCACGAAAAGATCTGAATTCTAATTTTCCCCTATACTCAGCTTTGGAACAGCACCTTACATGGTATGTTCACTTTTGGACCCCTCACTGCAAGAAATATATTGAGGTGCTGGAGTGTGTCCAAAGAAGGGCAACGAAGCTGGTGAAGGGTCTGGAGAACAAGTCATATAGCAGTGGCAGAGAGAACTGGGGTTGTTTAGCCTGGAGAAAAGGAGACTCAGAGGAGACCTCTTGTGCTCTACAACTACCTCAAAGTAGGCTGTAGTGGGGTGGGGGTCAGCCTCTTCTCCCAAACAACAAGCAATAGTACATGAGGCAACAGCCTCAAGTTGTACCAGGAGAGGTTAAGATTGTATTTCAGGAAGAATTTCTTCATGGAGAGAATGGTAAAATATTGGAAAGGGCTACCCTGGGAAGTGGTTAAGTCACCATCCCTGGAGGTGTATAAAAGACATGTAGATGTGGTGCTTGGAGACATGGTTTAGTGATAGACTTGGCAAAGCTAGGTTGCACCTGATGAACTTAGAGGTCTTTTCCAACCTGTGATTCTGTGATTCTGTGATTCTAATTCTGGTGGTGACAAATCTTGGTCAAAACCTTGTGGGATAGGCTTCTCCCAGAAAACAGTTTTGAAGAAACCGAACCTTGTTCATGAAACCTCATCCACCAAGCACCATATCCTGTGCTAGAATGTTTTAATATAGAGGAAAACACCCCAAGACTAATACAGCTATACTGACAGCAATTGCACTACTCAATAGTATGCAGCGCTTACCCTTTTTTCTTATTCAAAGCATGACATTTTTCATTAAAACATGAATGGGAAACTATTTGATTTGCAGACAAAAATAATAATATGTCTCAAAATAACATGTAATGAATATAATATTTGATTTTGTGTTACATATAATAAGGTATATTCAGAATGTCCCCAGATTCAAGCCCTGAACAAAGATAAATACCACAGTGAGGAAATGCTTCACAGATGGGAACTCTGTGTTTTGACCAGCTCTGTTAATAGCCCCGAAGTTCTGAGTAATCTTGGGTTGTAATTCGTAAAGCTAGGATTATCACCATACAGATTTGGAAAGAAAAATGGAGCCTGAATATTAGCAAGTAATAACTGTTTGGAAAGCTCATTACACTGGAATAGCACGTCAAAGAAACTTATAGAAAATCTTTCTCTTGAAGCACTGACTTATAAAGTCATAGAATCACAGAATGGTTTGGGTTGGAAAGGACCTTAAAGGGACCACGGCAGTTCCAGCCCCATGCCATGGGCAGGGACACCTCCCACCAGCCCAGGCTGCCCAAAGCCCCATCCAGCCTGGCCATGAACACCTCCAGGGATGGGGCATCCACAGCTTCTCTGGGCAGCCTGTGCCAGGGCCTCACCACCCTCTGAGGGAAGAATTTCTTCCTTATATCTAATCTAAATCTACTCACTTTCAGTTTAAAACCATTGCCCCTTGTCCTGTCGCTACAGTTCCTGACAAGAGTCCCTCCCCAGCTTTCTTCTAGGCCCCCCTTTGGGGAAGGCTGCTATAAGGTCTCCCTGGAGCCTTCTCTTCTCCAGGCTGATGGGACAACGCAGTTAGAAAACTCTGCTTTAGGCAAGAAGACAATCTGATAAATTAATTCTTCATAGCAAAACATTTCAATTTCTACTATCTATCCCTCTCAGTGAAAATTAGGTGCTGATTTTTATCAGAAAGACTAAATTTGATCTAAATGCTGCAGTCTTCTGGAGTTTCATCATTTCAGCTTTCAAATCTACTCTAGGTAACTAAAGAGATTTCTGGAACCTGAACACTGCATTTCATCTTTCAGAGGAAATGATCCCAAGCACTGTGTGAGCAATATTTTCAGCTCTGAGGTTTGAACTCATTGCAGTAATCAGAGATGTGAAGTCTTTAAAGTGAGCTGAAGTGTGCTGCTTGACATTGCTCTCTGCGGCGTGTTTCCACATACCCTCTTCCAGATACACGAGGTCCATGCCAAGCTCTTCAGTCCTACCATACACTGCAAACGTAGCATTGTACTGAGAAGAATGGTGAGGCCAAGTCTTCTTCTAACACTTCTCTTAAGCAGCTGTTTACCTCTACCTGCGTAACAAAGTTATTTGGCACATGTAAGGTATTTTCATGATAAGGATGATTGTTCATTTTTTTCTTCCATCCAGTTCATATTTTTTTTCTAGTTTCTATGGTGAAAACCATGTGATACCAATAGTAAATTCCCTGCTAAAGTTAAAATATATTCCACTCTCAACTTTCCAGAAACTCAATATGGTCATGTTTTGCTGCGAGAAATGAAAACTTGATTTCCTGAAAACAAGAAAGTGCTGGAGGCCCCAAATGGCTTCACTTTCTGTGGTTGGCCAGAAGCTTCCATTCCCCTCAAGTTTTGGTCTGGCCACTGGCTTCTACAGCTTTGTTACAACCTTCTTGAATTACAATATAGTTTTCGTAACAATATTAGCAATATTGTTAATGAGCTGTGTTAAATAAGCAATACATTGGACGGGAACCGTGCAGGACTTGGAAGATGCCAGTTAGCTCATGTCTGAGATATCCTCAGGCATGCTAAGTCTAAGAAGCAAATCAAACTATCCTCACTCTCCCACACTGCCTCTCCTAGGCTTCTCCTGAGTAATAAATCTGAAACAAGATCCCAGGCAGGTCCCTAAGGCACACTGCAGCTTGCACCTACTTCTAGATGAAGTCTCTGGCTGACACTTCATTTCCCCAGCACAATAAGCCTTACTAAAGTAAGAGGAAAAACTTCTCTGTACAGGCAGAAAAAAAAAATCGTCCTCAGGAGACAGCACTTAACAATGAAGTGAACTTGTACTGGAATTAAAGACAGTCCCCAGCCTTTTCTGCCTGCTACTCCAAGGGCAGACCACGTTTCCTTGACTGTCTCCTCAAAAAGAGCCACAGCCATGTACATCTATGTTATCTTCTCAAACATCCAGAATTAAACCACTGCCTGAAAAATGAAATTAAACTGAAAGGACAGAAAATGCATAATAATAACACTATTACTACTACTAATAATAATAGTACTACTACTAATAATAATAACAATAAATATTAAGGAATTCACTCTGGAAAGTAGTGTTCAGATGAGAGCTATAGAGAGGAGAGGAGAGGAGAGGAGAGGAGAGGAGAGGAGAGGAGAGGAGAGGAGAGGAGAGGAGAGGAGAGGAGAGGAGAGGAGAGGAGAGGAGAGGAGAGGAGAGGAGAGGAGAGGAGAGGAGAGGAGAGGAGAGGAGAGGAGAGGAGAGGAGAGGAGAGGAGAGGAGAGGAGAGGAGAGGAGAGGAGAGGAGAGGAGAGGAGAGGAGAGGAGAGGAGAGGAGAGGAGAGGAGAGGAGAGGAGAGGAGAGGAGAGGAGAGGAGAGGAGAGGAGAGGAGAGGAGAGGAGAGGAGAGGAGAGGAGAGGAGAGGAGAGGAGAGGAGAGGAGAGGAGCTAATGTTGTTTGCCTGGTTTCAAACTCAAAACAGTATAATTATCCAACTCAAATCCTCCCTAGAGATACCAATAATATCCTTATTTTCACTTCCTATCTTAAACTGTTATGCCCTTGCTACAGGAGAGCTCTATCTCTTAAGTGATTTCATTAAGGAAATAAATAATTGTTTTTCCTGTTATGCCTTGTGTATGTCAGTGGCAATTGCATGAGCTTTAATATTATTTTTCTGAAATACTGTATTTTTTTGAAATCTAAGTACTAATAAAATACAAATAGACCTGCATTGAGAATAGTTTCCTTCTTTATGTAACAAAAGGTTATTAATTTATCTGTCCAGCCACATCAACCTTGAATTCTAGGAAAATGAAGGCTTTCAGTTGCAATATTACCTCACTTATAGCTACAGCTATTACCTTTGTAAAATGTCATTTTGTACAGGCCAGGTTAGTTTCATACCAGCTGAGATATTTGCTTTAAACAACTACACTCTCACAGGAATCACAGTACTGAAAATTTCTCTCTGTGTGGGCTGGTGTAAGAAGCCTGTTATCATAGACAGCTTTGTGGTGTTCCTGACATTTCTCAATAGCTGCTAAGAATAGGACTTCTAAAGCCATTTCCTTCAGTTTCCCATTTGGGAAAGCAGGGAGGTAATGACAACGATCCAGAAAGCCACAAGAAGTCACTTTCAACTCTGTTTTAATTGGACTCCAAAGCATCACAGGAAACAATAAAGGTAGTGAAAAAGCTCGGTATTTATGGTAATGTACAAGAAAAGGAAAAAAAGGTCTGCCAAGATTGCCAAATAAAAGAAGAAGATGCACTGTAAGGGAGCACAATGTGGGCGGGATGCTGGGCTGAGACCCTGAAGATGTGGGTTTCCTCCTGGGCAGCTTGGGTGGCTCAATGAAAGTCACTTCACTCCCCTGCGTCTTGGACCCCTTCTCTGTAAACGGATTTAAGTCACCGCCTCTGTAAAGCACTTTCAGACATTAGAAGAGCTAGACACTACGAAGGTTATTACTCATCCACAGTACATTTGTGATTTAATCTTCATAGTTTTCTTGTGACAATAGCAGCAGCTGCCGCCAAACTGGCCATGAAAATAGGTAAAGATAACTTTACTTTAACACCAAAATGACTAGATTGTCCATACAGCTCTGTTCTCAGGATCATTACGATTATTAATTTCTATACACCGTGCTCTGCCATTCCTCTCCAGTACAACTCAGTAGGTACAAGCAAGCAGAGATGAAGACTTTGCCCTTCAGCAGCTACACAGTGTCATGCTTTTCCTCAGGGCATAAACTGAGCTGCTAGGAGCAGCATTTATTTACCTGTGGGATCCAGTTTTATAAGTTAGGTGTTCACAGCTTTGGTGTCTCATTCGACTCAGTCCCATCTTTGTCCCCCCTTGACCCCAGCTCTGTGTCTCTGACAATGTTGTGCTCACCCAAAGCGACTCCCAGCTCCATCATCAGCCAGGTTGTCTCTGCTCCTCACCTTGCACAGGGGAAGGTGAGGCAGGTATCTGGCTGACCATCCAAACAAGGGAAAACAAGTTAGAGATTTGTTTCTCTGGGGCAAGAAGGAGATGGAGTGAAGGAAACAGAAATAAGGAAGCAATTAGAGAGCAGGGCATGAGGACCATGGTGTAAGGATCCAAATCAAGAGAAGCCAGCTGGAAATGGGGATGAGTAATGTAGCAAGGGAGTAAGGAGAAATTCAGTCCAAAGGACACGATCCTTCACAGGTTCAAAGCCACCACAGCCTGTCAAAGAAAGCAAGCTTTCCTCCGGTCAGCAGCCCCACTGATTTCAATGGGATTAAGAAAGTGAGTATAGCTATAGGCCTGAGCTCTCCCTGAATTATTTATTATCTCAAATACTGTGTAAAGAACAGGCTGTGCCATCTCGTAGTGCTGCTCCGTAAAAATCAAAGCCTTTAGAAAGATTCCACCTACAGGACTGCGGATTTTGGAAGACAAGCGTAACCCATTTACCACTCTGGGAGTTACATGAAATCCCTCTTTTGTCAAAGGAGGTGAAAGGAACACGCAGGATTTTATTGTCTGATAACAGCCAATATGGCTTATTAAGACTAACTATAACTTTGGGGATTTTGTTTGTTTGTTTGTTTGTTTTTAACAATTAACAGCAGGGCTTTTTCACCAGATTTGCGCACTTTGAACCCTGCAGATAACCACACAGTGCACTGAAAAGCACTGGGCACAAAAGGATCAGTGAAAGAAAATGTTCTTTGAGGAAAGGCTGGAGTGACTCAGGAAATAAAATCACAGCCTTGTACCTCTTGATAGTCAATCCGAGCAGAAGGAGAGTGATAAAAGTAATGGATATGAAAACAGCGCAGTTTCTAACTGTACCAAATGGTGCATTGAGCAAAAGGCACTGTGTGTCTCTTGCAGATTTAATACTCAGAAACAAAGAAAACAACCTCACTCAAAACCTCTTAATAATGGCAAGTCAAGATGCAGATTTTAAGCTCTTGCTCAAACCTTACAGTGCTCAAAAACTGTTGACTTTAAAGCCTATGAAAGTCAGTGATCACCTGTCGGTTAATGTGCACTCCGTGTCAGTAACACAGACTAGTGACACCTTATACACACAACGTTGTTTTTCCTGGTGACGGTGACAGATGCTTGTTGATTTTTCTCGTGGAGAAAGCAGACACATCCCAGCTGCAAACCAGCTGCACCTGGGGACATCTCCTGGCGAAGCGATGGCCTTTACCATTAGGATGATCAAAAGTGGCTGAGTCTGTCCCGGCATGGCTAGACAATAAAACCTGCAGACTGCCCCCTCCTTACAGGAACTTCAGATGGCATTAATTAACCAGATCTAGTTAAAAACAGTCCTTTTCTCAGAAAAAAAGGGTAGGGTCTGATGATTTGCCTCCGTGATGGTAGACCGCCTTTGTTAATTAACATCTTCTAAAGCAAAAGCCCATCTTATTTAGCATGATGACATAGCCTAAAAATCCAGCAACTAAAACTCCAACAAAGACCAGGCCATGATGATGTAGTTAGACAATCCTGGATTTTATCATGTGCCCAAGTCCAGAAATTACAGTGCTTTGACTACCTTGGTAAAGTTAAATCAGTGCAAGTCCCTCCTAGTATGGCTCAGCTAGACCAGTGTAATTTCCATGGTAGGCACCTGCGTTATAAACAAAAGCCTTCTAGGTGGGAAAGACCAAGCCCTCCAAACAGGGAATGAAAACCTCATTGAGATTCCTCACTGTCAAATTCAGCTCCCTTGGTGGCCAAGGGCACAGACACAGATGCTTTATAGGCACAACTCCTCTGACTCACTTCAAGTTTAGGATGAAAATATCATGGGCTGAATGTGCCTGTTTGCTGGCTACAAAAGGAGGCAAGATAAACATCACTAGAGCAGATGCAAACATCTACAGAATCAGTATCATATTTGGTGTGTCCAAAAATGGCATTACCCGTCTTCATAGCTCTGAAGACTCAGAAGCAAACTCTTTCAATTAAAAATTCATATTCTACTATATAAAAGATATATAGGAGGACAATAGCTGATATCTGCTACATACCAGCTCTTAAAATATTATAATTTATATGGTGAGAATAAAAATGCTCTGATGGTGCCTTTGATTTGAAAGACATATGCTCAGTTTTTTATGCTGCTGGTACTAAGTGATGCTGAAGATTTCTAAAAATATGTATTTCAGCTTCCTAACTCATGGAAAATGTGGAAAAAAAATCTATGTTAGGCTTTATCTTGACACAGAAAATAAAGCTGATTATAGAAAAGGTTGCTCCAGTTGGAGTGGCTGCTCCAGAAAAAGTGCTTGTGCATTGATTATTGTTCTTATAGTCTTGACCACTAAACTTGGCCTCTTGAAAATGCTTTGTGGTTTCATAAAGCCAGAAGCTGTTATGCACTATGGTTATTAAGGAAAATTAAGTAGAAACAGGTGAATGAGCATTGAGAGGAGTTCAGAACACTTCCTCAGATGCCCAAATGTCCGCAGTGCCCTAATTAAAAGTACGGTTTGACTGGTTAGCTGGCTGGCTTAAAGAAATTAAAGCAGGGAAAATAGGAGTAATGCAAATAAACATATTCACATTTTAAGGTAGAAACTTAAGAAAATTAAAAAGGAAATCAAGGCCACCAAGACTTACATGAGCTTCAGAATTACGAAAAATCTGCTCTTACATATATTAGAAATAACAGAAATTTTAAAAATAATGAAACCCCTATACAGTATATAAATGTTAGTCCTAGGTAATTACAAAAACTAGGCAGAAGTTTTCAATAAATGCTGTTGTTCTTCACTGGGGAAAGAAAAAAAGAAAAAAAAAAAAGTATTAATAACAAATGATGACAAAGTAATTTCATTTCAAGAACAACAAGAGGCAATGTCAATCACCATTTATTAAAGTAAACATTTATTTAAGCATATCTTCATAAATATCACATGAGAGTTTGAAGGAGCCAGCCCAGGAGTTTTCTGGATCATTCATGCTGAGGTTTTCGATTTGGTCCTTAAGAAATGTGGACATTTCAAGGCCTAGTTTTTTGTTATTTTCATATAACATCTTGACATTCAGAGAAATAGAGTTGTGTTAATATGGCCTGTGCACTCACAAGCTTGTCAGCTTGACATTGATCCCCAGAAAAATAAAAAAGCACGTGACATATACTCAGTTAATACAGAATGACAGAAGTTAGTGCAATCTACACATCAATGTGGATTTATAGAAAACAGATTTGATGAAACAGCTGAATTTGTTTTTTTCACTGGATTATGTATTTGGATGATAAAAAGAGTAGTGTTGATGTAATAACAGCAGACTTATGTAAGCAAGTTGACTTGAGACTCCACGATATTTTAAACAAAATGTAATCACACAACGTCAATATGGCACATATTGTCTGGACTAAAGGCTGTCAAATCAGTAGAAAGCATAATCTATCAATTTACCAAGAAGAGCATTTTAGATTGTCTTCAGCGACATTTTTAATGTGAAATTTCATAATAAGGTTCTTTGACAGTTTCTTCTTTGGCAGTTTCTTCAGTATAATGAAAAAAAAAAAAATGTAATGAAACTCAGTAGGTAGAAGTTGAAGTTAAATGCAGGAGCAATTAACCATAGAAAAAGCTCTCTAGGGGCTACGGTGTGGTCCACATCTATAGATATTTAAAAATTGGGATTTATGTTTTTTTTTCCAGATATGGTTCTGTATATCAGACACACATAAAATCAGCAAAATCTTATGACTCGCATTATGAAAAGGTGGCATTATGAAGAGGATGGCCCTTTCTGGCTTTACAATTTATGTATTATAGATGTCAGAGAGTTTGTCTGGGTAAACCCAGACAGTTTGCATAGGTTCACAGGCTGAAACACAGATAATGGAACAATCATTGATATCAAAATAAATTTGATTTTGGCTTCAGCAGAGACAAGATGAAGCAACAGACGGTGTATCTACTCTGACCTCCAGGCTGCCACTAGAAGCAGCGAGCAAAGGTGTGGATCCATCAGACAGCTTCATACATTTACTTGGAGTCCCTGCTGCCCACAGGGCTGTCTGAGGGGGCAGAGAGACACTCTCATGGAGAAATGGGTTGGACCAGATTGCAGAAATTGCTATCAGTATCAGTTTAACCTTCCTTTGCTTTGCAAGAGAACTATGGGTCTGTCTTGCAGTTTTGGACTTAGACAATATATACACATGTACATGCATTTTCACACAAAGAGAGGATCAAAGGGGCATGAACAAAGACAATGTCCAAAGGGCACATCCTCACCTATGAGGCACCTGTGGTATTAACAGTGAGAATTTGCATAAATCCATGAAGAGAAATCACTTCTGCTGATATATATAGGAATGATTCAGGGACAAATCTGAGCTGCAGGACAGGCTGACAGGACAAAATATATCCCTGTGACCAACGCTACGGAAAACCTACTCATTCATTAAGTTTATTTGAGAGCCTGAATGGGATGTTAGAAATGCATATGTCTGGTGCTGAACAGAATCCAGAATAAATCATTGTTTCATTCTAAAAAGTCTCAGAAGCATTTCATCTTGCAACAGGCTGCATTTTATTGTGAAAATGAAGACTCGTCATCTCCTGGTGGCAGAATACACCTCAGGTTTCCCTTGTGTGACTGAAAGCCCCCATTACTGACGTGAGATTTACATATATGGAATAAAGCAGTTATTTTTTTACTCCTGAAGAGGAATTAAGTACCTCTTGAGGTTTACGTAATAACGTTTTCATGAGCACTGCTTGAAGTTCAGAACGAAGGCCTATCTTTCTTGTCATCTATGTAGGGCAAAGCCCCACTGAATCCATACTGGTAAGTACAAGTATTCCACTGCAAAGTAGTGGAAGAAAGCAGTGAGATCCACATGTGCGAAGACAGAATCAGACTAGTTTAGTGAAGTTATTATATAGAATGCGAGTGAAAAATGAGAAAGTATTCATAATAATTATTATCTCCCAGGCACTGTGCTTACACCAGCAGCAGGTCTTACAGTCAGAGGTTATGTTTAATGGCTTCTCCTTGAGTAGGGGAAGGCCATCTCTAACAGGTCTCTTATTGGCTTCACAACATAACTTTAAGCAGATATTATTAACTACAAATAAAGAAGTAGTGCTGACTCTTCTCACCACTTGAGAAGAGTGTGGCTTTGTCTTCTTCGCTCCCCCAGTGAGGTATTTATTTATATTCAAGGCCAGGCTGGATGGGGCTTTGGGCAACGTGGTCTGGTGGGAGATGTCCCATGGCAGGGAGTTGGAGTTAGATGAGCTTTAAGGTCCCTTCCACCCCAAATTATTCTATGATCCTATGATTGATTCTATGATATGGATAAGACCCTCTTTGAGCTCCCTCTTCTCCAGGCTGAACAGTACTATCTCTCTCAGCCTCTCTCATATGAGAAACACTCTAGTCCCTTAGTCACCCTTATGGCGCTTTGCTAGACTCACCTACAATATGTTTATGTGTCTCTGAGGGAGAAACATGGGCTGAAGAACCCAGCACTAGACACCATGTGCCTCACCAGAACTGATCAGAAAAGAAATCCCCCAAAAAATGTAGAGTTTGTCAGTATTTTAAATCTGTACAGGATGCATAATTACCGTTAGGTACTATAGTATTGCTGATGCAAATGCACGTCGCCGCAGGAAGAGCAAGTTTACACTAAGTTTTCAGACAGCTGCAGTGGTGATAGGATAAAAAGATAGCTTTTCTTAAATGAAGAAATAATGTATTGAATTGCAATGAAGTTTATTTTAAATGAATACTTGATTAGGTGTGAAATAGAGAAGTATTTATCAGCCTGCAAAACAAATGATACTACACAGCAGCAGACTGGCTTAATAAATGAATATTATTACTGGTTTTACTGTGATGGAACCCCATGCATGCAAGTATAGTGGAGGAGATCACCAAAGAGAGGACACCCTGTCTGACAGCACAGATAAAGAACAGGAGAATCAACAAAGGACATGGGTGAAGTTACTCATCCAATCTCATAATCACAAAGCTAGGAACCGAATCTAAATCTCCTGAATTCCAATCTATTCATGTCATTAAAGCTGCACATAAAGAGTCCTGATGGAACAACTTTTCTTCAGATTTTGTCAGTTTGTTGAAAGTAAAACGTCCCCAAAGATGGCTGGATTTCAGATCCGTTTCAGCACCGGTTCATCCTTCTTGCTCCAAAGACCATGTCTGAGTTAGGATCCCAGGAAACCAGGATCCGGGATCCTACACAGCCACTTGTGTTTTGAAGTAGGAACTCTCCCAAGTCAGCCCATCTGGTATATCTGCTGCAGTGCCATTACTTTTTGTAGAAAACTATAGAGAAAATAGCCAGGTAAATTCAAAGATCTGTCACACAAAGCGATAGCTGAGATGAACCCAACAGAATATACCCAATACAGAGGTATATTCTCCTCATAATGAATGTGAGCAATCTTTCTAATTAAGAATTGGATTTGTAGGCACATACCAGTTGGAAAACAGTCTACAAAAAGTCCTTAAATTGGCAGATTAAAAGAATAAGGAAAAGGAGAAACAGACTTCACTGTTTTCTCATATCCATTTAAAGTAATTTAAAGGAATGCTTTGATCTCTTACTCTTTAAGATTAACTGTCCTGCAGTCTGGGAGAGATCTTTTCCCAGATCAAGGAGACAATAGAAAAATTACCTTGAATGAATGCAATATAAACTTCATAGGAGCAGTTAAATAAGGCATGATTTTTCATTAAAGTTTAATAAGTTACTGTAATTAGAAATGACTTTCTAATAGCACTTTGCTCATATATGGCACAAAGTCTGATACTGAAGAAGCAAATTAAATACCAGTTTCCAGAAGCCCCACCTCTATTTTCTACTCTCCATCTCTGCTGAAAGTCCTGTCTTGTCCTTGTTGCTGGGTGTCATAAGGAGAACCCAAAGCTTTCACCACAACTTCATAATTTCCTTTCTATCATACTATGGCCTTGGGAATTATTGCTGAATATAAGAGATTTTAAAGTCTGTGCTTTGAACAACACAGTACTGATGTTGACAGTATCTATGAATTCAAGCCTTTTAGCACCTTACTTAACTGACCAATACCATTGCCTTTCTTGACTGACTATAGGACCTCAATGCTCGTCATATTTGTTCAGAGGAGTTCTTGCTGAGGCTCTGCCTTCAGTCAGTTCTTAAAACAAAGACACAGCTAACCACAAAGCAAAATATATTGCTAATAGCAATAGACCTGTCAGGTCATTTTCTCTTACAGTTATGATGTGCACAGTTTTCAGAAGTATCGAACAGACAAATGTCAAAGTCCTAGACCTTTATACATCTTAGATCTTTAGAGACCCTTCAGGAAGACTTAGATTATATGCTTGTAAGCCACTTTTGAAAATTCATGTTTTTGTTAGTGTTTTTTTGTTTGTTTGTTTGCTTGCTTGCTTGTTTGTTTGTTTTTAATTCCCCTGTAACTCTCTTTTTCATGGAAAAAACATTGGTATTGTCCCATGTATTGCATGTAGTGAGCTTTTGACAACAGAAGAAAGGGTGCAGAAAATCTGTCATCTTGCAGTACCTCATTGTGACTAGTCAGGAGTAACAGGATCTGTGAAATAGATGGTTGGTCAGACAAGAAGAAATGCTGGTTCTCTAAAACCAAACTATTATGTTCTGAGACATAAAGTGATGTCAGGCTTCCAGGAGAAGGTACATAACCAGCTGGAGCATTTCCTCTGGCAGGAGAGGAAAGTCCTGAGAGGAGACCAGGGCATGGATCTGCATCTTCCCCTCATACTAATGAGTTAATTCAGCTTTCATCCCAAGGAATATCTAAAGTGAAAAGAGAAATTAATTGTGATTGTCCTCGAAAACCAAGATAACTGAAGCCAGATCTCTTCATTGTTGTAAATGGAACAAAAATAGCATTTTCCCTGCCAGCAGGCGTACAAAAAAATGTCATCTGGGACTTGGGTATGATAAGAGTTAGGACATGTGTAATGGTGTGGTGAGTAGACAGGAAAAGCATACTGCAAAATGTACATGGTCAGACAGCACAGGCTGAGCCATGCTTCTGCATATCCTACCCACAGTCCTCTGAATGTCAAAAGCCACTAAGAAATGTAAGAAACAAACAGTAAATCTGCCTTGTTAAGATATAGCATAAAGAAAGGTCAGGATGCCAAAGCCAGATTGACCAGTGCTGCTGTACTACTTGATCTTCAGCTGCGCTCCCAAGACACTGCACAGCCTGCAGTAACCATAGCCAAGACACCAAAACATTAGGAAGGGTCGGGTCATGGAGAAAATCTTGGGACATTGTTAAGGTGGTATTCAGTGAGAAAGTCACAAGGGGTAGGAGAGACTAAAAGGTGAAATTAACTTATCTTAAATCCTCAAGTTGATTTTTAAATGTGTGATTTGCTATGCACAATTTTTTTTTCTGTCACTTGAACATAGAGGGTGACACAGTGGAACAAATTGGTCCAATTTAATTAATTACCTAATGCTTCAGAGGAAATCAGATGATGAAATAGTCTTTCTACATCCTGCGATTGGCCTATGTATTCAAGCATAAGGATTGCTAGCATTTTTTAATAACCCAATATATTTGTTTGTGGATGTCCTTATTTTCCATATTATTCTTGCCTTAGTACCCTCTTGATTCCAGAAAAAAAAAAAAAATTACACAAATAAGCAAAATCTACGCCATTCAAAAATGCAGTCTATGTTTTGCCTTTCAATTCAACTGAAAGCCATTACAGTTCACTGTGTTTGCCTTCCTTAGTGACAAAGAAAACTCATCAGAAAATATCAGTGAGGGCTGCCTAAGAATTACAGATAACTACTTGATTTTTCTAATGATTGCAATCCAGCCTCAGGAAAAAAATTCCTCATTAGTCTTCAACTGACATTTAGAATGTTTTCAAATTTTGTGTTATCTCTTAAGTATGCTTTTCTATATTTTTTAAGTGACTACTGGGTTTCAATGCCTCATCTTAAAGATGCTTCTCTTTTGGAAAGCAAAGATCTCTCCTCTCTATATACCAGGTGTTTTATGTGTTTGATAAAGATAAAAGACAGACCCAAAACTGCTGGTAACTTTAAAAATATATAAAAAATAAAAATTAAAAAAGTTACAGCTACAGTTTTAATGTGAAAACTATTTCTGAAGGCCTAGTTGGAAAGTCCATTTAAAAACTGGTTTCTCACTCTGCATTTCAATAAATTACCTAAGAAGTCCACTTGCCATCAACCCCAGATCTACAACATATTCTTTAGAGCAAGCCCTGTGTTGCATGCTTCAGCATGATACTAGTCCCAGGATCCTATGGAAATCAGTCCTCCCAGGATGGCCAACTGCTGCACTGGCACTTCTGCAACAGCTTATCTGTTTGCTGAGAATTGGGAACTAAAAACTTGATTCATAGCCTATTCAAATAAATAGTAATTGCACTTATTCCTACAGGCTCTGCCTCAGGATATTGAGCAAACAGCTTTTAGTTATTAGTCTGATCTGTAGCTAAATCACTTACCTAACAGGATTCCTGCACTCCGAATCATTCTGCAGCCTGCATCCCATCTAGCAGACACTGGCCTTGTTGGGCATCATCTGCATATCATAGAAACAGAAATAATTTTCAGAGTACTTTGAATAAATGAACTTGTCACTGGAAATCTGGCACCCTCTTTGCTCTTGTCAGACTTCTTGATGCCATATTAAAAGATAGGTTGTTGATACTATTGACAGCTTTATTATCGCTAAGTGACAGCATGTGTCAGAAAATCAAGAGAAAGCACAGCAAGAATATGAAAAGGTTGAAAGCAATAGAGACAACTTGACTGTTGCCATGGTGAAGATCAGCATCTAGCATGGCCAGCAGGACCGCAGCACTGACAGCCGGCGCTCAGGCGGCTTCCTTGTCCCAGATCATTCTTGTAAAATGTCTGGGAGCAGGCAGAGACCAACCCGCATCATGCTGTCGTCGTAGCACAAGCAAGGCCTCAGTGAGTACCACGCCGGCAGCTTATTCTGAAAAGTCAAAGTTGATGAGGAAGAAATGCTCACATCCTCCCCAAGTGGCACAGACAGCCATTTAGTTGCTTTGCCTTAACAGTCTTACGTTTTGGCAGTGACCCTGATAAGCCACTGAATAACATTTTATCACTTGCCAATTCTGGACCAGTTTGCAGAGCACATTTAAAGAATATGCCATTAATCACATTAAAAAGGCATGTGATTGGAGTTAGCAATTACAAGTCCACAGGCAGAGTTGTCCTCACTCCTCATAGGCAAGTCTTTTTACTTTGTGTTTCACATACTGTCTCTCTGTCTGTCCAGCTGCTGCTGCTTTCTATGCAGTCATGGACAAAAGAAAGCAAGGCCCAAGCAGCTTGTATATTATGGACAGAAACACTAGCAATGTCAGCGCACTCACAGAATCACAGAATCACAGAATTTCTAGGTTGGAAGAGACCTCAAGATCATCAAGTCCAACCTCTGACCTAACGCTAACAGTCCCCACTAAACCATATCCCTAAGCTCTACTCATCTACATGACGACCTGTTCTTGGTCATGTGACATGTAGAAATGCTGGTTTGAGTGATGTGCTTTCAGTGACTATATATTTATACTCACATACACACGTATACATACTACATGTATATATATGAGTATATGTGCATATATACATTTATATACTAAAGTATATATATACATTGAGTGTGAGTGGAACTGTAGTTTATGACACTGAAGTCAAAACTAAACTCTAATTCTTCACGGGGGTTTGATACATCCAAACTATTCAACAGTCATGGTCCTTCATTTGTGCTGACTCCTGCACTGGAGGACACAAGTGCACTTGGGACTCTAACCACTTAGCTTTATAAATAGTCAAATTGCAGCACCCAGAAATGTACTTAACCTGATTCATTTACTAAGATAGATGTAAACTACCCTGAATAAGAGATCCAGGTGTGCTGCCACAGCAGAGAACTGGGATCCTTTCCATTGCTCTCTGTAAATATTAATCAGTGTATAATAGTCTTCCTCCGTCTGACCCAAGTTGATTAAAAACACCAAAAAATGAGGATTGAATGTTGCAGAGGCTGGCTTCCAATAAACTGGCTTTGCACAGTCTGACACAGCTGTGGGATGTAAGATTCAGAGCTGCCTTGGATCAGCCAACGCATCCCACTAGCTCCACTGACTGTAATGACTAGATCCCAATTAACTCCAAGCACAGGTAAGATCTCTAACACACATGCAGACTCTCACCTTCAGGCACCTAAGCTGGTGCTTCATCCAGCAAAGGATGTAACACAGAAGTATAGAATGACAGAATATCCTGAGTTGGGAAGGACCCATAACGATCATCAAGTCTAATTGCTGGCTCCACACAGGAGCACCTAAAAGTCAGACCAGTTGTCAGAGAGCACTGTCCAAATGCTTCTTGAACTCCAGCAGGCTTGGCACCATGACCACTGCCCTGGGGAGCCTGTCCCAGTGCCCGAGCACCCTCTGGGTGCAGAACCTTTCCCTAACCCCCAGCCTGACCCTCCCCTGTCCCAGCTCCATGCCGTTCCCTCGGGTCCTGTCGCTGTCCCCAGAGAGCAGAGCTCAGCGCCTGCCCCTCCGCTCCCCTCGTGAGGGAGCTGCAGGCCGCCATGAGGCCTCCCCTCAGCCTGCTCTGCTCCGGGCTGGACAAACCCAGGGACCTCAGCTGCTCCTCATACGTGTTCCCGTCTAGACCTTTCACCATCTTTGTAGCCCTCCTTTGGACACTAATAGTTTTAATGTCGTTTTAATACTGTGGTGCCCAAACCACACACAGTAGAGGTGGCACCACACTCAGGTGAGGTCGCACCAGCACAGAGCAGAGCAGGACAATCCCTTCCTTCGACAAGCAGCTATCAATGCTGAGCCTGATGCACTCCAGGTAGACCAGATACTGTTAGAAAGAGTATTGAAAGCTTTGCTGAGATCCAAAAAGATTACATCAACTGGCTTTCCATTCTCAACTATTTGGGTAACATTGTCATAAAAGGAAATTGATATCATTAAACAGGACTTTCCCTTCATGAACTGTGTTGGCTGTAACCAATGACTACCTTGCCTTTCAGGTGTTTTTCAATAACACGCAGAATAATTTTCTCCATAATTTTACCAGGCACTGAAGTGAGATTGACAGGCTGGAAATCACCAGGGTCTTCTTTCTTGTCCCTCTTAAAAAGTGGAACAACACTTGCCAGTTTCCAGCCAGCTGAGATCTCTCCAGATCTCCCAAGACCTTTGATAAATAATTGAGTGAGGTCTCGTGATGATGACATCAGCCAGCTCTCTGAGTACCCTAGGATGAGTCCCATCAGGCCCCATAGACTTATATGCTTCCAGATGGAGCAGCAAATCCTACATAAGCTCAAGGTTGGCTGTGAGTTTATTATTACCACAGTCACGGTCCTCCAACTTAGGGCTCCAGAGGTCCCCAAGCCCATCACCAGTGTTAAACAGAGGCAAAGAAGGCCTCTCTTTATTATCTCTGTTTTATCGATGTCCCTATTTGTGAACTCACTATACTCATCAAGTAATAGACAAATATTTTCTCTGGTCCTCTTTGTGCTGTTAATATATTTTTAAAAGCCCTTTTTATTGTCTCCCAAAGCACCAGCCTGCTTCAACTCTAACTGAGCTTTGGCCATACAAATTTTCTCCCTACAGATCTGAACAGCATCTCTGTAGTCCTTCCATGTCACCCAACCTCACTTCCAGTGGCCATGCACTTTCTTTTTCCACCTAAGCTCTAGAAGAAGATCCCTGCCCAGCCAAGTCAACTTTCTGCCCTGCCTGCTTGGCTTTCAACATTTTGGAATTGTCTGTTCCTGTACTCTTAAGAGGTGGTACTTAAAAAGTGACCACTTTGGGACCCCAATGCCTTCAAAAGCAGCTTCCCAAGGGACCTTAATAAGTAGTCCCCTGAGCAGCCTGAATACTGCTCTCCCAATACCCAGGGTTGAATTTTGCTGGCAGTTTTCCTCCTATTACCAAAGATTTTAAATTCAAATACCTCGTGGTCACCATGGCCAAGATGGCCGTCAATCACCTATTCACTCACAAGACCCTCTCTGATTACAAGCAGCAAATCTAGGAGGGCACCTTTCCTAGTCAGCTCCCTTAGTACCTGTACCAAGAAGTTATCATCGAAGTGTTGTAGAAATCTTCTAGACCTGTTTGTATCAGCAGTGCAGCATTCTCAATTAATGCCTGGGAAGTTGAAGACACCCATAAGGTCAACAGTGGCTAAACTAGAGGTACCTCTTAGTTCCTTAAAGAATTAATTGGTGAATAACAGAATTGTTATAAATGCCAGACACTTGTCTACCCTGGGATATATCAAGGACTAAATTCCCAGAAGATGTTCTTCCATAAACTTTCTCAAAATCCAGCCCAGCAATTCATAATGTTTAAGAGCAAGCAAGCCAGCAACATGCAGATGAGCCAGCTCTTAGATTCAGTAATGACTCAAGTCAAAACCATTAACACCAAATACTTTATAACATCAGCATATCCTTGGGAAAAGCAAAGCCCCATAAATCTGGAAAAAGAATTCCAGTCAGTTTTTGTAATACCGTGTATTCACCGATACCAGAGGGTGAAAATAATCAGACTTTGCTCAGGATATCATTTTTACTACGGTGTCATAGAGATACTCTAAAACAGGTGAACTGTCTTTTCAGTCTTCAACCACTGATCTCACAGACTACAAGACTACACCTACAAGCAAAGGCCTTTATGCTGGCCTGAAACTCTTCCTTAGTGACCCTTTTCTCTAAGCACAGGGGAAACTTTATTGCTCTCTACAACCACCTGAAAGTTGTGGGGAGATGGGAGTCGGCCTCTTCTCACAGGTAACCAGTGATAGGACCAGAGGGAATGGCCTCAAGTTGCGCCAGGGGAGGTATAGGTTGGAAATGAGGAGCCATTTCCGCTCAGAAAGAGCAGTCAGGCACTGGGACGGGTTGCCCAGGGAGGTGGTGCAGTCACTGTCCCTGGGGGTGTTCAAGGAAAGGTTGGACGTGGTGCTTAGGGACATGGGTTAGTGGGTGACATTGGTAGTAGGGTGATGGTTGGACCAGATGACCTTGGAGGTCTATTCCAACCTTAATGGTTCTGTGATTCTATGATTCAAGATGGGCCACCAGCCAGCACACTTTGATTCATTCTGTGAAGTGTAAGCAACAACTCCATCCCTCTTGGGGACCTACATGGCACTAGTCTCTGACCCCTCAACGCCTTCACAACACTTCCCTCTTTATGAAATTTCCACTTAGCTGTAACTAGTAACAACAGAAAATTGTATCCTCTTAGGCCACACAGCTTATGAGCCCTTTGCGTGGCAAAATGGTAACTCAGATTTTAACCTTCTTAAACAGCACATAGTTAGCCCAAATTTAGTTCCTGCTTATCTGTTCCCACTTCATATCCATCGAGCAAAGTCTTTTCCCAGTAATAAAAAGGCTCTAGGGGAAAAAAAAAAAAAAAAAAAAAAAAAAAAGAATAATCAAGCTTAATTATCTGATGTGACCCCAAAATCTGTCTATAGGGTTTCACAGACTTTCCACAGAATTAATTTGATTCATATTGACATCAGGAGGGGGTTCTTCACAGAGAGGGTGGTTGCACACTGGAACAGGCTCCCCAGGGAAGTGGTCACTGCACCGAGCCTGTCTGAATTTAAGAAGAGATTGGACTGTGCACTTAGTCACATGGTCTGAACTTTTGGGTAGACCTGTGCGGTGTCAAGAGTTGGACTTGATGATCCTTAAGGGTCCCTTCCAACTCAGGATATTCTATGATTCTATGATTCTATATTGTTTCCAGCAAACTGATGCTATTTCTCTGTATAGTACTGGACTGGGTCAGTGTCTTGTTATGGGAGCAATCCTTAGCACAGTTAGGCCACCATTCACAGCCGTAATATGTTCACAACATTTAACGTGGATGTGTATGTGGACCTATCATGCTATCATGCAGCAGGGCACAGCTCCATTTGGGACACCCAGTGAACATACTTCCAGGTACTAGAAAGGTGACTGAGGGGCTCCTGGGAAGTCTGGCAGGAGGCTGCAGGCTCAGACAATAGCAACAATTTCTACGTCAGGCTGGATCCATCCTACAGACCACCTAGGATTCTCTGCTTCCTCTTGAATCCCTCACAGGGCACTTCCTGGGCATCAGTCTTCTGCAATGGTTTTCAACGTGACTACCCAGGATAAGTCGCTTTTCCCTTATTTACCCCTGACTGAGCATTGAGAAACCATCTTCCAAAGCACTTACACATTAGTGGTCCACAGCATACATAATGGCATCATCACATCTTGGCATACCAATAAGAGTTGAGTTCAATGGCTTAACTAAAGCAGAGTTTAAAACAGTGTCTCTGCCTTTTGATGCTTTGTGTGTTTTACGTTTTTCCCTTCCCTTCCCTTCCCTTCCCTTCCCTTCCCTTCCCTTCCCTTCCCTTCCCTTCCCTTCCCTTCCCTTCCCTTCCCTTCCCTTCCCTTCCCTTCCCTTCCCTTCCCTTCCCTTCCCTTCCCTTCCCTTCCCTTCCCTTCCCTTCCCTTCCCTTCCCTTCCCTTCCCTTCCCTTCCCTTCCCTTCCCTTCCCTTCCCTTCCCTTCCCTTCCCTTCCCTTCCCTTCCCTTCCCTTCCCTTCCCTTTCTTTCCCGTCCCTTCCCTTCCCATTCCCTTTCTCTCCTTTCCTTTCTCCCCTTCCCCTTCCTTCCCTTCTACACAGTTGATGTCAAAACTGGAAAATAACAAATATGTGAATTGGAATCAAACTAAAAAAGTTACTTATTAAAGAAACTGATAAACAGTCTCAAAGAATCCTAAAATTTTAAAACAAAATTATGAAAATGCAGCATACTCTCAAGCTTGCTTAGAAAACCTTCATATTTCCATTCTAGGAATTTCCAGCAGAATTGAACTGAGGGAAACTTATGATACAGTTAAGCCATGCTTGCGTAACGGGAGATATAATAAATAGCAGACATGGTAGCAGAAGCAATAATATTTTTATACTGCCGTCTGGAAAAGCTTATTAGTATTTTTTCCATTTTGCAATTTTCCCCGTAGCAGCATTAAAGAATGACACATACTCTACCTGTAGGGTTTATGAGAAGGCACCACATGCTTTCTACATGAGAAGATATTCACAGTCTTTGCACCACCAAATCAGCAGTTTCCTAACTCCATATAGCTTGTTTACCCAGCAAATACGTGTTCTGGACATGGTACTTGCCAAATGCTGGTCACTGGGCTGTTAGTGCCCATTGTTTCCTGCCAAACAAAACTGAAGCATGTGCTTTTTTAATGAAATTGCACAGAAAGACATGTTAGAGCTTTCTATTAAAAAAACATGGAGAGTCTATATGAAATCACAGCTCTTTATTCAAGCTGTATCACAATAAACTTGATAATGTTTCAGTTTTTCTATTACTACCAGCTGTGGATGCAAAGCAAGCCCAAACTTCATGCAATAAAGACTTATTTTGTCTAACATTTTATATGTAAGCTGTGTCCAAAAAGTTCTACTGAAGTAAATACACAGATACAGAGGAAAATAGCAGAGTTTGGGAATTAAAAAAAAAAAAAAAAAAAAAAAGCCAGCAGGGAGTTGGAGACTAAAGAGACAGAGACGCAGGTATTCCTGGAGACAGCCACTGCAGAGGATCACAGTGAGAGGGGTGGCAGCTAGGGAAGAGCCCCTGCATACAAGCCAGGGAAATGGTTCATGTAAGCTCAGCAGGAGCACCAAACCTATGGTCTGACCTTCTATCACACCAAATACTTCTTGAAAGATATTTCACTGAGAATGAGGGCAGCCTGAAGCTCTCAGAAGATCAAGCTGGCTAGCCATACCTGATGACGAGGTCTCAGATGAAACAGAGTAAAATTACAAGGAAAGTACTTTTCAAATAATCCATCTGACATAAATTGGTAAAGGCAGATGAGCCATATGTGCATTTTTGCAGCAATAAATGAAATTAAGTATGCAGCTGTGAACCCAGAACTGCTTTTTGATTGTCCTACTAACTGCGGGTTCTGTTCGTTGCTGTATGCTTAAACTAATTAGATGAGATAGTAACAGAACAAAACAGTCTAAATTTACTATGACTGTCATATTAGAAATGCATGACAAACTGCTAGTAAATAAGTATTTCAAAAACAGTGGAGCAACGCTAAATTAAATTTATTCAGCCATTGCGCAATGTTGCATTGCATATCGTGTAACCATAAAAGGAAAAGTCATTAGCTAATCTTTATGGTTTACAAGATATTGGTGCATTAGGCAAAATATTGATTATCATTAATTGTTGCAGATTTGCATAGAAGTTATTTCTAAAAACTTATCTTCCTTTTCACACAGAAGAAATTAGAGAAATTTGACATAGACATTTAAATACATCTGTCTTTGAAATCTAAAAGGAAGTAAAGACAATTCATAATTTACAAGAAGGGATTGATTTAAGCTGTTTACACATACTAAAGAAACATGCTTTCACTGCAAAACAAATACCCTAGAAAGAAACTTCCTACACCTAGTCCATACAGCAAGATATGTATTGCAGTAATAACACAGATGCTATAGGGCTTCAGCCTTACATAAATTTAGATTTCTGGATCTTAAAATGAATACCTTCAGAGTAATCATAATGCAATTACTTAAACCAGATTACTTGATTAGAATGGCACGTTAATATAAGAATCTTGTCATGTAGATTTTGCTCTTAACCATCTTCCTTTTTTCCTTGGGTAATCATCATTACAGTGATGACAACGATAAAGGCCCATATGTTTCTTTGTCTTGCACGCTGCTGATTGAAGGAGCATGGTGCAAGTTAATGTAAAACAAGCTTCAAAATGCTCTGTGCCAGAAAAAGATGCCTATGCAGAATTACACGAGAGCAACCACAGCCCCAGAAAGCGGGACAGCCCGCGCCTGGGTGGCTGTGTGTGAGATGGGGCACGGTTCTCCAGGGATGGCAGAATCAGCAGGGAGGGAGGGGACGGGCTTTGCCGTGTGAGTGCTTCATCATATCTACCGATACTCACATTTGTTGAGATGAAAGAGGCTAATGCTGTCCGATGGGGCATTAATGCTCAATGGGAAGGAACCACATGCTGCACATGTCCCAGTCAGCACAAAAAAAAAAAAAAAAAAAAAAAAAAAAAAAAAAAACAGATTTTTGAAAACTGGCAGCTCCATAAATGGAAGTCACACATATCTGTAACTCATCTGTTGTCTGGAGGCATATCTACCCTGAATTTGCAGCCCCTGGTGTAACTGTGACTCTCTCAGGTAAGCCATCACTGTGTGACTTGTATTTCGGTACTGCTGTCCCACCAGCTGAACGTCAGGTGCAGGTGAGACCCTAGAGTACAAATAATCAGCACAGAGTGCCAGACTGTGGCTGTGGCTCCTGTAGTGCTCAGCACTAATATTCATGGTTGAGCCAGAGAGCACAGATTGAGAGCAAGGTTTACGAGATCTGGTGTCATGACTATTGCCCTTTGGAACAGTCTTTGCTGTTCAAACAGATAAAGGATGTTTTTGTGGCTGTGTTTTAGTACTTCTGCAGCTACTCAAACAAATAGGCATCTTTTTGCTTTTACGGTCTAACCACAGGCAACAGCAGACTCTGCCATACAGCAGCACAAGCTGCTCTCAAAGACTTTGATATATTTGTTCCCACTTATTCTAAATACCTTTTGCAGGACATGGGGAGCACCTACTTCCAACCTCCTACTGTGCTTCTGGCAATGTGAGAAAACAGGTGGTTGGCTTTCTTTTTCAAAGGCTAATCTTGACAGGCCTGAATGTTGGTCACTGCCTGTGTTGTCCACTGTAATTTTTCCTTCAGCAATATAAATGCAAACTCTGCTGTTCAGCAGAAAAATTTAGCACAGGACTGGCACTTGTCATGTGAGTGTACACGTGTTATGCTGACACCTACGCTAAAACAACCACAGACATTTCCTACTCAGTATGTCTCCTGTTAAGATGTACAAAGATACCTTGAAAAAACACCTTCTTGGAACTACCCTCATATTTACACTTTCCTCATGGGGATTGATTAAAGATTATGCCTACAAGAGAGAGAGAAAACAAAGACAAGGGGAAAGAACCAGCTACATTCCTAGACTGACTATAATGTTCCTGGTATTTCAAAACCTTTATTAGCTTCAGTCTGCGCATGGGAAAATCACTGACATACACATTTTCAGGCTAACCACTAATTCTCATGAACTTCATTCATGTAGAGAAGTGCTCAGTTTAAAATAACTTGGACTTGATTTCTTTGGAGGTGTTGAGCGCTATTTTTTCACATTGACCTGAATATGTGATATGGATGCTCTCCCCCTTTGCAACCCAGTTCCATACTGGCCACACAACATGTCTATTTGTATCTAAATATGCGTTCCTTGATGTACAGCACACAATCAGATTGTTTTTCTCCAGTGTTCAAAGAAAGAAAGGTAAAAAGTGTCACTGGAGTTCAAAGTACTCGTGGGTTTGATTCACATCTCTGTTGTTGATCTGGGAGAGACTTTCTCTTCCAGAGAGAAGCTTGGCTTCATTGATGTTGACATTAATCCCTGACAGCAGAAGGGAAGGACTGGTTCCTTAATCTAAAGCAGATCTATTGATTGCATTCATAAACATGAGGGAAGAGCTGGGATCTCTCCATGACCTTTATCCTCCCTCTTCATTTTAAAAAAGTAAAATAAAACAAATGTGTTGACCCCATTGGTATGAAGTTTGTGGGTTGGGGTGCTGCACTGTAACCACCCAGCACAGTTCCCCGCCTGAAAATCCACTACTGATTGATCATGGTCTTGATGGATTGACCTTGATTTTCTCTTTCCAAATGAAACTGTATATGCTGCATGGAAAAGAGTCCAAAAGCTCGTTTAACTGTGCAAGGAATAGCTTTGGGGTGGAGGCTGCACTTTTTGCCAGCACCAATTGCCTTGTGGAAAGCTTTCTGGCTTAGGAAGGGCTGAATGCTTCAACACCCATTGCAGCCTTTGCTCTTCTGTCTTAAAAGATGCTTAAATTATACTTGGACAGGTATTCTAAATGGGGTAGGAGAACTTCCTTGGGGACAGGAGAAGACCTCCTTATGAAAACAACCTGAAAACCTCTTTAAAAGAGTCTTTTCTGAAGTCTGTAGATGATAAACCTCTGTTTCTGGCATGACAGAGGGTAGACAAGTCCAGCATTAGCAGCATTTGCTATTTCACATCACAGCTGACCTCCCTCCGCAGTATATACTCAAAGCACATTTGTTGTTTCTGGAAGAATTATGTCTGACAGGAGAAAAGAGCTGTCTCTTGAAAATTCGGGGTAGTTATTCATCAGAATACATGTAGATGTCAAAAGCTTTAATCATAACCACTCAGCCAAAGCCTTCTTTCTGACAAAAACATTTTATTTAATGATGCAGATAAAGATGACAGACTTGACTGATAGCTGTTGTTCAGTTTCATGCAGTTAATATTTACCTTCATGGACAAAATCACCCTGCATTTTCAGTGCTTCATGGTTTTTGTGTAATGAAAATCAGAGGAATTTGAATTTAAAGGAATTTTTGGTACCTCTCCATCTGAAGCGAATATGTATCATAGCAATATTTTGGAATGAACTGGTGATGAGAAAAAGTGATGTGGTGAGGGGCCAGTCCTTCATTCCTTTGCTATAGAATGAACAGAAAACTTAGCTCAAGGTAGCGTCACTTTATTCAACTGTGTTACTCTATTACTGCTCAAACTTACACAGAAAGGGTCTATAAGTCAGATTTGTAGTAAAGCAAGATTTAAGACCACAGAGAAGCTCAGATCTTCTCAGAAAAGTGTTTTAGTTTCCAGTGCACACCTTGGACTGCCTATGCCCTGTGATTTTTCTGTAGAAACGACTGATACATATAGATATTAGCAGAGCTCTCATTGTTTTTATTTCTCCGAGCATAAAACTTGTATTTAAGGATACAAATGATAGAATTTAGAAGTATGTTTTATGGAAATACAAAACTAGAAAGGATGTACAGGATCACTGGGTGTGGCTTTGCTCCGCAGTAAAAGTTTCATAAAGACCCTCATGAAGTGAACAAGTTTTACCTTTAATTTTGTAAGGTATTTTGTCTCCACTAATGTTGTTCTAGAGTTTCCTTTCTAGATGGCAAAAAAAAAAAAAAGGTTCTTCTCATTTCACACTTGAATCAATTCTTGCAGCAGGGTAGGAGTAGAGGAGAGGAGTAGATTGGTAGCTGAGAAGAGAGGGGCAGGTCTGTGAATACCCAGGAGTGAGGTGGGCGATTTTTGCCTTCATCCTCCTGTGCTCTTCAGGAGAAAGTTTTCCTTTCTCCTGAAGAGCACAGGAGGATGAAGGCAAAAATCTCCCATCTACAACTAAAGCTTTCTACAGCTACAGAAGTTGATGTCTTCTACCACCTTATCTACCTCCATAGTTCCCTGCCAAGGTATGATTAGCTCTCCCAGTCTCCCAACTTAACCAGTTCCTCCCAGATAGACACTGGTGCCTTCCCTCAGCTCTCCTGCTGCCCCCATCCTTTCCTGCTCTTCTCCTGTGGCACCCACTCTGCCAGTACTGCAAAAGTGAATTAATGCCTTAAGGACCCCATTTGGAACAAAATAATACTTCAATTGTGTGATTGAGAGCTTTCAAGGTCAATCTAGGTCTTGTACCAAAACTGTCAATATCATTTGGATAATACTATTCCTCCTCTAGCATTTATATCACCCATTCTTTTCCTCCCTCCACTCCTTTCTGCCATCTCCAGTTAAATTACAGGAACCAATAAACCCAGATCACTAGGAGAAACCAAGCCCCTTTTATTTTCTCTCAAAGGAGATTCCTTCTACTCCCTCCATCATGCAAACAACCCTCCCCTGTATCTGCTCCTCTGCAACTGACTTCCTTCAGCATTGCTGTCAGAGCAGAGCACAACACTCCAGGGGAGCACGTGTTGATGACACTATACCCAATGGAAACATCTTGCCTTGTTCATTATGGGAACAGATATGTGTATTTCGTGGCCATAATACAGTTGTTGCTCATAGTGAACCCAAGATTGCTGCTAATTACATCCAGTTCTTAATAACTTAAATATTTTATTTAGTCAGACCTCTTTTAGTGCTGAATTCCTACATTACTGCAGAAGATGTTTCTCTATTACTTCCTAACTGCACTCCTGCTCTTTTTTTTTTTTCCATTTCTATTACTGTAATTTTGAAGATTATCCTACTCTTCCTGTATGACATATCAAGGTCCTTTGGAAGTCAGTGCCTCCCAGCTTGCCCTTTCGTAGCCTCCAGCCCCTCCACCGGTCACACCTTGCCCTCCTGCAGACCTCAGGCATCTGTATTTTACACACTGAGGCTATTGCAGACTTGGAGGTGAGAGAAATGAACAGCTCTCTCTCTCGCACTTTCTTACATAGCACTTTCCACTTCAAATTTAACTTCTGTCATCTGTTCCATTCTCTGTTAAGCAAGAAAGGTGATTGCATTGACACAGGCCATCTGTGTATTTGAAGGCGTAAGAAGAAAGACTTTCTTCTGCTGTCATAGACAACAGTCCAAGGGAGTTGTACTTCAGGTATCAGAGTCAAGTTTGGTTTTGGGCAGGAAGGCGTTTAGAGTTCCTGTTACTTCACACAGGTCTCCTTCAGTTTTGGCTGCTAACACTGCAACTGCATTTTCAAAAAGGTTTTAAGAGTATTTATCTTAATCCTCATAATAAGCATAGTAAAAATGTTTTTTTTCAGCTTACAACTATCTCCTTTCTGAAATTACTGAAAGCCCCTTGCTGACATCAGCTCTGGGGAATTCCTGATTCTGGTTAGTTAGATTTACAGCAGTCACTATTTAAAGTAAGGGACTTTAGCTAAAATTTCACCAATTTAATGCCTGAAAAACTTGTAGGAGAATTATTTGCAAGCTCAGTACCATACATTCTGTGCCAAGAATTGGCATTTAGTGAATGTGTATTTATTTACATTCTCTTTATACTTACTTGAAGACTTCACTTTTGTAAAGATGAAAAATAAAGAATGCAGTGCTTGTTAGCAACATCTTATTTAAGTGACCTGGAAAGTTTATTTTGAGAGACAGAAAGCTGGTTGAGCAGGATGACTGTAGAACTAGAATGGCATTTGAAGTGATGCAAAGATGAAGAGTGTTCAAAAGATAGGATGAACAACACCAGAGATTAATTGGAAAACAAGCAGCAATAGTGCTGTAAAGAATTTGAGAGAAGTGGAAGAAAGGTGGTGGGCAGCTTCTGTACCTCTACTTCAGACTCCTCACTTCAGAGCTACAAAAGCCCAGGTAGACATTTGGGTCAGTACTGATGAAATACCAGAACCATTGGCACTGAGTGAGATTTGGGTGGGCACCAATAATAATACCTGCAGAACTTCTTATTATGAAAGGATTTGTTTCTAACATACCCCTACAAAGCCTCCTTGCATGCAAGCTTTTTGAAGGGAAGCAGTGAACTCCCTGGTAGAACTGTGTAGTTTAGGGGCAATTCCTGTGCATCAGTGAGTGCCAAGCCCCACTTGCATCCCTTTCAGAAGCAACCTGCTTGACTCTCTTGATGCAATTGACTTTATTATTTAAATTCTGGGAAAGTAGATTGATAAATGCAGTTCAAAGTGCATTAAAAAGTTTGAGGGGTGTGGAGTGTTACATACATAGACTATGACCCAAGTTGTTTGGCTTCATAATGTGAGGCCTAGAGGTAAAAAAGTAAAACTGAGTGCCAGTAGATATTTCCAAAAATGATAGGTATTCAAGCATATAGTGACTGAATGAAAGAGCAGAGCAAATCATTATTGAAAATAAAATAAAAAAAATACTGTAGAATATTGTTTAATTGTAATTTTGAAAGGCATCACAGAAAGAAGTTTTCAAAGTGGAAGAAAGAAGAAACCTTACTATTTGAGCACCATGCTTAGGAAGTAATCAACTCATCTAAATGAATGTGAGATTACAGTACTTTGTGAGGAAGGAAGAGTTGAGAGTTTTTTAAAGAGAGTTCTTTTTAATTTGCTTCTAATTCTCTGCAAAGTTCCTAATTCATTTTAACAGGATGAACACCAACAGGGACTAAAACTAACATTACTCTTTATAAAACTACTAAGTGGCATGTTCTATTGTTCAACAGGGAAAGCTGCTACCTGACAGGGATTGCATAGAAGAAATTATATTGTCTTCTACTCTGTCATTCTTTGAAGATTCAGGTTAAAAGTATTGAATGCATCAAAATGTGCAGCAGGATACCACTACAAAAGAATAAGCCCCCTCAGATATATTACAAACCTACTGAAAGATAATTTGGGCAAAGAGAAATGCTTGTCTTTTTGTTCAGAAAAAGTTCTGAGACAATATTGAAATTACAATTAAACATCCATAACATATTATATTTGAAAAGTAACTAAGCTCCAGGAAAAAAAATAATAATAATCAAAGACATTTTTGAAATTAATGCCTGAAATTGATTTTGTTACATCATAAAACATGCATCTCATAACAAATGGAGAACCAAATCTGAGACACTTGAGGACTCTTTCCTTTATAAAAAATGTAACTGGGCATTTGTGTGTCATTTCTCTACCACACATGAAGCAATTCAGACAAAACAAAACACTTACATCCAAAAATTATCAAATACCATACATCTGTGAAAACTGTAAAATCTCATAAAGGGATTTGTTTTGCAAGCACTGAAAAATCACTAATTCAGGATGCTTCTGGAAAAGGGAGTTAAGAGTATTCTGTGATGTTAATGAATTAAAGTGTGGGACAACTGAGCCATATGTAAGTGTTTCAGTACAATATTCAGAATTTGGAAGAGGTAACATTATAGTTATCCTCCAGTGGCCAAAATTATCCATAACTGTTATCAACAGTAGCCCAATGCCTTTATGTGTTTTGCCAATTTTAATCCTCATATCAAAACACTAAATTCTCTACTTTGTGGTAATGGAATAAATGTGCAAAGTATGTTTAATCTTCAAGACAAACTACTTTCACAGATTACTAAGTAATTTCCTATTACTAAAGCCATTTTGATAAAAGAAAAAAAATATATCACAACTGTGCTGATAGTAATTATGGGTCATGGAGGTATGAAGTAATTTTTCATCTCAGTTATTTCACGGGAGGTATGTTAACTGTTCATGTTTTTTTGTTGATTTTTTTTTGTTTTTAATTTGGAAAAAAAAAAATCCAAAACCAGTTCATCATGAATCTTGATACAGCTAGGGTCAAAGTATTTCATTTTCAGAATTTTGTCCATTTTGTCCATGGCCACTCACAAGGACTCCAACACCCTCATTTGGGGATAGACACTGATGGGGAGAGAGAAGAGAGGAGAACAATGAAGGCAGGTAGTGAAGGAGGTAATGAAGGCAGCAAATCAAGAGTCTAAGAGGTTTTTTTTTGAACAAATGGATATAGAAATTAGAGCAGTGCTGAAGAAAAAAGAAGGCTGAAGTAGAAGTCCCCCCAGTCTTGAATTCAGATCCCATGTTGCAGGCAAATGCCTTTAAGATTGGACCAGAAAAATCCACGCTGGAGAGAGCCTCCAGCCCCACTGAGGGGTGAGGTCCTCCTGTAAGGTGTGGAAAGCTTAATCTGCAAGAAGGCTCCTGTCTCACTCCACTCTCAGTGCAAGTGAGAACTCCATATGGGAAAGGTGTCAATGTGAATGGTAACCTGGGCCCCATCACCCTATTCTCTGAAATTAAGATGCCTGAAGTTGTGGCCTACATTATGACTGAAAGACAGGATATGTCAGGATTTAGAGAGCACGATCAACCTTAATTCATTCCATTTTGCATCTAGTCAGTAACTTGAATGAAAGACAGTTTTAAAGACGATAATATGCAATTCCTGCATTTTTTGAGTAAATACAGGTCTACTGCTTTTGCAACTTAAATGGATCTCCATATTTGTACCAATCTTATTGCTAATCAAGGAAAACGTGAACTTGAATCTTTAATAGAGGCACAAGCAGACTAAGTAGGAATTCAGCACTTCACAAATAGTGCTGGAAAAAAGAACTTAATGAAAAGGTGACTCTTTAATTCTAGACTTTTTCTGGAACAAAACTGATGTAACAGAGTGGAATAGTTGGCCCTCACAAATTCATGTAAACACAAAAAAAAATTCTTTCTGATACATGTGAAGATATTTCATTACTGCTGAAAAAAAGAATAGCATTATATGTTATCAGATTCATTTTAGTGATTTAAGCATATGATTTCTTTAAAAACTAGATGCTATATCCTACAAAGCAAAATTTCATTATTTTGAAACAGCCCATAGCAACCTTAAAAGCAATTTAATTTTTCAAACAAACTTCCTAGATACCATTTTAATTGCAACTTAATGAGCTTAAAGTAAACATTGTGTGGATATAATCAAACCTCCTTGGAGTCCCTTGGAGCCACTGGCTGGAGATTTAATCTCAGCAACCATAGCTAAGCAATATAAACTTTTTCTTATTGAGTGGCAAAATGTAAGTAGTGTTTCACAGTGGTTTATGATCAGAGAGATTAGCATCTTATAGCCATGGATACCACAGAGAGTGTTTCTTTTAAAAGAGAGATTTTCTTCCCCATGAAAAGGACCAGAAAAATGGAGTAAAGCCTACAGCTGAACAGAATAAAGCCTACAGTTGCTGAGCACTCAATGGGAAACCTCACAGCACTAGAAAGAGTCAATCAACCAGCAACAGCAAGAGTTTCCAAGCAGCTCCATTTATCAGCTTTCATTCCATGGAGCTTCCTGTAAGGTCCCAGGAAATACCAGCAGAAGACAACTTTCCTTTTTTATTCATAAGTGATGAAGGCACCTGCATGGAACTGCTCAACATTAAAATTTAGTCTGCAGTTCATTGTTTTTTTGTGGTATGAATTTCTTCTGATGATCTGAATGTTCAAATTGCTGTGCTTTCTGGAAAGGTGCTCTCAAAACTTAAACAAACTCTCAAATGAATTAAGGATGAACTATTCCTGTTATAGCAAGTCAAGAGGTGTAGTCCCACTTCAGATTTTAAAACAACTTTTTCTATCTTCTGCTAAACAAAGGGGGTAAAGCAGATGGTAGACTATCTGAGGGAAACACAACATTAACAAGATGCAGAAGTGATCATACTGGGATTGTGGAGGAAGCTTATGTTTCCAAATCCAAGAGCCAAATGAGAAAGCTCTAGTCTATTACTGCCAAAACTCCCTAGTTAAATAGATTGGATACCAAGTTCTCTTGGCACCCTGTGTTTGGGTGCATGCTCAATCCAAGAGCTCAGCATCTTCCTAGAATCCACTGCAGTCCAGACGTTAGGCCCCTCGTGCTCTCCTTTCTACTTCAGTTTAAACCCCAGTAGACAGAGTTGAAACTCCACAATGTGCAGCTTGGACTCAGGCATATCAGAGCTTTTTGCCCCAGAATCTAAGCAAGACCTTCAAAATGGGCATTTTTTTCACACAGATGTAAAAGCAGTAATGCATCTTGTTTGAACCAAAGCTTGAGAAGGCCCACCAGAAAGCCCTGTAAAGCCAATAGAAAGCCACTTGCTGATTTCAGTGAAATTTAGATCACGCTTTAATTGCATTACTTATAGCTCTGGAATCCACAGGTGTAGAGAAGCTCTGTTCACAAATCCTTAAAAAAAAAGGAAATAGAAAGGGAACACCCTGTGATTTCTCATTCAAGTTACAAATTTTAAGGCAAATAGTCAAAATAAATACATGTTTTCACAGCTGCTCATAATAGCTTAAGATATATAAAGCTTCAGTTATAAGTGATTTTTCTACTTTAGAACTGCATCATAACTTCCGCCCCCATATGCATTTGCTCAGAGAGCCTACTAAAATAATTTGCCAAGAATGGGAGTGCATTCCCATCTGTTAACAGTCAAATAAGATTGGAACAAGCTTTACCCATTTTTTAAAATAAAAATCTTGTCCTCATATTGCCATCGATTTTTCCTCATCTGCCATCTTGATGTGACCTATTTTCAGTTTCTGAACCAATCCTTAGGTCATGAATAACAGGAAGAATAATAACTTGGGCAAGAATCACTGAAGTCAGAGACGAAGAACACTAAATGGAAGACAAATTCTACCTCCTAACAACTATACAATTGTATTTACATTTTCTTATTTACAGTTTCAGTACGTTTTGTAGCATGCCAATTATTAGTATTGAAGATCTCCATGTTCTTCTCATTCCTTTTAGAAATTATTCCATAGTAAACCAGTTCTTCCCACAAAACATTTCTTTCTACCACATGAGCATTTAGGAAGACCACTGTTGTATCTATCTGTCCTGGTTTGGGCTGGGATAGAGTTTATTTTCTTCATAGTAATTAATATGGTGTTGTGTTCTGGATTTGTGATGAAAATAATGTTGATTGCACACCTGTATTTTAGTTGTTGCAGAGCAGTGCTTACACAGAGCCAAGGACTTTTCTGCTTCTCATGCTGCCCTGCCAGCGTAGAGGCTGGAGGTGCACAGGGAGATGGGAGGGGACAGAACCAGGACAGCTGACCCAGGCTGACCAGAGGGACACCCCATGCCATGTGGTGTCATGCTTGTCATTAAAACTGGGGCGAGTTGGCCAGGGGAGGCTGATGCTGCTCAAGGACTCCCTGGGCATCGTTTGGCTGGTGGTGAGCAGTTGTCATGCATCTCTTTTTTGTTGTTGTTGTTTTTTCTTTGCTTTTTTTTTTCTTTTTTCTTTCTTTCTTATTAAATTTTCCCTATCCCAACCCATGACTTCTCGCACTTTTACCTTTTTTTATTCTTCCCCCATCCCAGTTCAACAGGAGTGAGAGAACCAGCTGGGTTAAACTGCTTACCTCAGAGAAGTTTTAACTATTCTGTGTAATGCATCTTACTCTCCAAATAATCAAACCTCTAGCCCTTCTCCCTTTGCCAAAGGTTGTAATACACTGCGGCTCCACGGTTACTTCTCTGGCATTTCTAAACAGGGTTCTAACATGTGGAGCTACATCAGAAATGGGGCCTCTTTTTCATAGCAGGAACTGACCAACCTGTCATGAACTGCATCCCAACTCTGAGCAATTATGATTCACATGGTTCTTCTGATTGGTGAGAAAATGTAATGGGACTTCTGCTGCATAAAGAACAAGGCTCCAGCAACCTACACAGCCCAAGGTCACAACTAGAATTCTTTGGGTAAGAAGATAATCCTGTACTTGTCAGATAAATAATATAAATATGAAAGGTCTCGTTTGTGTTTTGGTGAAGAAATGGTGAAGAATTCCAGACAATACAGTTGAGATAATGCATCTCCAAAATGCTCATGCAAAGAGACAAAGATGCATCTCCTTGAGGCTGTGAGATTAAATACATCACTTTCTGCATAGGCATATAATTATGAAGAATTTTATCAAAAGCAACTTATGTTGTAAGTAGATACTACATTAGTAGAATTATGTATGACAATTATTATTCCTGGAAATTTACATTATTACATTTTAGTGAAGTCATAAGTATCCTTTACTTATATCTCACCTACACCCACTTTTTTTCTGTAACATGGGGGAAAAATTTTCCCAAATTAGCTTAAAAATGGGGAGAAAGACTTCTTTTGATTTATTTCACTGTAGTTCAAATATCAACATTCACTCAAACATCACTGCCAATCATCCAAGATGATCTGGGAAACCAGTCTGCTCAAAGGCAATCTGCTTTCATTATTGCAAAAGAAATCAAATTTTGCTTGTTTGGCCTCATTAATTGTAAATTTTGCAAGTGATAAATTAGGACTTGAGGAGTTTCATAAATCTGATTTCTGAAGTCTGTTTATATTCACACAGCATATATTATATTCTCACTTTTTCTGCATTTAAATGATTTCATCTGTGATCCAGAACAGATGGAATAGTACCAGAGGTCTGAGAAGTGAGATAGAGAACAAAAAGGTTTTACATCATGCACCTCAAATCCTTCAGTTTTGTTATTCTAAACGTAACATACTCTGTCCAACTGCTGAGCTTGCAGTAAAAGCTTAGAGGCAAAGGACACGTGCCTTGGCCTTTCAAACCAGGGTAGCCAGTTCAGTATTATGTTCATGGATAGGCCATCCAAAGTGAATGCCTGAAATGCCAGTATTGCCTGAAGAATAGGAAGACATTTTGCTACCTACTTTATCTGATGTATCCAGACATGTTTGTTTTGTTTCCATTAAAATTATTCTTTTCAGTATTCCTAGCTAAAAGCATGAATTACAAGCCTAAAACTTCAATAATTTTGTATCTTATGTTTTGGAAATCATCTGGGCAACCTTAGTGAAAAACAAAAACAAAAACAAAAACAAAACAAAACAAAACAAAACAAAAAAAAAAAAAAAAAAAAAGCTAAAGAATGCAAAGGACATTTTTGTCCTAAAATTCTGGGTCTAGAAGAACAGACTCGACTGGGCTCTGGTTAGGACACATGAGCATTTGAATCACAGACTTTGTAAAAGAGTGCATGGATCCCCCACATGTCTTCATGGGGCCCAAGTGAGGATTGGAGTACAAAGTCTTAGAGACACAAGACTTACACTGTAGCCTTGAACATGTGGTAGATATTTGTTATACTCTAAATGGGGATCTAAAAGGATATTAGGCTGAAATTTTATGTATCTTATGTAAAGGAACAGTATGTCTGGAGACTGATGTAGGACCACGTCCTGGTTTTGCTAGACCAACAGATGTGGGATTATCTCATTAGAGGCCACAGAAATCCTTTGGCAAATTCACAGTTTCTAGCTCTTCTTTTCCTTCAGAAGTATCACTGACAAACTCTAGTGATTTTAGTCTTGTTCTTAACTTGACCTGTTGCAAATGAGAAAAGAATCAAATCCAGATATCTCCACAAATAACAGTAATTGAACTGATAGCTACAAAACTTTGTCAGAGTCCAGGTAAGAAGAGAGGAGAATCCAAATGACTGGAACTGAACCAGGGTAAGGAATAAAAGCATTATAAATTTTCAAACACAGTAAGAGCAAGAAATACATCAGACTTGCAGGGACAATAGAGGGTGAATCTACAACAGAAAGATGAGGAGGAGGAGGAGGAGGAGGAGGAGGAAGAGGAAGAAGAAGAGGAGGAGGAGGAGAAAGAAAGAAAGAAAGAAAGAAAAAGAAAGGAAGAAAAAGAAAGGAAGAAAGAAAGAAAGAAAGAAAGAGAGGGAAGGAAGGAAGGAAGGAAGGAAGGAAGGAAGGAAGGAAGGAAGGAAGGAAGGAAGGAAGGAAGGAAGGAAGGAAGGAAGGAAGGAAGGAAGGAAGGAAGGAAGGAAGGAAGGAAGGAAGGAAGGAAGGAAGGAAGGAAGACTAAAACTAAGTGCCTTTTCTAACTTGATTTGCTTTAGAGGGAAAAAAAAAAAAAAAAGGCACACTGGTCACTAGTACCAGAACATTTGGCAGAACATTTGGTAAGCACATGGAAGATCTGTCTCAACTCAAAGTATGAATAGAACTGGTTATGGAGTAAAACAAGAAAGAGCAAGAACAACTGGACAGGACAAGATGGTAGGAACTCATGAAGGGAGAAAAATAAACAGTTACCAGTCGGAAATATCAACACAGCCTTCACAGAGGGGTCACGTCTCATGAAGCTACTTGAATTCTCTGATTATACTTTTAATAAACATATGGCCAAAAAAGATGTATTTGATATAATCTACTTTCAACTCCAAAATGCATCTAGCAAGGTTTACTGTTAGAGGCTCTTAAAGAAGCAAACTAACATGGACAAGAGGAAAGGTCTTCATGTAGCCAAATGGCCAGAAAACAAAGGGTAAGAATACCTTCTTAGCTTTAATGTTGTGGGGTCATTGAATCTCTGCTTGGGACCACGCCGTTCCCCTATGCGTGGGGGCTGTCAGTGTTTGTTAAACAATACCGAGTTATGCCAGGTAAGAAAGATGCCAGCTGACTGCAGAAATGTAGATGGCCCTTACCACTGAGTGACTGAAACAGAAAATGGCAGAAAAGTTCAGTGCAGGTAAATCTCAAAATGATACAGAAGAGCGAAATTCTAATTGTATATTTATGATGCTGAGCTCTGAATTGACAGCTGCCACTCAGGAATAAGGCCACTGGGTAATTCCATTAAACAATTTGATAACCTCGTAAAAAATACAAACAATTATATTAAGAGTACTGGAGGGCAAAGTATCACAGGTCACAATACAGTCAACTACATCTACAAAACTGCGGGAAATTCTTATTCCTCCATGTCAAAATGATAGGAAAAAAATCACTAAATACTGCTCATTTCTGACATTCTTACCTAAGCATCTGCTATTGACCTCTCTTTCAGGTGGCAAGGCTTCATGAGCCTCCTATTGTCTAATAAATACTATTTTTATTCTTTAGTATCTTACAATTTATCTATTTAAGAAAATTTGTTCTTCCTACTACTGTAATATAATGATTCAAATCCAGTAAGCAGTGTGCCAGGAACACTTCCAGTCCTAGCAACTGGTGAGACAGTGATTTCAGTTTTACCACAACTCCTTTTAATCTATCAAAACTTTTTGTATATATGCAAGCTTGAAAAAACAAAATGATAGAACTTAGAAAGGCAGATGCTTGACATTTCATGCTTATGCCAGTTCACATTTGCTCCTGACTGTACAGTTTCTCAATGTTTTTCTCTATTCTCTAATTCCTAAGAGATGTTTTTTCTATGGCTAATATATCTCATGTAATTTCCCAGAGGTTGTGTCACTGTAATTTTCAGTCTCTACACATGGCAAAGACATCTGTGAGAACTTTAAACACCCACCCTGAAACTGCAATCTTAACTTAGGCAAAATTTCCTTTTGAATAAATGTGAATGGCCCTTCTTGAAAAAAAGCCAGAGGCCTGTAGCTGTAAGCACAGGAAGAACTCAAATTGCTTTAGAAATAATGAAGTAAGAGCAAGTGTTTTTCAGCACACTGTGTACTAGGCTGCAATCTGATCATTACATCCACTCAGTCCCCTTGTAACACAGAATATTCTATTATTTCACAAATAATCAGGTAGTCTCATTCTGAACAGCGTGATTTCTCCTCGATACAGTTGAACTGTTTCAAAACGAACTGTATTATTTTCTCTTGTTTCTCTCTACAGCAAAGCAGTATCCCAATTTGACACTTAGGGATGTCACAAGTTAAACTCAATCAAAACATGCAAGAACAGGTGGTGACTAAATACATCTCGCCTTCACCACCAAATAAGTAGACAAAAATCTACTTCATATAGACGCATTTTACAGGCTTCTAGGTCCTCAACTAAACAAGAAGCTGCTCCCATTACCATCCCTCGATTTTATTACCAAAAAATACAGATCATCTGCAATCTTACTTCTCTGACAATAGCAAATTGAAACATGAAGCTGAAGTAATAGGTGTTAGAGAAACACAGAGCAGATTCCACACCATCTGAAAGCCCTCACACAGTTCTTTGTCCTTTACTTTGGACATTTTTCCCCATTATGGACTGCATTTCTGTCTTTAGGGGGTTGACAGGTAATACATATTTTCAGCATGTGCCCATGGTAACATTTATTTCATTAAAAAACAGTGCACATGCTGCACTGGCAACAAATTGACAGTATCAAAACTAATTCCAAAAATAATAATTACACTTTTTCACACTGTCAACACAGAAATTGCTAGCAACATCCCCAGTCTCAAATACTTACTCAATCCACTCCTGAACTCGACTTCTGTTTAAAACTAACCTCTTCCAGGAAATATCTGACAGTATAAGTCTTGTATTGCTAAGGAACTACCAAAATAAGTTTGTACTGAAGACAGTTATGAATTGACTATCAGACCAGAGAACTCTATACCAAGATTCTCAGATTCATGTTTCAAAAAAAGCATCAAATGCCTTTTAACAAAGGCAGAGTGTCTGAGTTCAGCCTTCTCACGTATTTATGTAGTTGGAATAAGTTGCCTGTTCAGTACTTTACAGATTAATATTTACTTTCTTGGGTTATTGCTATACCAGTGGGATTTATGATGCCTCCAGCGATGGCTTCATTGTTATCTGAATGAAGCATAATTGCATATGATGATGGCAGAGTGTGTTTTCTTAATTTACTGCCTTAAATTTTGGATCCTTCTTAAACCTTGCATGGCCCAGTGCTCCCATCCAGGTTAGAGAGGATTCTCCTAGAATCATTGAATCACAGGATGTTCTGGGTTGGAAGGGAACTTAAAGATTATCTAAATCCAACCTCACTGCCATGGGTGGGGACACCTTCCACCAGAACTTGTATGCAATATACACAGTACTCTTGTACACAATAAATATACTAGTACTGCTAAAGCTTGTAAGTCCTCACAAAATACACACATTTCACTTCTCTTTCAGGTAAGCATGCCAGCACTGATTCCAGCAGCAGAGTGGCTTCCTTGCCAGGTTAGGACAAAATTAATATTCTTTGGAAAATTCAGTACAAATTAGCAGATCATTATCTGAACATTTCAAAGAAAATTAATTCTTTCAGGTTCTGCTGTAAGTGGACATCATTGTCAGTGGCTTCTAAAACTGGAAAGAACTCTATAGAGAACATTTGGTACAGCACAACCCTTCATGCTCACAGAAAACTTGATAACCTACTAAACATATCCTGTCTGTGTTAGATTTCAGCACCTGTGGCCTCTCAGTCATTAGACCAGGTTGAAAGGTGTCTACCATCATCTTGAAAAGCTTTTTAAATTCTACTTGGATATTAATGAGGTTGTAGAGGTCTGATGTATAATTCCAGTTCATGCCTCCAAGGTAAATGTATGTGAAGCAGTTCAGTCATCCAGAAGAGATGATTAAGGATGCTGACTAATTATATGTGCCTCACACCCATCGAACAAGCCCCATTCCCTATGCTTTATTAATGAATGCACTATTGGAAAATCCATGATCAATGTTCTTATTATGCAAAGGTCACAGACTGCATTAGCATTTGCAATACAGCAGTTTTTCTATAGGTTGTGCAAGTCAGTCACTTGTCAGATATGCAGCTATATAAAGTGCCCATAATCTTTCTCTCATTCACTCTCACCTAGGCTCAGAGCATAATCTCTCAGAAGTCAAGAATTTTGTAAGCACCAAGAAGGCATTTTTATCCATATTGCTCATATTTCCTCTAGGACACCCATTTCCTACAAAACATCTGCCTACAGAGATCTTCTGAAAAGCAGCACAGTTGAAAGTATCTAGGTCCCAGCATGTCTCAATGAATTTCTATATGGTTTTGTTTGTGGTTTTTTTGTTTTTGTTTTTTTTTCCAGGATAAGAATTTTGTCTGCCACTAATTTCTCAAATAAATGTCAGTGTTGTTCCCAAATCACCGGAAACCCTACTTAGAAGACAAATAGGGAAGAAAAACACAACAGTTTTTTCTTATACAGTTAACAATCCTTACAGAATTCTGAGGTCAAAGGATGTTGACATTCAGATCTTGATAATGAACATGACATTTTCACAGCTACATTATCTTCTCCAAATGTCAGAACAGAGTACTCCAGTCACAACACATTATTGCAAAACAATCAGGGCACTCAGAGGGATCTGATGTTCCATTCTCTCACACCAGCTTTATATCTGTTTGACTTCACTTACATTAATGAAAATGTTTTGTTTTGTTTTGTTTAAAAAAAAAAAAAAAAGGGAATAAAAGGAATGTAGCAGAGGATTGGACCCAGTAATGATTTCTGAATTTCTGTGGGGAATATTTCTGTCTATACAATATCTTGGGTATTGTAAGAGCTGTAAAGATGATTATAATTTAGGAAGAAATCAACTCAGCCATTCTCTAATATTTTAGACAGTACAATGTCTGGAGCTTTTTTCTGATCTAAACCAAAACTGACATTTTCTCTGGTGTTTGGTACCTCTGTAAATGACCCTGAAAATTTGAACTAGACTTGCAGAAAGACATTTGCAAATCGGTAAGCAGAAGCTGAAAAGAGCAAGCAGAAAAGAAAGAACCAAACCCACAAACATTGGAGCATGTTCTTCAGGACAACCACCCCAAAAATTTAGCTTTTTTGGTCAGAATGCTTGGGAGAAAATATGAGAGCGATATGGGCACTTAAACAGTTAGAGGAGCTATAGTGCTGAGACCATCCACCGTATCACTGTTTGCTGCATATGCAAAACATCGTAGTGAAGCTAGAACAATCTCTGGCTCCTTATCTCTATTTATTTGTCTGGTACATCAAATTACTAGATTCAGAATTTGTAGTACAAAAAGAAGGAATAATAAGGGAGCACTTAATATTTAGATCTCTGCTTTATGCACCCCATACTCTCATAATGACATTTTTCCTTTACATACCATTTCAAAGGTATAGTTAAATAAATGCATATGCACATAAATACATAAATAGCTTTGATAACTTGTGTTTGCAACCTTGAGTGGAAAAAAAAAAAAAAAAAAAAAAAGTATAATTTGGAAAATGAGAAAGTACCTTAGAAAGCAGAGAAAATGACAAGGGTATGATAGCATTACCAAATGAATGCAAGCTCAGAGCAATTTAATTATAAGTAAGAGCAAAAATGCAACCTTACAGTGCATTAGCAGACACTTTCAGTAGAAGTGCTGAAATGGTTATCATTCTGTACATAGTTTTTTGTCCAGTCCTCATGTCACACTGACAAGGGTTCAGAAAGCAGTTCAAACAATTGTTCCATATCCAGAGAGAGCTTTGTTATCAAGGAATTAAAAGCTTTGTCTACTCAGTTTATCTAATGCAAGGTGAACAGAGCTTGATCAGTCTAGATATCTACACAGAAGAGGAATTTCTAAAAGCGTATGGGTCATAGCTAGCAGAGGAAAGACAGTAGGAGATTCAGCATGTAGATATGTAAACTGGGGTCTGTCCTAAAAGTAGGTGAGCAAAACCTTTGAAGCAAAACTAGATGAGGTTCTAAAGGCTATTAGCAATCATGGCAGTTAACAGTTAACATAAAAGATAGGGAAGAATAATAACAGTGATTTTTCATGAATAGTTTATTTAATTCAGGACATGTTTACACCTGGACACTGTAACTATCAACAACATTTACAATATACAGGTATTATTGCAAGAACTTTCAAAACCAAAGCATTACAGTTAAATGTGTTGACTTATTTGGGACAGTCTGACTTCCAGTTGACCTCTCTCCCCAGACCACTGGTTTGGCATCATTTAAAGAAGATCACACATTATAATTTATTATTTTTTTCCCATGTGCAACTGTTTAAAAGGGTTTTCTCTGTTCTTATTAACTCCTAGCACTAGAATATAAGAAATCACACTATATAGAGAGAACAAGATGGCCATTTCCAGATGAAGCAAAGGAGGAACTATAAAGAGGAAGAAATTGAAAAGCAAGTTAATTCTGGTCTGATGCAACACCTCACCTACCCAATGGCTGGACACAGACCAGCAGGACGCAGATATCACAGTCAGGCAGACTGAGATGTAGCCTTCAGAAAAGCAAGAACTGTGGGCAGTAGCTTCTCCTTGCTTCCTTAAATAAAGTGCATTTCTCTTGTATAGTGAGCCTGATCTGTTCAAATCACTCCTGTGTGGAACAAACAGTAGTTCTGATAAATGATGCTTTACATTAATATGATATCAAGGTGTAAGCATCACTTGTTTTTTATCACTTGTAATATCATAATCTTTGACCTAAAAATTACTTTATTTGAAAAGCTTAAGTTATTTATATCTGTGATTTAATACGGTGATGAACACAGAAATAATGATTCCAAGAATCTGTAACTATAATATTTATTAAAACGCTTCAATAAATCATATAATAACATAGTAGCCATATGCTGAAGCGTTTGGACCACTGGTAGGTGTGTTACTTCATTTTTAGCATGCTTTTTAGAAACCCCTTCTCCATCACTTGTTAGTAAAAAGAGACAGAAATATACAATGTCTTCCAAGTGCAGTTTTTTAAACATTTTAGATGATGAAGTAGATAACTCTGTATAAAGATTTTGTTTTGTTTTGTTTTTTCCTCATTCATTTCTTTTCCCATGATATCTAAACATGGACTTGAATCCAGTCATCTTCAGAAACCTGGTGGAGACAGTTATAGTTAAACTGCAAGAGACAAATCCCCTGCTGGCTTACAAAGACTCAAATTTGTATCACAAGCACTAGTCCAGCAAGGATCAGCTCCCAGTGGTTTGTATTCTGCACAGCTGTGAGCTGACAATCTTTTGCATATCTTTGTTCACTACACACTTACCTGAAGGGCAGTTGTTAGATCTTCAGTGGTTTGTAGCCTCTGACAGACCCAATTTCAAGGTCTTTTTCATCTTGAAACGATAAAAAGTAAGATACTCAATTTATAATTAATTTACTTATTCTGCTATAGTTATTACTTAATGTTACCTGCCTGACATTACAGGGATATTTACTTTTCCTGATGAACCTTTTCTGAGACAGAAAAGGTTCATTTTTTATCATGACTAAAACAGTTTCATGTGAGTTACATGAGTTGACAAAAGGTATTATAGAGAATAAAATATAGGAAATCTCTTAGCAGAACAAGCAAAATTAATCCAAAACTTTTTTTTTTTTGGCAATAATAATGTCATTCTCTTACCCAGTCCCTCATTGCATGCTTGACATTGTCACATATAGGTGTTTTTCTTCTTCCCATTTCTTTAGTGGAATATTCACATTAAAAACTAGGTTAGATTGGATTGGATTGGATTGGATTAGATTAGATTAATTAGATTTTGCTAACATTTGATATAAGTGAGAGAATGCACTTATGAAAGTCCATCTCCTTGTGTGTTGGTTCCCTCTCCTGCAATGAGCTGTGAGTGCTCAAAGCACTCTGCCACAGCGACATAACAGAGTTTAAACCAGCTCCCAGAGGAAAGGCTATCAAAAGGGCAATCATTCAAAAACCTCTGACTTGCTTCTCCACAGAGACATTGTGGAATGCCTTCTTTACACAGCTTTTTAAAATAAAGCTCTTGGAGAAAAAAAATAAAAAGGAAAAAAAAAAAAAAAAAGGAAAGAAAGAAAGAAAGTGGGTTAGTTCTCAGTGCTGATCCCTCCTAACTTACTCTACCTCCCAGTTAGCCTAAAAACTTTTGCCTTCACAAGGGTCTTCACCAGGGCCTTGTGCACAGTAGTATTCTTAGGGAATGTGCTTCACCTTTCTAAACCACAAGAGTATAGCAAGTAGCTCCTGGCAAGCTGTGATGTGGGTGCTTGCATGGTTTCCAACCTGTGCGTGCTCTCCCCTCCCTCCCAGCATAGCAGGCAAGCCTTCGTGCTCAGTGCCAGCAGCAGAGCTCCCAAGAGGAAGGCTGCCACGGTGGAGATGCTGAAGGATGCTTTCTGACCTCCATACGGATCCAGCAGGATGGTTAT
Source organism: Anas acuta (assembly GCF_963932015.1). Lineage (NCBI taxonomy): Eukaryota > Metazoa > Chordata > Aves > Anseriformes > Anatidae > Anas > Anas acuta. The sequence goes on from NC_088979.1 coordinate 18,242,237, forward strand.
TCCAGCCCTAACACGTTCCTTGTGATGGAAAGCTCCTTCTGCTTGAGCTCCACGACAAATGGGAAAGCCATGCTGCCTCCCTGCACACCCTTCATCTTTCTAACTTACAACTCAGCAGACTCATGAAGGACCGAAGGAAGCAGAAAGAGAAGAAATTCTATTAATGCTCTGTTGCTCAGCAAGACATCAGGTTACCACCTCCGTGTCTGGTTTCTGTTGTACACGTACCTCACCACTTTGTCAATGCAATGCAGGGAAAGCTTTCCTCAGGAAACATTCCTAATCCCATTTCCTCTGATTTTGTGGTTTACACTAGTTAAACCTTCTCCACAGTCACCCTACACATAAAAGCCCTCCAGCCTTTCTTAGCATTTGCTTCAAAGAGAGGAATTAGCAGATCTGAATGCAACAAGAAGGGAGGTGAAGCAGGTCCAGTATCACACCTGCTGCCCAACCCATGGTATCATAAACATCCAGCCGAGGTGATAACGTGGGGTCAGATGGAGAAAGCTACAATTTTGTACAGAGTAAATAGGCCTGCACTACTCAGGCCCATGAGATCTGTGGCTATAGAATTGTGTCCAAGCCAAAGGCCAAGTGAGCAGACAACTTTCACAGCCAGCCAAGCACTTCCCACATCATGAATCAGGCTCATCCACAGTCCAGCCTTTCCAACATCATCTCTCTGTCTTGCTCTATTTCACACCTTTGTTTCTTATTTTTCTAAAGCTTTTTTAAATTCAGTTAATTTCAAAAATGGCCTGGGAAGAGCTGGAGTATTTCCTAATTCATTAAAACAAAACAGCACTGAATAAATGCTTGTCACAAAATATTCTTTGAAAAATGAGGTAAGATTCATGTATTTTAAGTAGTCCAACACTGTAATGTTCTGTACTAGGCTATAAAAAAAAAGCAAGAAATAAAGTTCATAATGGTACCTTATTTTAAAAAAGCAATATGGATGGCATCCAATATAACTCAAGTTAATCCTCAACCAGGTTTTCTCTTACACACAAAAACAATCTTTACTTCAACTGGATCAGGACCAGTTACAAAGCTTTGTTATTTTTGGTAATGGTAGCAGTAACCATAGCAGTGAAAAAATAGCTTTAGTAATTTAAATGGTATTTCAAGCATTTTTAAAAACACAAGTTATTTTCTACATTATTGAGAATTCATTAGTCATTCATTTTGTAATGTTTGGGGAAAGTTTTATAGGATTGTAATTCAATGTATGACTGAGTGTTGTCAAACTACAAAAGATAGTTTAATATTAGTCTTTACATTGTATTGTGACAAATTCATATGAATTTATAGAAAGGCTTTGCAATGTGTGAGATGCCTTGATACATTTAGATAGCTATAGAAATGTGTAAAGATCTCTAGAAATCCATCTACCACCTTTTTTAACATGTTAGCCTCTCTCATGGTCGCAGAGACCCTTACAAGCAAGAGACAAGTTCATACAACAATACCTACCTAAGTCCCTAAGTCCCTACTAAGCTGTAAATCCCCCTTTGCTGGAGTATCTGCCTTAAAGCACCTAAAAGGCATCTGGAATCAAAACTACCTAATCAAGAACCAATGATAATACTGGCTCGGGTGGGGTAGGCACTGGAGTGAAAATAGTTGTGTTAGCGCTTGAGACCTGGGTCACATACAAAAATAAGAGAGAAGCCTTTCAAGGAAAGGAAAGGGAAAGAAACCTGAAGTAGCCAGGCAGTTGGACTTGATGACCATTGGAGGTCCTATCCAACCGACCTATTTTACATTGTCACCCTGGCCTGCAGCAGGTGCAGAGAGAAAAAAGTGAACAAAACACAATACAGCCTAAAGTGGACCAGATTTTCTTACTGAATTGCAAATGTAAACAAAAGGCACTGAATATATCATAAGGACATATATACCATCCTCTTTGCCCTCTATGCAACTTCCCTGCTGATATCAATAGCTAAGAGCTCTGTGCTTTGGGTAATTCACTGTCCTGATGTTTTAGTCCTGGCTGCATGAACTATGTTACACCTAATTGAATTCTGGAATTCATTAGCACAACATGCCAGAGAGATTCTATGCATAAATAGGTTTAATATAATTAAACACATTATGGAGAGAAGATCTGTCAATAACTATTAAACATGATTAATATCTAACTTACTCCAGAAGCTAGAAGGACAAACCTGGGGAAGAGGCAATCTGTACTCATAATGTTTCCCTACACATCCACTGTTTACCACTGCTTGATAGAATCCCAGATTCACTGAAGTTGAAAGGGACCTCTGGAGATCATCTACTCCAACAGCCCTGCTTAAAGCAGAGTCACCTAGTGCAGGTTGTTCATAGCCATGTTCAGTCAGGTTTTGAATATCTTCAAGGAGAAAGACTTCACAACCTCTCTGGGCAACCTCTTCCAGTGTTTGACCACCTTTCCTTCTCCTTTTTGTAAGAAAGCTTTTTCTTACGTTCAAACAGAATTCCCTTTTACTCCATTTGTTCCCATTGCCTCTTGTCCTGTCATTGGAAACCACTGAGAATTCTCTGGCTCCATCCTCTTTACACACTCTTATTTATACACACTGATAAGGACCCCTGACCCTTCTTAACTCCAGGATAGACAGTTCCAGTTCTCTAAACCTCTCTTCACTAAGGAAGATGCTTCAAGCCCTTAATCATCTTCATGGCCTTTCACTGGCCTTGCTCCAGTATGTCCCTCGTACTCCCTTCCTTGTCTTCCCAGCTTGTCTGTCCCATTCATTGCAGCTATCCTACCACACTACCATGATCACAGCGGGTCTGTAGCCCTACAGCTGCATGCAGACCTGTAACTCCTGCTGTTCGCTCCCAACACTGCATGCACTAGCATACAGGCACTACAGAAAGGTACTTGGTGATGCTGATCTAGTGTCTCAGTTTAATCTTCTGTCTGATCCTATAAGGCCACTCTAATAAACTGGTGTTTTTCTGAGTTTTTACCTTTTTGGCATCAATATTGTAGGTAGTTACCATAAATTCATAAGAAATAGGTAGAGAAGGAACATTAAAAGGCCATCTGTTCTAACAGATGTGTTATATAGTTCAAGGCATCCTATCTCCCCCATTATTCAGATCCCTGGGCAAGCCCCATCCCTTCAATTTTCTTTTCATTGGCTGTGCTCTCCTGTTCCCTGACAAACCCATCTGCTTTCCTTGGGACTCTCTCTGACCAGTCCACTATTTTCTTGGCATGCCTCCCCAAAATTGGTGTAATAGAGCCATCAAGCCTGACAAATAGAAAAAGTATGATGACTATTTTTCAGATGATACTTGACTTGTTCACAAAAGCATATCATTATGGACTCACATTTAGTTCATGACTTCTGAAGTATATAATTTTAAAATCCTTTCATAAAATACATACAGGCTCAGTTTACATCTTGGCTGAGGACTCCACAATACAATGTCTGATGGAAGAAAGTGGCACTTATTGGTCTTGGGGAAAAACCTCTCCCAACAACGGCTGAAAAAGGCTGCCACTACAGAACGTAGGTGCAATAGCAGTCACAGAGGAGACCTGGCAAAGGCAAGTGAAGATGGTGCTGCTTCTATTCAGCAAAGCATTTGTCTTTCCCAGAAGCCTGTAACACAGTTAAATGCCCAACTCTGAAGACTCCTTAATTTTCTTTGAAGGGTATTAAACTGCATCACCTTGCATGAACATAGTGTATGGTATCTATTAACTTCTATGTTACTATTGAAGATAAAGCATGCAAGAACCACTTGGCAAGGGTTTAAATGGCAAGGTTCTGGTAGCAGGGGACTGCAGGGGTGGCCTCTGTGAGCAGAGTCCAGAAGCTGCCCCCATGTTAGATAAGAGACAGTTCAGCTGGTGCCAAAGGGACGTGCTGCTGGCCAGAGCCAAGTCAGTAAGCGATGTTGTTTGCGCCTCTGGGAGATCAGATGGAAGGAAGGGGAAATCTGCTGTGCTACAGCAGCTGGGAGAGAGGGGTGAGAGCTGAGAGAGCAGCAGCCCTGCAGCCCCCAAGGGGAGTGCAGCAGGAGGGCAGGAGGTGCTCCAGGCACAAGGCAGCACAAGTTCCCCTGCGGCCCCTGGAGAGGCCCCTGGTGGAGCAGGCTGTCCCCCTGCAGCCCATGGGTCCCACATGGAGCAGATCTCCACGCTGCAGCCCCCCCATGGGTGGAGGAGCCCCCGCTGGAGCAGGTGGATGTGGCCTGGAGGAGGCTGCGGCCCATGGAGAGCCCCCGCAGGAGCAGGCCCCGGGCCGGAGCTGCAGCCCGTGGAGAGGAGCCCACGCAGGAGCAGGGGGGCTGGGGGGAGCTGTCGCCCACCCGTGGGGGACCCGTGCTGGAGCAGTTTGCTCCTGGGGGATGGACCCCGTGGGACGGAGCCGTGTGGGAGCAGTTCCTGAAGAGCTGCAACCTGTGGGCAGCCCCCGCAGGCTCAGTTCGGGAAGGACGGCATCCATGGGAGGGACCCCACGGGGAGCAGGGGCAGAGAGGGACCCTGAGGGAGCAGCGGGGACGAAGCGCCAGGGACTGACCGCAGCCCCCATTGCCCCTTCCCCTGCACTGCTCAGGGGGAGTTAGTAGGAGCGTGTAATGATGGGGGGAAGGTGGGTTTAGTTTGTTTTCTTTGTTTCTCACTGCTCTAGTCTACTAGTAATAGGCAATAAATCATTTTAATCTCCCTATGTTGAGCCTGTTTTGCCAATGACGATAATCACTGAGTGTTCTCCTTGTCCCTATCTCAACCCTTGAGCCCTTTTCATCAAATTTTCTTCCCCCTTCCCTTTGAGGAGGGGGAGTGAGAGAGTGGTTGTACTGTAGTACAGCTGCCCAGCTGGGTAGAACCACCACAGCCACCCCTGTGAAATAAAAGCTCTATGTCTTCATTTACTTATTGCAAAGTAGTGCAAATATCTCATTATGAATTACCTGACTTTTTTTTTTTTTTTTTTTTTTTTTTTTTTTTTTTTTTTTTTTCTGCATGACTCCTTACTGATGAGACAGCTCCTCTGTTTCTTTGAAGGACAAAATTAGTTTGGTGTCACTCTACTTACTCTGTATCAAACTCCCATTAATCCAGGCTAAAATCAATCTGAAAACAGACCTTGCATCACTCATCCAATAGTTCACAGAGCTCACACAGCTTTCCAAGTGGGAGAGGCCCAGGGAACACCTTTGCTACAACAGCAGGTTCACACAGAAGATCCACTGGAGTGACACACTCCTTACTTAAAGGGTTTCAAGCACAAGAAAACAAGGCTGTAACAACTCCTGAACTTTGTTTAAAAAGGTCTTCAAGTGTTTTTGTTTGTTTGTTTGTTTGTTTTTGAGTAGATCCAGCTTACAAGATCTCAGGGCAAGCTAAATATTTAAAAATACAGAAACCAGTAAACTTCCATATGACCTATCAAAAGCTTATGATCTCATGTACATGTATATATGGGCATAGGAATTGTTTTGTGAAAGTGCTAGTGCCTTGTGGAAATGTGGCACTTCTGAAAATCAAAAATGTCTAAACCATTTTTAACATAGCAGATTAATTACATTAAATGAGGTCATCTTGCAGCTTAATGATTATTTTCACTTCCTCCTTTGATGCAGTGTATAACTCAACCTTTCCTTCTGGGCAGAAGTTCAAGCCAGTATTAGCATTGTAGTCAGAGCAAGGACAAAAGAAATAAATAAAGGGGCAATAAAAGCTGCATTCGGATTCTGACGGGAATTATGAATATTACAGACGCTGTATTATTCAAGCCTGGAACCTGGAACGTGGAACTGAGCAGCCTTCTTCCTCATAATAATTATGCAGGTGTTTGAGGTACCATGTTTACAAATCCAGGTAGGTGATCTCAGGGGAAATCCCTCTATGAAACTAGGTTTTCTGGTCCCTCTAGCTTACTCTTCCCAATAACAGCTATTACAGATTGCCAAAGTCTTATTAGTTATTACCAGCCACCTGCAGATTTCTGTTGTGGAGAAGAAGAAAAAAAAAAAAAAAGAAAGAAAACTTAATTTCAAAGTATTACAGTTGATACTTTATCCTAGGGAAAGAAGAGAGCAATATCCATCAGTCTTTAAATCCCTTTGTTTACTGTACCATTAGACTTTATGTAATGTTGTTTTTCTTCCTGAAATACATCTGCCAGTGATATGAAATGATTGCAATGTAATATCCTAAATGTTTTCATTGTGTGTAATTATTTATTTTCATGCCATTCTGAAATCCTAGGCAGATTGCCGACATGATGATCATGTTTTCCCCTACAAAACACTTAATAGTCAAAGACAAAAGCCTTAAAAGGATCAGAAATAGAAATGTTTACGTAACCTGCCACTTGAATCATCAGTAAGTAAATGCTGTATTTTATTAGAAAAACACAAACAAGCTTTTTCTTATCAATGGCTTTTTATTTATTGTTTGCCTTAAACCTTTATCAACTAATTATAGCAATAGCTACAAACAAAAAATAAAATAAAATAAAATAAAATAAAATAAAATAAAATAAAATAAAATAAAATAAAATAAAATAAAATAAAATAAAATAAAAGCTGACTGCACTCATTTGTATAGTCTTGGAAAAAGGGTGACATGTAATTTCAGTTAATATTATTAATCTAATTGAATGTTTCTAGAACTGCAGATATGTTAATTCAATTTACAGAAATTTGCAAATACATTTTACAGTGTAGGCTGTAGTTGTTAACCTGGATGAAGAGAAACCAGTAATGGCACCACAATCCCTTTTATTTGTGGAGGGGGAAAAAAAAAAAAAAAAAACAGTAAATTTTTATAAGAGCTCAACTAGATCTGAAGTCTGCCACCAGGGTGGATAAAAATGTGAATTCAGGAGCATGGGGATGGTCTCTTTAATGCAGCAGCATGAAAAATGCACTTTCTGCACACTTCTTCAAACCTTCATGTGTAGTAAATAATTGCACTTTCGTCTTCTCTCAGTCAAGCAGGAAGCATTAATAAATCCTCAATCTAGTACATGGTTAATGTGCATGGACAGAATGCCTGAGAACTTACACAGGTTGGACTGAAGAGAAAACTTTTCTAGGCATATTAATAGACAGAATCATTTGGGTGGGATTCAGCTGAAGTTTGTAATGTAGATGTCTCTATCTCAGCTAGTCTCTGCAAGTTCCCATTATGGTCAACAGAGAAGGATAGGCAGTGTGACTCATCTGCTTTGCTTTAAACATCTCCTTGAGAAGTCAGAGACCAGTATTCTAAAAGTGCCTGTTCCTCTTCACTAATTAGAAGAGAATGGTCCAATGAATCATGTCCACATTGCAAACGTCTAGGAATCCATGTGCTTATAAACTGACTCTTGAGGTGGAAAACAAATGCCTGCTAGGGTTGCAGACATGATCACAAGTAGGAGAGAGACGGTAATCTGCTCTTCCCTGGGTCCTATGTCATTCTTGCCAACTTATTCACAGGTAGGGCCTGTAAATGTTTTCAAAACATTTCTTGTGATGTCATTGTGAATCTTCCAGGAGGAATCTGATGAAGCCATGCTGTTGTTTTGCCATCTTTACTTTTTCCCAGCCTGAGGTAGGTTATAATGCAGAACGACATAGTTTAACCGGATTATCTATAAAAGTTGATACTCCTTTTGAAGCCAAACCTTTTCATATTACTACAGGGAACCTGGAAAATACAATGTTCTTATTAGCCTCAAGTCTTAACAAAATTTACAAACTCTTATCAGTCCTAAGAAGAGCTTCTACTGCTACGTTAGCAGAAAAAAATAAACAAGGTAAATAAAACCAGGTAAAATTTTCAACAGAGTATTTTGGGCAGGGATTAATACATTTTTTATCAGATTTTCTCTCCTTAGTGTTTTCTTTCATATCTCATTTCTTTCAGTTTGGCAATAATCTTCCTTCAAGTCCACATCCAGAAACTGCTGAACCAACCTCTTAATGACACGCCACAACTGAACAGACCACACAGAACTCTGTCTGGGAAGGATGGTTTTTAAGAGCTCTTGACCCAAAAGAAGTAAAAAATAAATAAAATAAAATAAAATAAAATAAAATAAAATAAAATAAAATAAAATAAAATAAAATAAAATAAAATAAAATAAAATAATAAAATAAAATAAAAAAGGCATAAACTTTCAAGCCAAACTTTAGGCTCTTTCTTGGATTCATTAGCAACTCCAGGATAAAAACAACTTGACTTGGGGTTCTAAATGTATCCAGAACTGTTGGTGACCTGTTTGGGAAGACTGAAAAAAACTGGCCAGGGATGAACTGATCAGCTTTGCCTGGAATGTGACTGAGCCCCTTTGTACATGGAAATGTACTCAGAGGAATTCCTAGCATTTCTGATTTCCTGGTATTTTCCATTATTTTAATCAAGGCCTGCTTGAAAAGCTTGGGTTTGCTTTTCTCCTTGTTCCAGCCACTTCTCTGTGCTCCAATCTGGCTGTGTATGTGGTTCAGTTTGGAAGAACAGGTTTTGCATTTTCCGTTTAGAAATCCAGTGAGTCCTGGAATATATGTGATTTAGAGGGAAGAGCTTCCACATATTATTTCAGCCTGACAAGTGGGACTGTAGAAATGGAGAAAGCAACATGGAGAGAAAATCCAGCAAAGCCTTACCTTCACACAAGACAAACAGACACTGGAAAATCTTGAGGTTTTTGTCTCGTGATTAATGTATGTCATAAATTCTCGTTAAATATTCTCTGGAATGGTACAAATCTGAGACACGTGATACGTATTCACAAACAAGCTCTTGTCTGAATTAAGGTGCCAGAATGCCTGCTATAGGACGTGTAGGCATGTACTTCAACTGCTCTTCAAAATTTCTCACTGCTCTCCATCAGACTACAGTGGAAGGATTGTATCTTCGTGTAAAGAGAAGTTTTTTGCCATTCCCAGTCCAAACAGTGTCATCGCTGCTAAAGTTAAGGCATCAACCAAAATTTTAATTGGGATTTTTTCACTCAAAACGTATTTTACTCATGCTATCAAATAGATTACGTACAACTACTTAAATACTGTTATCATAAATGGATTTAAAACATACATGAAAAGCTAATCATGTATCTGAAATAAGCGTGTACAAGTTTTATGTTATGCATGCTGAATCATCTTGCTGTGGTTGGATGTAGTTCTCCAAAAAGACAGGCACTGTGTGCCATTATCACTCTACAATATTAAATTTTTATTAGGCCTTCATTTGATCACCAGGGTTAGAATCTATTGGTATGGAAATAAAAGCAAAGATATACTGGTCCATACCAAAAGACAATTAGTTAAAGTGGCCTTATGTCTTGCTTTGGCCATAAATGGTTGGTTAGAGCAAAAACATAAATATGGGCAAGAGTGGAATGATGCTTCTTTTAGTAGACTCTCTAGCTATCAGGACATAGAGACTAAAAGAGCTATGACAGATTATGTCTGTATCATCCTGTCTAATAGTTCTTCTGGTCTAATTCGCAGACCATAAAATTGACTGATAGTATTTTAATACATTTATTCATCTGTAGGAACTAATTTTTATTGTTAACTTATGGATTGTTTTCTAAAGTACTTCTTGCTTAATGTAAGTCTGTCACTTGATCATTTCATCACGTCCCTTCTGGTTCTTATGTTACTTAGAAGGAATGAGCAATCATGCCTTCCTACAAAAAACTATCACATACTCTGTTCCTTCAGCGACATCCATCCTAAACTGCAGAGTTATAGCCCATGTAAGCCTTTCCCAATGGAAATATCTGTATATTTCTAATCATTCACAGTGATCTTTATCTCTGACTTCAACTGCAAAGAACAAGAGTATGTTCCTGCTCATGGTTTGGAGTCATTTTTCCTTTTATGTTCTGTATAGCAATTATGAACCTCAATTTCATGCTCAGCATCATATGAATGTACTAAACAATAGTTTTATACACAAATAAAAGTTATTAACCATATATTTCAATCAATATTCCAGAAAAAAAAAAAAAAAGAAAGAAAGAAAAAAAAAAAAAACAATGACAGACAGCTACATGAAAAAGGAAGCAGCCATTAGTACCAGCCAAGGTAAACAAAGAGAATTTCTGTTCATGTTCTCTTATTGTACTTCGAAAGTGAAACTTAAAATACAGATTTTTTTTTTTGGATTCAACAAAAGCTCTCGGTGTGTTAATTCCCATATGCTGTATACACAGTAGCAACACTCAAACAGCAGATGTGCACCCAAAAAAAGAACAATACAGCGATCATTTCTGGGAACAGTAGGTACAGGAGGCATGCACTCATAGCTTTCTCTGGGACCACAAACATAGTGTTCATTGTGTTTTTAATACACTTTATGTAGGATGTGACAGATTTAAAATTAAAATGCGCTCAGTCCAGAGAATGTCTCACTTGCCTAGCAGTCTCTTTAAATTCTCATTTTCCTTTTGTCATTGATTCCATTACTCATTGTTTTTTTCTTTACATATGAATAACACAAAAACCTTAAGAACTTTACCTTGTAGTAAAACACATAAATACCTTTCCTAGCATAGGCAGAATTGATAGTAATTACAATGCCAGGGATTGGAATGGGTGTGGAACAGGGAAGTAATCCTGTTCAGTTAAGCAACATCACGACTATTGGTAAAGCAACAGAATTTAGAGCCAGAATTATGTGCTATTTCCCATGGGTATTACCACTCCTACTAACCATCCAACTCCTTGTCCACAGTTTTGGACAAAACATCACAAAACAGACGAAATATGCAAGGGGAGTTGATGACAGAATAACTAACTTGTCCGAGGTCATACAAGGAGTTACTGGAGGATTACTGTACTGAACTCTCAGTTCAGGAGTTTCAACATCCAATCTCAAAACCATCAGACACAACTTTATTAACCATTGGAATAGTCCTTACCCTCCCTTCATCAATCCCCATTTTCAATGCATATGAAGAATCCTAACTAGTAAATCCTCTAAATGCCTTATTAAGAAATCAACTATTTTATGTGTGTTGGTTATAAAAGACAAAGAAGCTGCTGGATTTGACTTCCAGAGAATTCCAGCAGGAGAGTCCAAAACTGAGCAGCCCAGTGTGATGGCTGAGAAGCTTATGCACATGGTAAATCATATTTTGAACAATCTGCTGTGAAGGGAGCCTCATTGCATATTTGCATCTTGAACTGCTGAAACTCTCTTTCTGTACAAAGACTGAAAGAGTACTGCTGATACTTTCATCTTTCATAGGTGTGATTCCTATAATCTTCTCACAATTTAGTCCTCTACAAAAGCAAATCCATGCATGAATAAAGACACCATTATATTTATTGAAGAAATTGAGAATTAATTAATAATGCAAAAGCATTCGTCCAAATGAATCCTCATTTCAGACTCTGAAAAATACAGGACAATTTTAACTTTAAGAATTTTTAATTTTCTGGTTGCTTCAAGAGATGAAAACATGTATCATCACGTGTTCAGATTGTTCTTAGAGATGTTCTTCCTACTAAGGAAAGTTTCCTTTTATGCTCTCACATTGATTTTACAATGGTCAGTCTCCCACAAATTAAAACAAATGAAAACTTGACACAGTTTCTGTTTGAAAACTATATATGTAAGAGAGTATACAGCACCAGCTCTAGCACCATTGACTGTTGAAATAGGAACTACTAAAATCCAAAAGGGAAGTAAGGGGAGCTGACAGATTTGATGTCACATGTAGTATCTGGTAAGTCTCATCCCCAATAGATAGAGCCAAATGCACTGAGACTAACAGAATTTCAGCTTCCCCATGGTATTTGACCTGCTCTCATATTCAGGTCTTTCATCTAGCATCTCCTGTGATGTGCCTAACCTCAGCCTTTACAACATGAAAATCAAAACTGGGAAATGCCCAGAAACTGATTAAAAACAAAAGTGAGATTCACAAATTTATAATCACAGTTCCAGATCCTGAATGTGCCTTTACAAACAAACTAACTAATGAAATGAAAATCAGGTACACTATACAAAAATCATGGCTAAACAAGATATTTAAACATGAATACCTAGCCTAGAGATATGAATAGTCCTTTTGGCTTCAAAGATGCAAACTGATTGAAGAAAAATTTTAATAGTCCTAAAGTTAGGCATATAGCTTACTGGATGAAGGTCATGGCAGAACCGTGTCTCTAGGGTAATTCCACCTACAAAGGGGCATCAACTGTATCATTAAGCAGCCTGTTCCAGGTTGTCCTGTTCTGACAACCCTCATGGTAAAGAAATTTTTCCTAATGTCCAGTCTGAACCTCCCCTGGCACAGCTTTGTATCTCACATTCTTCCCATTTTCACAAATAAAACCAGTATTACTATCCCAGTCAATGTTTGTTCTCTTAATCATAGGACCAGATCATGGCATTTATCTCAGACTCCATCATGGTGTATAATGCATAGATGTTGACCAGAAAGACCTTGAAGGAAAACAGAATAAATATTTTCTCTGCCCATTTCAGGTGAGTCATTCTGACTACTCATAGCCTTAGCACACGAAGTTGCAGCGCAGGTTATGACCAAATCTCCCTCCTAGCATGTTTTTCATACAGAATCTCTACTGATAGAAGAAGAGACCACACAGACATAACAGAGTGGTTATGTTTCTCTTAAGCCTTTGCCTCCAAGACCTCTGAATTTGACTAGCTAATAATTTTCATCTTTGAAAAACAAACATGCTACAGTGTGGCATGTGGTTACAATTTGCGTATAACTACCCTGGATCCAGTTAGTTTGGACAGTAATACACAAAAAAAAGACAACACTGCAAGCTTCACTGTGGACTGTAAACCAGACCATCTGGTTGCCCAGGTTACTGTGTCTTCACTGTCTTGCAAACAAGCTGTGTGAAACATGGCTCGAGTTGTTCCTCCATGCATGAGCAGATCTATGGCAGTCAAAACTACATGCAGTCTTCTCAGCATGGTGCATTACAATATTTTCTGCAACATTATATTCCACAGACTATGGAAACACCATTAATGTAGTCTCTCATCCCACTTGGTTTCAGAAAGCAGCTGCACAGAGCCATGCTCTGTTGTTTGGTGTTATTTTTTTCTTTCCTGGAGAGCTTCTGGTTGTTCTGGAATACACAAGCATGTATGCAGTTGAAATATTTGTCTCCAAAAAGTGTTGCTTAGCATTTGTCAGTGTTGGGTTCACATGTTATTCAAATACTGCTATTCCTTAGGCTCTAGTAAAGTTTCCTGAAGGCTCTGTGTACCTTTAGTATTTTTAGAGCTATATTTTAAAATCATCTCAACGATAAAGGAGCAGCTTAAAGATACGTTATATGACTGAGTAAAAACAAATTACAAGCCTACTCACCAGCATGCTCCTCTCAGCTATGTGTTTAGAACCTAAGAACATACATACACATTTTATTCTGTACTAACTAAACAGTAATTTATATTCCAAAGATTTTGACTAAAAAGAATATTTCATGAAGAAGAATCTCAGATATAAAAAAAAAAATAAATACTGGGAAACCAAGTTTCTTTAAGATTTTGAAATCAAAGAGAAAACTTGGTTTGCCTAGAGACAGAATTTCATTTTCTGTGAGTGTAAGAGTGGCTGATCTATAACACGCGTTTCAGAAAGATGTCAACATCTTTTAGACATCTACATACTCATAAATGTAATTGAAAAGCCCCCAGATAAAGCTCAGTGCCTACAAAAGCCTTCAGTCAGACCTCACAGAATACAGCAGTCTCTCTCTGTGATACTGAGTTCTATATTAGGGCCCAACTCTCTGCCTTGCTAGAAAATGCTGTGTTTCAGAAGTTGAAAGCTGAAGTCAGAAAAATGTCTTCTACTTGTTTATGGAGTCTTTATTTCCAGTTATCTTTTCTCTATTCATGCTACGTGGTCATAGTCTTTTCAATAAAAGTAAATAAAATTGGGAATATGTGCTCAGCCTTGCTGGTGGCTGGACCTGGAGGCACGGAGCTGCAACAGCCTCACCTATGCTGGGCTCCCGAAGTCAGCAACTGAACACAACAGGCAGAGCTCACTCACAGTCCAACCTCTGCCACTTCCCTGCACAGCAAAGCATCTGGAGCTTAAACAAGGACAGTGGAACAGTCGCACTTAAAAGCTTGAAAGATGAGTATTAGAGGATGAGAGCTTGCTTCAAATGTAAAAGTTGTGTTACAAAAATCACAGTAATACTTTTCATCAAGATCTTTGATACCTATGAATTTTCATGTAATATTTTAACTATGAATATATCTGAAGACAGATTTGGCAAATTTCTTACAAGTTGTAAGAAAGAACAACAAAAAAATGTAATGAAAGCAGCCTCACTTCAGTACTGATGCCACACTCTGCAACTGAATTCATGAGTAGAGAATCAGATAAATAGTAGCTTCTGAATGTAAGCAATGAGTAACAGCTACTATGAGGAAATGCCCATGTAAGAACAGCCACTGACTGCATGGTTAAATGCAAGGATGTGTGCATGAAGTGGAATGGATCCAGCTCACTTCATGGCCAGAAGCACTAGTGGTAACACAGGGGAAGAGTAAACACACACCTGGGACCAGAAAAAGGCCAGGAACGCCTTTTCAGAAACAGCATAGGTTTCAATCAACCTTAACCAGTCATAAAAAGTCATTTTAGGCACAGTGATGAGATCAACACATTAGCTGAAGATGAGTAAACATAAACTTTTACTAGAATGACAGTAGCCAGCTCATACTGTCGTAGAAAATTAACTACTTATAATGATAGGAGAAGATTCAGAGAAGAAAATACTAACCATAGCGTTACAGCAGAAATTATGCAAATTGGGTCAGTTTAAAAATCACTAATATGTACATACTGGCTAACAAAATGCCTGATGCTCTTGAAAAGCCTGATTGCTTTTATAGTATAAATAAGCTAAACCTGGGATACTTCAGAAAAATATTATGAGCCAGAAACTGTGGGTGAGGAGCTGAGAGCAAGTACAGTGCACTCCCTCATGTACCAGTGTCTTCCTGTTAGACCACAGTGTTTTAAGATTATTTGTCTAGCTTGTGTAAACCTTAGAAACTGGACAATTCAATTGTTAATCCTATGAAATCATTGACGAAATTCTACTTCCAATAAACCTGCACATCTACTACCTACAAACACTGCTTTTGACCCTTTCTAGTGTAAGATAGAGGGTCCCCTTTCTTCTTTTAACACAAGTGCAGCCCCTCCCATAACATTTAGGGGAAAACTGTTTTTCTACTTACCATGTAATCACATGGATGTACTACAGAAAAAAATCCAATGATTACACATACCAATTAATTCAGACACATATTTGCAGAATGAAAAAAAAAAAAAAAAAAAAAAAAAAAAAAAAAGAGGAGTCTAAAGAGTCCATTTTTAGTGCATTTAATGGTTAAATTTTGAAAGCAGAAATTCTTTTGGAGAAAGGGAAAGATGTAGAGGAAGAGAAAAAAAGGATGCATTTGAAGAAATAAAAACTGCTACGTGTTCCTGGCCGGGAAGCTGATCTACAGAATATATATGCATTTTCAACCCATATTTGACGATGATTTTAAAATATAACTATGCTGTTCACACCGAAGACAGTCTATTCAGTGTTGTCTTTGCAGTACAGTGTCCGTTCTGCTATAGACAAAGCTACAGAAGCGGCCGAGATCACACAAATGAAGGCATCAGGACCGGTGAGCACACCCATGGTTGATCCATGCTGCCATCTCGTGGTTCCCAAATAGAAGCACTGACGTTTTGCAATGAATTTTAAATATTATCTTGTAAAATCCAGAAACCATGGTAATGTTCTCTCAATAGCTGGTGGCACAGACAGAAAATCTCCATTCTTTTCTGTATGTTTACTGTGGTCTTTTCTGAAATATTAAACCAAATCGCCATTCTTGTGATCAGATTCTCAGAGTGGTATGAACCTAAAACTGAAGGGGTGCAGCTTTTGGTCACTGTATGTATATTTTGACAAAGATACAAACAACACACGCATGATAGATAGAATAACATGTAGGTATATATTTTATAATTCCTTGTAATTTGTGGGGGGAGGTGTAGAGAATAGTATGCATGGCTATATGTTATGAATTTTAGCTAGCAGCAGAAAATAGTAAAAATATACTAAAACTAATTAGCAGAAAAATCTTAACTATCATGAGCATTTGTTGCTATTGTTCATTCATTTGTTAAATGCAACTAAAAATAAAAGCAAGGATGCACTATCATCCCGCCAAAGAGCTAATTAGGACTAATTAGGCTTCTCATCAGAGACAGTTAGGCTACTTTCTAGACAATCTTAGACACTGCTGGTTTAAAATTTCATTTAGACCTTTAACTCAGATAATCTTTCCTATAGTTTCCTTTTCTCAGCTACATTCAAAACAAGTCTGTCATCACCTACCCTACATTTTACACTTCAGTCATTATTCACAGTGTTCTTAGGTAGCATTAATAGAGGATTTTTTTTAAGCAGGAATTAGCTTAGATTATGGAACATAAAAACAAAACCTTGTGTGCACAAGTCTTTTGTCACCTTTGAAACACAGGAAGCAATTTTCAAAGCTAAACTGAAGCTGAGAAAACTCCTAAGATTTTTACTTCATTGAGATAATTGGTTGGACAATCAAAGGGGAAAAGACAACTGGTATTTACAGTGCAGGAGGAGGGGGATTAGCTCCTGTGGGTCGGAAAACAAGAGAGTTAATTGTCATCTGTCAAACATGAATTAACTGAAGATGCAAAAATGATGAAATGCCATTGAACCAGTATCTAAATTGAGTCTATGAATTTTGATGTCAAGGAGAAATATGAATTTCAGTTCTCATCCTTGTCTTTTGATATTTTGTAGAACTACTTTGGAGATTGACTCTGAAAAACACTGGTAACAGGAATTTGTATTACACGTGCAACTTCAGCCTTGTACATACTGATTTGCAGTCTCACAGAGAACAAGCTGGGGATGAGTATTTTAGGTGAGGTACATCTGCAAGGTCTGTAGCATTGCCACTGATTCAGCTGTGGTATGGCAGTCACTGTACTAGCTGTGGAAATCCATCGGTAGCTGTCACATTTGTTATTCAGTCCTGGTAACTTCCATTAAACATGTCAACCCACTAGAGTTCACCTAATAGAGACTGGATGCTTCGTTAAAGTCTGTCATGTAGGTTGTGGGGCAATTTTGCAATGGACTCCTCTCAGTGCTGGTTGTAATCGAGTTTCAAAATACCATCCCAATAAGGATGGTAAATGGCAACCGGGACTGCACAATCAGCAGGGATGGGTCTTTTTGTATTAAAGAAAGTTTGAACCTAATTTGTTCAATGGTGTCATCTACCTCCCTGGGGAGTATCCTCACTGGGCAAATGCCCTCTTCAGTGAGCAGCATCGTATTTTTCTTGACAAATCTGACAATATCTAAAGGCCCATTTCTGCCTCACAGCCTTTTTGATGTAATATGTGTGAGTTTGTTCTTGCAGTGATGCGTCTTTATTTTTTATGCACTTTGCTATTTACCAAGTGTAGAAAAATCTTGATGAAAAGATGGTGGCTACCTAATCAGGGTTGAAATTATTAAGAGTCCACTTTTCGAGTCTAAGCGTAGAAGATGCCATCTGCGAGTTAAGAGATGCGGGACTGGTTAATGCAAGGTTCCCTGGCCAGCAGATCTGGTGGAGCACACGGAAAACCCCAGGGTCAAGGCAGCAGTTTGTGATGTTGCTAAAGCTGTCTGGAAAGGGAATGTATTTGGGAATCTTTATTCAAAATTGAAATATAAACTGGTTTTGGTGTCTTTGTAGCAGGTGATAAATGTTAGCCTCACTGATGCACTGTCTGCAGTTCAAATTTACTATAGACTGCTGGATCAGTCACTACTTGGAGGACCTAGACTTGAAGATCTTTACACAAATATCCCTCCCAACCTCCTAGAAGCCTTCAGCCTTACTAAATCTACAAGAAACAAATTTTCTGTAGGCCAAACCACAGCAAAGAGATGCAGACTGGACACGAGGCACTGCTATAAAATTTTACAAGTCTCTATGAGAATTTCATACAACGTTGAGTTTAATCAGGTCCTGGTTAACAAAGAGGGCTTCTGAGGGAAAGCACTGAATCAACTTAAGGATAACTTGTAGAAATTTCTGTTCTTCTCAACCAAGTCATGCTGCAAAGCATACTCAAGTATGAGTATTCAATTAATTAATTTACTAAAAGTAGTTGAGGAGCTAGCACCATAGAATTGGGTAATTTTGAACTTTACTGATTCTTTCTTCATGTTCATTTGTTTTTTTCCATTGAACTAGTCTGTATTGTGAATAAAGACTAAGCGAATTTCACATCACTTTTTGAATTTTGCCTTTTTGAGTCAAAACCCCAACCTAACAAACACTTTTTTTTAGCACTGTTAAGGTCTTGCGGTAGAACCTAGATTTACTGTGCCAACAGTGCAAAGATTCGAATAACCTAAGGCTTGTTAGGACACCTGCTTCTTTGACAGCTGGCTTAGTTCATGATTTGGCACTTAAAGTGTCTAAAAGTTGTGAGAGAATATCAGTGTGTTTAACTATACTTTACTATAGGTGAATTAAACAGAAATCTGGAATAAAGTAACCCCGAAGCTTCTAGAAAAGGAGAAGCCATTTTCAAAATCGGTCACCAGCCCAGCCCTTGGGACGCCATTTCGCAACAGCCCCGCCTTGCCTCGCCCTCCCCCTCCCGCCTCTCTGTGATTGGCTGAAAGGGGCAGGCGGGCTGACGAGACGCTCGCTGATTGGCGGAGAGGGCCGCTATCTTGGCGCGCGAAGGGCAGCGTGTGGTGGTGTTGCGTCGGCGCTGTGAGGTGGCGGAGGTCGTTGTCTGGCGGTCCCGGTGCGGTCCCGTTATAAAGCGGTGGGGGCCCGCAGGAAAGGCGGCCGTGTTGGGGCTGTGCCTGCAGGTAAACCAGCAGGAAAGGGTTGTGAAACCCGTACTGGTAAGGGTTGGGATGTGTCTAGTGGGGTATCTGGGCAGCATGAGGCAGGTGGACCAGCCTTCTGTTAATCTTAAAAGATTTCTAAGGCAAACACACCTCACGATAATTCCATGTCTCCTTATTTTCCTTTCAATCCTTACAAAGGGATGTAATCTATATTTGGTTAAGTGAGGTAATGTGCGCGTTGAAGTAAGTCTCTCTCTTTTTTCCTTCTAAAGTCAGGCACACGATGAGTAGAAAGGACTCGATGGATGGCAGCGGTGAGGAGCTTACAAGAAGAAAATTGGAAGCTATAAGGCATGTAAACGTTAAGACTACTCTAGTGATTTCATGTTCTTTCTGTTCTGCCTCTGTAATTTTTAGGAAGTAGCACTGAAGAAGCATAGAAGTAATGTTTGAATCGTGTGTTGTTGCAGATGAGTTTTTATGTATGAAGATGTACAGTAATGGCATGCATTAAGTTTTAAAATTTGGGAAAGGTTGAACTTAGAGTTTCAGAGTTCTTAGTATTTTAGAATTTGGTAAAGGTTTCAAGGAATGACATTTTAAATGATTCTTGGGATGTTTTCAAATACTGGCTTATTAGGTTACCAATATCTTCTATTGATCTAGGTATTTTACAAGTAAATAAGGCATTGATACATTCAATATGCTTTTGGTTAAATAACTACATAAAACAAATTGATTTAAATTGTTACATAGCCAGTTAGCGGTGGTTCTAGTGACTCTGAAAACTGGTTCTGGTCGCTTAAAAATTTCAGTATCACCTTCATGGGCAGTAAACTCAGTATCGTTGGAGGTAATGATCTGCCTTGAGTTAGAAGAGGATAATTGTTCTGTGCAAGTGCTCTATGTCTCATTAACTGAATCTTTTTTCTGCATAATGTCATCTGGTAAAAAGCGAGTGAGCTTAGTTCTAAGAGCTGGGAGTTAGAATTCATGTTTGGTTTATGTCTCTAAAGATTTTAAACCTCTGCTTTTATTTCTGAAGGCAGTGCCTTAAGATACTGGAAGAGGACTTAACAGAAGAAAGTCACAGAAGTGACTTGTGTTGTATATTAAATGATACAAGTGTGAAAGGTGAGATTTTTGGTTCTTGACTTATATTGCCAGCAATTCTGTGTTGTGCAATATTCATTGTTCCAGATTTCTCAAGTTTCAGGTGGTCTCACAAAGATAATAAACAAGCTGCCAGATTTGATTTTTTTTCTTTTTTTTGCTTGGTTGTTTGTAAAATCTTGAGTATCTAGTATCTATGGAGGCTTCATGAAATTTGTCTTTTCCTGCAATATGGCTACGCATTTTCAATGTGTTTTCTTTGCCTTTTTGCCTTTTTTTCCATGTGGTTTTCTTGTCCCTCATGTAGCAGCAGTATAACATACATATCATGCAGATAATGCCCTAAATCATTAAAGGTAGATAAATTTCTGTAATTCTATCTAAACTTTCATATCTACATATCTGGGCTTACTGTTGATGTAATGTATTTGTAGAAAACTATTGTAGTGATCATGTATTCATTTTTGTGTCACTTGTTAAGATGCCTTCCAGCTTAAACACTCACAGTCAAATGTTACCTGTGCTTGCTGTTGTAGAGATCAGTGATGGGGATGAAGAGACTGATTTTTCTGGTTCCTTTTCTACAGAGGTAGGTTGATGTAAATCTTTCTGTTCTGAAATTACTGCAGTGCTCCAAAATGGTATTACAGAATTCTCTAGGCTTCTATGGAAAGTGGCTGAAGCCTGGCTCCAGTCAGAGAAGTGTGTGCCCTTCGTAGACTTGTGCTCTGCCAGCAAGTCTTTGCTAGCATTTCCAGCAGTGCAATATCCCTGTGAAGTGCTCACCCGTTGTCCAAAGTCTGGTTTTAGAAAAACTTGTTTTACAATTATTGTCCTTTGTTGCTGACTCCATTCTAGCTTCTCATCTGCACATAAATGTGCAAAAAAGAATTGGTATAAATGTGTATTTAAAAAACTCTCCCTGTCAGATCCCAAGTGAAAAGAAGATTTCTCTAAAAGACAATTTCTGTTTGAACAGTACCGTGTGCCTTATGAATGTTTCTCTCTTTCAACGTAAGAAAACTGCTCTGCTTGTGAATACTTTGTGTTACAACATCCTAATGCCATTTTGGACAAACTGCATTTTTTTTTTCAAGGTATTTTTAATGTAATCTAAAAGGTAGGGTGTGGCCATTCTGGTACTTCCATTGTGAAACTCAAATTCAGCTGCTATTGCAAAACACAAATATTCAAGGTAATTAAACCAAGTCATTAAACTCTACTGAAGTTATTTCAGTAAAATTACTGAAAAATAAATAAAGTTCACTGTTGCAGTATACTGGAAGCACTTACTAGTTTGGCGTAACAGTGGGGAAAAGTACTAAGAGCAAACAGGAAATTGCCATTCCATTTACTAGAAACACTACTGCAATGATATATTGACTACAAACTTCAGCTTGGAATCTGTTTTGTTGCTCAATCAACAGTGCTCGTTTTGAAGCTTGGCCTTATTGGAATATGTGGGGTGGGGGGTGGTTTGCTGAAGGTGAGAAGGGGTTTGTAGGCTGTTTACAGTGGGAATTTGATTTTACCCTGTATTTGAATTTGTTTTACTTTTCCCTCTGAATTCAGCCCAAATTGGATGTTAAACTTGGATTGAGTGGTAGCAGCTCAGAAGATCTAGGAAGGTAAGCCTAACTTTTTAATGTGGTTAGATGCCACACTGGGGTGGGAATTGACTGAGTAAGAAATTCCAGAAATATTTCTCCAGCTGATTTTTTTGCTTCTGTTTTTTAATGTAACAAACTTTACCAATGTGTTCTCAGGATGGCTGCCTGGTGCAACCAAAACACAACTTAATTGAGGGCATCAGACAAGCACTGAGGGCCTCCTGTGTTTCTAGCATCTAAATATAAGTAGTATTTCATTGAAAGGGGGGGAAAAAACAGGCTTGGTTTAACTTGAAATACTTGGGACTGAAGGTTTTAAATGCTGTTCGTGGTAACTCTGATAAGAGTGCATCTCCAGCTGCTACTGGCACCATTGCACCTACTGCTTAGGTAACCAATTACTAGAAATACCAAAATTAGATGCTGGCAAAGTTCCTTGGTATTGTCGTATTACATTTACTTAGCTATCTAGGCTATGTGAACTTGAAGTCTTAAAAGAGAGTGTGTTTCCCTGACTGTTGTTGCCATGGAGAGTCATCTTCATATAAAAATAGTTCCAGGTAATTCTTAGGGTTTTGTTAGATGAGTGTAAGGGATGCATGGGAATTAATATTTTGAGATTGATGCACCTTACCATCTTATCTGCACCTAAACTTGACCAAAATAAAACTTAAGATTTCATGTATGGGTGTCAGCCTGTGCAGCAGTGTTTGCCAAGTCCTCCCACAGTCCATCAAACAAAGTGGATTGTAGAAGAAACAACGCTGCTTCCTTACTGCAGTTCAGTTGTTCTTTGCAGGCTTTTTTTGTGAGGGTCTTGACAGCTGTTTACTGCTACCATGTACTTCACAAGAGAGCCGTATGACCAGACAACAGAATTTAAGAGGCTTCCTATATTGTTTTGGTATAATCTGCCTTGTACTAGAAGAACTTAAACAGCCTAATACCTGATGGGATAGCTAAAAGAAAATACATGGGCAACAGAAGTGAATCTTGGAATATTAATGGGCATGCATTTCAGTTTCATCAGAGTGAAAAATCACTACTGTGTTGTAAGCTGTTGTTCCTGTCTTTTTTTGTAAGATAAATTGTAAGCTAAAATAGATGATACAGTTGAATTTTAAGGTGATGCTGGTAGGAAGGGACCTTAACAAAAGAATGAGGTATGTCTAGAACATGACCATGTAAACTGAACTGTTCTAAGAACAGTTGTGCACATGTGCTTAATGACAAATTCTGAAATGCTCAAATAGTGTATTAACATCTTTCAGGGAAGTTTGTTTTTATTTTATGTGGGTGGGTTTTTCCTTAAAGTTCTGTTTTGCAGGCCCTTCAGTTCCAACACCGAAGAGAAAGGTGTTCAGTGCCTGATTTCCTCAGATAGTGGGCTAAGCTGTAAACCAGGTGTAGCTCCATCAGCAGACACGGTGCGTTAACGTTGAATTTCTTTTTGTTACTTTTTTTGTAAGCATAATTAATACTGCATTTCTTAAAACACACAAACCTGCAACCTTAACTATTAAGTGCTATTCTTCTATTCTGTTATGGGTTTGATGTACAACTATGGTGTTAACAAAATAATTTGACTGAAGTTTGTTCATTTTATTTAAAATGCTGTTCACACCTAACCAGGCTGTAGCTGAGGAAGACAGCACAGCCAGCTGAACAATCAGGTGTTTTGAACTTAAAAAAAGTTTCACAGTATTTGATTTTGGGGTTTTCTTTGCAAATAGAGGACAACTACAGGGCATCCTTAAAGCAGTCTAGTGGTTTATCAAGGCAACATGATGGGACAAATGGATCTGTGAAAACATTGTTAGGTTTTCTAACGTGATCTTTCTGAAAGAGGTTTGTGAAGTTCAAGGCAACAAATAAGCTAGCTTGTTGCATATTTTAAAGTTCCAATAAAATGGGAATTAATGGAACATCCTCTGCCAATCCCATGTTCTTGCATGGAGACTCTCCTGTATGGTTACCTTGAAAGTATCTTAATTGCATATGCTTGTTTTCTAATACAGTTTTTGTTAGTGCCTGTTAAAGTTTGAAAATTGTTCTTTTCTGAATGTCTTTGGGAGATTTATCAGAAATCTGAATCATGTTATCTTAAACTTCAATATATTATGGTAATAAAATACTAAACCAAATCATCTGAAGTCATCTTCAGAGTATATCATGTTTGAGGTCATAAGCAGTCCTTTGATGGTAGTTGAACTTCCGTGAACAGAAGCTGTCTGTTTGAGAAAGTTGAGAACGGTGTCCGCATCATGAGTTCAAAGGATGGAAAAGTAACTTGAGATCATAGTCTAATCTTGATGAGCTTCTGCTTGCTTTTGTGTTTTTCCGTTATTTTCTCCAGGGTACTTTATTTGTGGCTGGTGACTTCAAAGTCTGGCAGGATCACTTCTTAGATCACTTTATGAGAATACTGTTATAAATGGCTCAGGATTCAAATTAGGATTAAATAAAAAAAATAGGATTTATTAAAAGAATATAAAGGAATAGAGGTAAGCAAACAGCGCTGGGTGCACCGGGAGTCTCTGCTCTACCAGGACGCACACCAGTTACATCAAGCAGCTGATTTTTATGCACCTAGACTAATACATATTCGTTACTACTTCTAAAAAAATAGATTATTATAATTAGCTTCCGGGGTCCAGTCCCTCCTACTGGAGCATGCGCATTAGTCTCCTCTGGGGGTCTCTAGGGGTCTTTCATGCTGAAGGCTCGTAGTCTTCCTCTCACCCTTTGTACTTACTCGGCACTATTCCAAGTTTATGGAACACTCTCTGTACACTCTCCACAGGTCTTGTCTCCCAACCGTCCTTCAGCTTCTTTTTTCTTCCTCTTAATCTCTTGGCCCCCCTGGCCAGATACCAAGGATCTCATAACAGTCACTAGTTGTTATCAGTTGTTCTGAAACTCCCAGACATCAAACACAAACAGCTTTCTTATTTGACGCTTCACGAGTAATTAAAACATTCTTCCCCAGCCATTCACAGGCACATCTATAGCAGTGTTAAGTTAATCTCGAAGAAGACAGGAAAAAAGGCTGTAACTGTTAGAAATAGAAGTCCGGAATAACAAAAGCAAACAGGTTCACAAATTTAAGGAGTGTTTTCTGAAGACGTGATAAATTGACTAGAATGAGGGGGAGACTGGGACACACTGCATCTGTGGTTCAAGAACTAAATTGCCAGTGCAGGGCCCAGAGGCAGACAGGATTCAAACAGAATTATTCTTTATGGACACGAATTGGAATTGTTAAAACATTCCTCACAATATCCATGTTTTGAAAGGATATTTATTGTCACCATAATGATAACCATGAAGTAGATGGGTTATATGTTACTCCATGTGCTTTAACCTTATGTCTCCTTATATTTTATGTCTTCAGGTTGGTTGTTGTTGGAACTTGTAACTTGGAGGTTAAGTGTGCTAGGAATAATACTTGGAGGATTTTCTGCTCTTAACATTCTCTTGAAGAGGAGACATAGTTGATCTGAGCTGATCAGCTCCATTAGTTGTGTATCTGTTCTAGAGATGAAGGTATTAACAAGCATCTTAAAAAACAAAAAAAAATCAAGATCATGCTATGGCAGCACTTTCATCCACCTATCTGATTGTTTGATCAGAGGCAGAACTGTTCCAGGTTTTCAAACTTGAGCTTTAATTTTTCTTTAGCTTGTATTTCTTAACTAATAAGTAACCCTTTAGAAATGAAGATATTTGCCAAAGGCAACTTAACAGACATCTAATGGAAATGGGTTTCCCAATAGCGACAGACTTTACTAGTACTAGCCCTGACTCTTTGAGGCATCTTCAACTGATGATGATCAGTTAGCAAAATGCCAGCCCTCTTAACACAAACTTCAGTAATGTCAGTGGTGGAAGAATACACTTATGTGTATACACTTACTTCTATTCCAGTTCATACTGGAGAATTTCATGCTCTTACATCAGCATTACACGGAGTTTATAACAGTTTCTTGCTGTTTTTTTTCCCCCAAGTAAAACTCCTTAATGCAGCACTTCTCTCTAAGCCACAGAATTTCCTTTATTCTCTCCTGCATGCTTTCTTTGCGTTGTATTTGGGACTTTGTCCTGGTTTTTCTGTATGCTTCCTTTGATTCTGTTATTCTTTTGTGTATGCATGCAAATATTTATGTATTTAGCAAAATCTTATACAGAGTCAGTCAGATACTCCAAAGTAATGTTCTTAGCCCACCTGAATTATGTTTACAAGCTATTCCATGCCTGTTAGCAGCTGTGGAGCTAGTCAGAGACATATGAAGTTCACTAGGATCACCTACCTCAAGTCTGTCAAAAATGGAACTGTGTATAGCCTATCTTTCCAATCAACTTGCTTTCATTCCCCAGGAAAACAAAACTCTGGAAGACATCGATGAAGCTTTGTGGATAGGTCTTTGTAATCTCAGCCGCTTGCAAGATGCAGATGAGGTAGGTGAAAATATTGAAATCCTGAAATGTTATGTACTAGCCTTGATTAAAGCTTTTTGTCTTGAGTACGCACGGAAATGTACTGTTAAAGGCACTAAGAGCATGTTTAAACTTCTGTACTTCAGCTGTTTGGACTGTTTCTGTGAATACACAGCACGTAACTCTGGACTGTGAGGAGTACCTGAGCATGTCTGTAACTTGTTCCTAGGTATATCTGTGTATTAGACACAACCATGTATAAGCAAAACTGAAAGTACTGAGTTTGTTTCCTCAGATCAGGGTGAAATCACACTTGCTTTTGCTTTGGCAGCTAAGTTAATTGGTGTTTTCTCTTGCTTCTTGGATTTAAAGGTAGAAAAGAAAAGGTGTTACGGCTTGCATTTGTCTACCATTTTACATTCCATTTGTATTCTAAGATACACAGGCATGGAGGTGTTTAGTGATTTTACTTTAAGCTTTTGGATCATTCTGTTTGGCATGGAGAGTCACTAAAACCCACTTTCTATTCCCTCTCTAACTTGTTTTGTTGCAGTGGCTGATCTGCCAGTTAAGCAAAGTTAGGTTAACTACCTGCTTCAGATACTAACTGCATCTTGTAAAATCCTTGCATTTCAGCAGCTCTAACAACTCATGCATTTACAACTGGGGTCTTCTAACAGCTTGTCAGCAAAGGCTGAGTATCGCCAAAGCAGTTGTATTACTGAGATTTTTTTCCCCCATAATCTCTTCATTAGATGTAGCTATAGCAACAGAAACCACCTGTTTAGCTGCAGGAATAATTTTACTTTTTTTTTCTAGGTGCTCACAGTGAGTTTAAACAGTAGGAACCTTAGCTTGCTAACTACCTGTGTATGGTGCTGTGTTAGAATGTCATGAAGAAAGTGGGGCAGTGGGCCCAAGATCACAGGATCCCAGGATGGCTGGGGTTGGCAGGGCCCTCTGGAGGCCACTTGGTGCCAGCCCTACCCAAGCAGGGACACCCAGAGCAGGCTGCCCAGCACTATGTCCAGGCGGCTTTTGGAGATCCACAAGGAGGAGACCCCACAGCCTCTCTGGGCAGCCTGTGCCAGGGCTCCGTCACCCACCCAGCACAGCAGTGCTGCCTGGTGCTCAGGCAGAACTTGTGTTCCAGTTTCTGGTTTTTGCCTGTTGTATCTGGTCACTTCAGTGGCCATGAAAATCCAGACAGTGCAAGCTGACTAGAAGTCAAAGAAAACAAAATGATTAATGATCTATAGCTATTCTTCCATTGTATTTGTGTAATGATCCTCTGATTGGTTTGCTCTCCTTTGTACCAATCACAGCACAGTTTGGTGTTAATTCCTCATGCTGGAGTGTTCATCGCTGTTTGGCCATTCTTTGGTTCTGTTCTGTTTTTTGAGTTTAAAAAATCATGAATAAACATGTTCGCTCTATACTGAATGGAATAGATGCTGAAGTGCTTCGAATTGAAAATGAAGCAGGAAGGAGACAAAGTTGCAGAAACTGCAGATAGAAAATTTGATGAGCTTGTAACTTCTGTCCTGTCAAGGTAATGTTCTCATCTGTGAGATAGGGGGCAATGGGCGAGTTCTTCAGATAAAAGAATTACATTCCAGGATTTCTTAGTACAGTACTTCATAATACCTGTATTTAACTGTTACACAGTATTCTTTCATAGTGGTATCTAGTTCTTGAAGCTAGCTTGTGTGGTTGGAAACCAGTAGTATGCTCAGCTTCTGCTTTCAAAGAAAATCTCAGAATAGCATAAATGACTTTTTTTCCTGAAATAGCTTGGGGGGTGGGGGTGATGCTGCCACTAGGGGAATGATTAGTTTAACGAGAATAACTTGAAGAATAAAGGCTTTCTGCAAGTGTTCAAGTTGGTTTAAAAAAAAGAACGATTCTTTTAAAGAATGTTTGTCTTCAGCTTTTTATACATTAAAGCAGTACTTTAAGCAGTGCATGTCTGTTGCAAAGCTTAGTAGTACAGTAGTACCTCTGCAAGGGGCATCTAATCTTTAATCCAACCATTAAGCTTATCATTTTTTTATGAGTTGGACTTGATGATCCTTGTGGGTCCCTTCCAACTCAGGACTTTCTGTGATTATCAGCTGGATGCATATGGAGGTACCTGTAGGCTTCAGTGGACGTGTTCTTAAACAAAGTTTCTTCACAGAAAAAGGCTCACGGCTGTGAACTGTTCTGCTTCCCCTGATTTATCTTAGCTTTCTGTGCTGTCTGCACCTAACTATAAGAATAATGGTATTTCTGTGAGATGCATCCACTTTGTGGTATAAGTGGCAGTTGTACTTCATAGGCAAAGTTGGTATTTGCACTGCTGAGTACTTAGTGAATTCTGAAAAGTAATATTTTTTTAATACAGGAAAAAGGAACTGTGTGCAGAATTAGTGGAGGGCATCAACAACTACAGTGCTGACGTTGCAAAAGCTAAGCAGTTAATTGAAGAGAAGAAAAAAGTCTTGAATGGTGCCATTAGGATGGCAAGGGTATTAAAAATTACACCTAATATAAGAACCTACTGTGATCTGGCTCAGGTAGTTACTGTGAAATTTTTGTGAAGAACAAACTCATATTTGTGTTGAAAGCTTCCATGATGTTTTCTTAGTTTGACTTAAATATTGAAATTTCTACAGTCATGTACTCTGCCAACCCATCTCTACACATGCACTGCCAGTCTAAATTTGGCCTTGGTCACAAATAAGTCTTGTGACTCAATTGAAACAAAAAAGGTGGGCCTGGTCTCAAAGAGCTTGCTATTGGCAATGGCAAATGGAGGGGAATGACAGGAAGCTGAGCCAGTACTGTGTGAAAGGGTTCTCAAGATCTTAGACTCAAGTCTTCCCCATTGTAAAGTTCTCCAGCCTTCACACTGAATGAATGATGCCAGAGCTCAGTCTGTTCTCCTGGTCCAGGCCTCTGCATCTATGCTTGTTCCCTGTCATAGCCTCTGCTTGTAGGAGCACGATACCTGCTGTACTGTATCAGAGCAAAGCTCCTGGCACTGAGGTTTCCTGTCTGTGTAAACAGAGAAGGTGCTTGCAGGAAAAGCCTAAGAACCTGGGCATGTAGGGGTTAAGGGTTTTCATTGTGTATTTGTATACATCTGTACTTTGTCATATGTAGTGACAGCTTGTTCCATGTTCTGGTACTTGTAATGAGGTGTGTATAGAGTTGTTCCCTCTGTCATTCTAAGTCTGTCACCTGGCTCTTTGATTTGGAGTCTTTGTAGTCCTTGTGTTAAGAAGAAAAAAAGTAACAATAGGTCACCAGCCATTTTTGCATGCAGCTTGATTTTTTCAAACTGCAGTCACTTATTGCTTTCCATGTGAAGAAACTTGGTCTCTCTCATCTGACCCAGGAAGGAATTCCAATCCTTCCTTTCTTCATGGATTTGTTTGCTCAGTGTGAACTCTGGAGGCTAGTGCCCACCTTTTTTGTTTAGAATTTACCTTCCCAGTGGCTGTTTATGTAAAAGGAAATTCCAACTCCTGCTTCTAGGCACATGCTACAGCTGCAAAATCCCAAAGTGTCAAAGCCTTGTTAGTGCAAGACATAACTGACTGTATACGACTAACGGTTGGCTATTGGCTGTTAATGAGTAAACTTTTTGGTAGAATTAAATATGTTAGACTCAGACTGTCATATCATAGTTAATAGGCACCTGCATAATTCTCTCTGTATATTGCGGACTAAGACTGCGCTCCTTAATTTCAGGTTATTCATGATTTGAAGTTGCCAGTTGATGCTGAGCTCTCAGCAGTGAGTAGTTTGAAGGAAAAAACATCTCCAAGGTAAACGACTGGAGTGGGAGGTATACTGGCAGATAAATAGGTGTGCTTGTTATTTTAATTACAAAAGTTGTCTGGTTAACAGTTAAGTGGCATTAATTAATGGCCTAAATAGTTCTGAAACTGCTAGTTCAGGTGTGTACAAACATACTGCTGAAAAGGCATGATTGCCTTCATCTGAGGTGTCAGGAGAAAGCAAAAAATTTGAAGCTATATAAGCAAATACATGCATTAATATATTCTGACAGACTTGTGCAACTTCTAAACACTCTTCAAACTACAAAGTAGGGAAAACGTTGGTTTAATTCTTTTTTTTTAATAAAACAACTTTTTAACTTCAAAGATACCAGTATGTAAGAAGAAACTCAAGGTGGTAGGTTAAGATGCAGAAATTCAGTAAGTAATGTAGAATCACTCTCTATATGAGTAGAGCAAGAGGCAGGAGAGTTCTAAGTGTGAATGTGAAAACAAATGAGCAACCAAATAGATTCATAGAAGTGAAATTAGAGTAGCTAATCACATATGACGTGGAGGAGTAAAATACTGCATTTTGTGCTGAAAGACATGTATTGCACAAGACATGTTTGATATATAGGTGTCATACATCAGTGATACAGATATTTGTAATGTTTCTTCTCTCGAGATGTCTCCTGAACTGTGATGAGATCACATCTTTTTTAAAGAATCTGGGGAAGATACAGAGGGGAGCATCTGGATAGTAAGTATTTCTTAATGAAGAGGAACAGGTACAGTAATTAATTGTTTCTTAATAGGTAAATACTTATTGGAGACTAAATTTTAAAAAGTCTGTGCTTATTAGTTTTTGTGTAAAGAACCAAAACTTTTTGTTAAATGCTTGTGTTAGCATTCCAGTTGATCCGTTTCAGTTTTACTTGTTTTTCACTTAACTATATTCCCTAGTTTTTATGCTGTTTTATCAGCTTTAACATTGATTGATAATAGAAGTGTTTATCATTTTGGCATATGAAAATTGGTTCATGAAAGTATAAATCTCAGATCAACAAATACTGGAATTTGTAGTATTCCAGCTTCATGATCTAAATACTGAGCATGTATGCCAGAACAGGTGACATCAAAAAGTTACAATTGCTTTCATATTTGTCCTTTTCATTTTTTTCCTGTACTCTTAGACAAAAACTTAAAATGGAATGGAGTTGTTGTGAAGGCTCTTCTGGTCAGCACTGGTTATGTTAAAAAGATTTACTGACTGTAACTGTCAGTAGTAAGACATGTAGCATGTCTTTTTTTTTTTTTTTGGATGAACATTTCACACTAATGTTTTTCAAGTGCTTTGTGTTCATACCTGTGCTGTGTGATTATTGAAGCAGGGACAACTCTGTGTACTCAGCTGTGCCCAACAACGTGTACCAGTTCTGTGCCAATTCTTTCTAGGTTTCAGAAATCCTGTGCTGCTGTCTTGGTATTGGAAAAACTACATAATACAGTTTTGTTTCAATGAGCTTTCATGAGGCGTTTTCAGAACATAGTGATATTTTCTTAATAAAACCTCTGGTTTGACTTGTGTGCTTCTCTGAAAACAGATTGGATTAATGTGTCTAATAATAAACCTTTTTCCAAATACAGTGAAGATAATGGACAGAATGCTCTTAGCCTTGGTGACAAAAAAGAAATGCCAAGCTCTGATACTCAGCTCTCTGTAGACAATACAATTCCACCACCTTGCAGAGAAAGTAAAATAAAGGCTCGGGCAAATAAACCTGGTGTTCTCAGTGCAGTGAAAAATGTGCAAGTACAAGTATCACTTCCTGTGGTACCTCATCAGAACACTCCTGCTCCACCCAAGAGCCCGTCCAGCCCAGATGTCATCATAGAAGAAGTATTTGAAGATGACCTGGAAAGTAAGTTCCTGAATACCTGATGCTTACAGTGTTCAGATGGCAAGCACAATGTTATTTGTCGTTAGCTTAGTGCAAGCTGTGCAGTGATGACTGTATTGTACTTTATCTTCCTTTGAACTCCTGTAGTACATCTTTCACTTCATTCAGCTTGCCTTAGGGAAGGCTTTCTCACAAACATTTTCATGTCTGTCTGGATGGTTCTTCAACTCTCTTAATCATTAGTCCCCTTCAGAGCATGTCATTGGCTCTGTTCTGGCAGTTTGCTGGGCTTCTGAATCTTTTGAAGGCATGAAGGCATTGTCATACCTTACCTGGCAACATCAGTTAAGTTCTTCAGCTTGTTAGCTTTTCCAGGACAGTGTTAGTATAGCTCACAGGTCCAGCCAGTGGTACTGCCCCTCTGGTAGGTGCTCAACAAGACTGGATCCAGAGTGCTGTGCCCAGTCCTGGACCCTGCAGTACTGGCAGTCAGTGGCATACTGGAATGAGTCCTGCAAAAGTCCTCCAAAGTAGAGTCTAGGAGGTGGCAGGGCAGAAGGCATTCCAATAACTTGGAATATGGAAATATCACTTAAGAGGGAAAAAGAGGACTATGGGGGGTGGTCAGTGACCAGTGCAGCTGTAATGAGAAGAGCAACATCTCTGCTTAGAGTGGGTACAAAAGTAAGCTCAATAGAGTTGTAGGGAAGTTGGATTTTTCACGTTCTCCAGTTCTATTAAAGTGGATGAAGCCACTTCAGAACCAACAATGGCTGGCTTTGAGAAGAGCTAATACTGTGGTACTTCAGCTATTGCCATACCTGCTTTGAAATAAAGGAACAACTCAGGGAACTGGTAATTTACTTCTCGCTCACAGAAGTCTGAAGAAATAATGAACTGTTCCTTGATCTTGGGGGAACAACAATCCTCACTGCTGTTTCTGTGAGGGGGGGAAAAAGTCCCATCAAACATTTCTGCCTGGAACAAGATAGAAAGGCTTCATTCTTATCTGGTGATGGATCTCACTCCTTTGGCACACACCTACTGTTGTGTTACTAAATGAAACCTAAGTGGGTTCAGATCTGGTTGGGTATCCAGAGAGCATTTCAAATGGTTTGCAGTTTAACTGCGAGGGTCCTGAAATTATTTTTTTTAAAAAACAACTTGATGATAGTACAGATCTGTGTTGCATTTGGTAGCAATGAAGTTAGTACTAATTAGGGATTGAGTCTGCAGTCTGTTAAGATTGGGTCAGGATTAGGATACCAAATGCACTTCAGAAGTGCTTATGGAAAAATGGACTGTAGTTTGATAATGTATTGAGTTATGTTTCAGTTAAGCAGAAGACAGAGTAGAAAACAACTATACTGATGGCAGATCTTCAGGAAAATTGATCAGTGTTTGTGGTGATCAGTCTGACTGCTGAATGCCTTTTCATAGACTGGAAAAGAGCAACACTGGTAGATGCAATTGCTTTCCACTTCATGATAAGGATGTTGTGTTATTCTCACTGACAAAACAACCTTGTTCTTTGTCTAAGGCCAGGAAAGGGTTTGTTCCTAGAGGCTATTCTAGCTAAGCCAGTTAAGTTCTGTATTTGGGCTGGATGCAATTCTCCTAAAGCAAAGCTGTCCTGAACTGTTTAGTATTGAATAATAGTGGTTTCTTTGGTGCACTTTAGCACTTAATTATAAATTTGAGCCTTTGTTCAACATGTGTTGATAGCTTTTTTTTCAAAAGTCTTTGTATGAGTGAGAGATCTGGCCTCTCTACAGGACCTGGACTTAAATAATCACCTAGTCTGAGCTGATGGCAACTTCTCTGTCCATAGGAATAATGTTTGCAAAGATGGAAATGTGAAAAGTTGGGATAATGTTCATCTCCTTTATGTTCTTGTTCAGCGTTGTTAATTCATCCCATGTTTGTCAAGGAATATTAGTGTCTTCAGATCCTAGTATCTATTTCTTAATAAAGGAGTTGCTGCCTGTGTTAACAATCTGTGCTCTCTGAAACAACAAATCATGAAGCTTGCTGTCTTGTATTCACACTGCCTTGAATTCAGGATAAATTTATGTGCTCCTGTCACTCAACACAAAGGATTTTAGCATGTGCTGTCTACCTGTTGTTGCTCAAATGATGTCATTGCAAGGGCAGATGAGGTGGTAGAGGAAATCTTTTAGATCAGGCACCAAACAAGGGGCTGTAGATCAGTGTAGCCTTCCATGCTTCAGACAGAGTATGCCCAGAGGGTTCCTTCCAAAAGTACTCATTCCTGGAGTGCTTCTGTCACATTGCATGTAGGAGTGACAGGCTTCTCCCTGAGCTTACTTTTAAGGGTTTTTCTCCAAGCAGTTGAAATGTGACAATAAGACAAATTCCTTCAGCTTGCAATGAAGTTTTCACCTATTTATGCGCATATTCAAAAGCCTTAGGTACAGGGTAAGCTTATTTAAAGGCCAAATGAATACTGGAAGGTTGTAATGTTGAAGTGGGAGAAACTACCACCAGCAGTGACATGGGGCTACTTAGAGGAGGCAGGTGACATTAGTGGCCTTTCCAGCTGTTTGTACCTGAGTGAGGTATCATTCCTGGAGCTCTGCACATCTGTTGAAGCACCATACACCATTGCTGAGAACTGCCAAAGCATTTAAGCAGTTGAGAGGATGCCTGCTTTGGTGTAAATAGATGCTGTTGGAGTATTCCAGGAGGACATATGCACATTCATCTCAATTTTGTAAATACAGATGCTGTCAGTGCTGCAAGGGCAGAAAACCTCTTGCTTAATGTGAGACAGATGCACTCTCACAGTGGAGAGTGTAGATTGCCAGTCCCCCCTGAGTTCTTGTTTCCTCTGTGTTCTTGTCAACAGATAGTGTGGGATTCTTCCATAATGAAGTTGTTTAACTTCAGCATGTTCTTTTTCTCATTACTCCACAAACATACTGGGTTTAACAGTCTGTGGTTGGTCACTCAGAGAAGGTGGGGATGATATGTAGGAGCATTTGTGGAAGCCTATGTTGTGTTGAGGGTGGGATAAATTTCTTGATCCA
This sequence comes from Anas acuta, assembly GCF_963932015.1. Lineage (NCBI taxonomy): Eukaryota > Metazoa > Chordata > Aves > Anseriformes > Anatidae > Anas > Anas acuta. Next base: position 18,277,006 of record NC_088979.1, read on the forward strand.
GCTGTCTAAAATAGCATATTCAATAATCTCAGTGGACTTAACAAAATGGTCAGAAAAATCCTTCAAGAAGCAGTGTAAAATGAGTTAGGCCTGCCTTCAGTTGTCTTCATGATGGGATTGTAACACTGGATTTAGTGTGTGCCCATTTATACATAGCTTCTATATCTATTTCAGTCACACCAGGTATGAAAATGGTTACACACAAAAAAAAGGATCACAAATTTCCAGCTGGTCTGTGCCAACCCCAGAGAGGGCCTAGGAAGCAAAGTGGGGAATTAAAAGCATAAATACTTGTGTCCATGAAATGCCCCAGACTTTTCAGATGTGTGGGTACAATGAACTTGACCCATCACTAATTAATCCATGCTATTGAATTACAGTAATACTTGTCAAAGGAGCTCCTTACCTTTTAATCCAGGCATCCTTGGAGTCAGCTAATAGTTACTCTAACAGACCTTGGGAGGGCTTTCAAGGATAAGTTAGAGGGGCAGGGATGCAAGCATTACCCTTGTTTTCCCCTCAAGTCTAATTATTGGCCATCCTGATAGTAAAGCCCTTACCTACAGAGCTGGGCTCTCCTTCCAATGACCTGGTGTCCTTCAGCTTGCATACCCAGACGTGTATAACCCCAAAATCCTCAGCAGAATTTGCGTGATAGCATGTGATACAAACCAATACTGTGTAGTAGTATGATGAGTACAAGTGTTAGGAAGTTCTTACCAGTCTGTAGTGTTAATACAGTACGTGTAACCTATGTATTGTGCTTGCTGCTTTACTGCATATGTGTAAATAAATCACCTAATCTAATTGACTAAACTTCTCTCCTAAAATAATAAACAGAGCTTCCCCCGGAACGCCACAATGAATGGAGGAAGAAACTTTCCAAGAAGGAAACACGTTCTGAACACAAAGCTGGTTAGTGATTTTCCTGTCTAGAAAGAGATTCTGATTCCAGAGATTCTGGCTAGTTAACACATACTTGTTGGTGTGTAAGAGCAGTCACCAGGCTCCTGAATTCCTTCGAGTTCAGATTAGTCTGGAAGGTGCTTATACTGCTCATGTCATTAGCACTAGCAGTGTAACTTGGCAGAAATGCTCCCTAATCAGCTCTCCTTGCCAATGTAAAAACTATCCCACTTTTGACATTTGTTCTAGAATGACTTGATTAGAAGATGTAATACACTAAGTCCCAAGCAACTCTCAGAAACTCAATATTGGCAGTGTCTCAGCACGTGTTAGATAAGTGATGTGGTGGCATCAGCGCATTAGCTTTCAAATAACTTGTACATTCACCAGCTGCTTTGTCAGAGTTGTGGCACAAAGTCCCAAGCAACTCTCAGAAACTCAATATTGGCAGTGTCTCAGCACGTGTTAGATAAGTGATGTGGTGGCATCAGCGCATTAGCTTTCAAATAACTTGTACATTCACCAGCTGCTTTGTCAGAGTTGTGGCACAGTAGTAGGGAATGCAAGTAGTTTGAATTCGTAACTTCTGTGGAAGTACATCATAGAGAAATTCTAATGCCCATAGTGAAGTCGAACTGTAGAGTTCGCTGCCGCTTCATTACAGCACAAAGAGTTTTTGTGGAGAAACATCAGTTATATCTGAGCCTTCCCAGGCTCTTAAGTTTGGGCTTCTGTCGTGAATACACTATGAAAATCAGATCCCAGAGTTGAAATTATCATAGAATTGTTTGCTATGATCAGTTTTATTAGTAATATGATGAAATAAGTGTTCTAGAGCTTTTTGGATTATGGAAAGCACAATTCAAAGCCTTATCAGTGATGTAGCAAAGTAAAATACATGCTTTTCCTAGTCTACTTGGGACAAGCTAGAGACTGATGTAGTAACACTGAATTGCTGTACAAAAGCGCATAGGATTTCTGTTCTCGGAAGCAGGTTTATTAAGCTTTCCAGCTTACTTTCTAGGAGCTTTGTACTTCTCTGTTAAATAGAGGGAATAAAAGCTCTGGATTACCTCTAAGTTCAGGAGGCCACTGTGTAAGTATTGAGACAGCCTTCAGTTTTGCAGGGTGGCTCAGGGGAGGTAGTTCTTACTCATTAAAAAGAACAAACTTAATCAGGAGGCAAGCATGTAACTCGCTTGAAACAAGTGCAAGCAGACTTCACATTGAAAGCTGTTTGAGGTAATGAGATATTACACGATTGCAACATAACTAATCCCATGTCTAATAGTGTCTCACTGGAGTCACTTGGACAGCGTTTGATCAGTGTGTTGTTTTTTTTGTCTTGCTCAGGTTCATCAGAGCTAGTGTTTGTAAGCCATGTTGTAAATCCATGCCACTTCTATATTCGTTGGTACTCGCAGAAGAAAGAAGGTGTTTTTTTGGAGGAGAAATTGAATAACTTCTGTTGTAGTAAAAGTTCCTATCTCTTGCCTTCAGATGTTTTGGAACTAGGTAAATGAGTCATTTCTAAATGCGTGAGCTAGCTTAAAATACCATCCTTTAGTATGTCTTCTTTTTCCTTCACAATTTCTTTACCAAGCGAAGGTGTTCTGAAATCGACAACTAAAACTGTTTTGTAAAGTAGACTTGTATTAAATCTTAAAAATGGAAATTACGGAAACACAGAAAAAAGCTTCTTCACTAACTGACCTTACCAAATCCAGTGTATAAAGAAACAGCAGGAACACACCTGGCTGTAAACGTTGATGTCTTCCAGTGTTAGGTGATGCTTGTTAGCTATTAAGGTCTTTTTTAGAATACCGATTGTAATGAACAGACTTCTTCTTTAATTACCTCAGTAAATTTGCTTTCTCTTATGCAAGCAGCGTGCCACTTCTGGTAGGTAGATGATCTATGTTTACAGTTCACTAACTGGATAGGAACCATTCTGCAAATAAAATGAAAGACAAAATAAGAATATATGGCTAAGTAATTAAAAAAAATACTCGGCCTTACATGTTGACAATGTTACTTATTTCTAGAAGGTGTTCAGAAAAGTGATAAAAAGTATGTTACAATCCTGAATACAGAGCAGAATCAAAAATCACATTGGAAAGTATAGGTGGTTTTATTAGTGTGTTTTTTCTGAATTTTGGAGATGAAAATTGAGCTTGGGTATGTTATGCAGAAGTAGGGAACTTGTGAAGTATGTACATCTTCGAATGTTTTGATGTTTGTGGGGTAGACTTTCTTCATACAGGTTTTCTTATGTGACTTTGACATAACTATTTGTGACTTGACTAGACTTTAATGACATTTCAGTAAAAGGTATAGAAGGCTTATCAGAAATGATTTGTTAATATAAGCCAACTGTCTCCTAGCTGCACAGACATTGTGTAAATGAATGAGGAGAGACAGATACTAAGACAAGGTAATTAATGTTTTTGTGTCTTTGTTTAGCAGCACTGATCTTACTACCTGTGTGGAAGATGGACAACAACGGAACGTCAGGCAGAACAGTAATAATACAGTGTAAAATATATATTAATTCTTAATTTAGGCTTTTTTTTTCCTTCCATGTAGGTGTTCAAATTTTCATCAAGAGCAAGGAAACCGGAATGTGGTGTCGTGGAACTATCACTAAACTAATCCCTGGAAAAAGTAAAAAAGAAGAGAAGCCTTCTGATCCAATAAGATACAAAGTTTGTGATGTGGCAGTGATGGAAGTATTTCTGATTGATGTTGGGAGTTCAGAAGCTTTCATTTTCTCAGGGTATGCTCACAAAGAGTTGTTCCTCTGCATTTGTCCTTTGAGAGTTGATACTTAAGAGTTTTTCTGTTAAGAAACAGTCAGCAAATATGCTTCAGTAGCTAGTGCTACTTTTTTTTTTTCCTCATTGGCAATAGGTATGATGGTGCTGAACAACCTGAACCTTCTCCTTTGCTAACTATTGAACCTGATGACATCTGTTCCTTTGTAAGGAAGCCAGATAAGAATATTGAGGCAGAACTTGGAGCTGTTCCTCCTTTAGCAGTCCAGTGTTCATTGAAAGATATTGTTCCCAAAAATGCAGTAAGTAAAAGTTGTCTCTGCTACTTCAGGAGAATTTTATTCATTTTAAGATTTATATTAAAGAATTTGAGTGCATAATGTACCACGATCTTACTCCAGTATAAACGGAATAAAACTTACTAATACAGAGTATATTTTAAAGTATATGTGTATCTATTAAAAGATGGCTTGCATTGCTTTAGTTGGAAAGGAAACAAACTTAACAGCAGTCTGCCTTTAGAAAGCCTCTGGGTTTACGCTTATACATTTCAGGTTTTAATATCGGCTTGACTCAGTTTTACGCAGTTAAAAATACTTAATGGTCTATCACAAAATGATATTATCTTGTGTTGTCCTGGATATGAACTAAACAATCTGTGCTCTTAGGAAATACTGAATGCTCTTCTGTTCAGATGCATCCATGCTCACTTCCTTGCTTCTGTCTTCTTTGACTCTCAGATATCATCAAGACTTTTGTTTTCTCTCTAACAGAGTGAAAGTTGGGGAGAGGAAGCAAAGACAAACTTTTTACAGATGGTCAATAATAAAGTTGTTCTAATGACCATATTTAGAGAAGAGAATGGTGTTCTCATTGTGGATTTGAAAAAATCTCCACATAATAAAATCAGCAGTGACATGCCTGTATCCCTCAAGGATGCGTTAGTTTTTTTGGACTTGGCAAGGTAAGTGTCATCTGGTCTACGCTCTTATAACAGAAATTATAATGGAGTAATGATAATGTCATAAATGATACTGGAACTTAAAAAGTGAAGTTTATTGAGCAAGTTGTTTTTGCAGTGTTCGGTGTGTTAGTGTGTGATGTGTTCATGTTCAGCAATATCTGTTGATGCCTTTTTTGCCTTCACTAATAAACACTAAACGTGTTCATTTTCTCTAATCAGAACTTTAATTGGACAATGAACTTTATTTCAGAAAACGATCAAATCTAAATTTCTGTATAAGTTTGAGAACAATGGTTTCTCCTTTTACCCCCGTGTTATTCAGCGTCCCCCGCTGAGAGAAAAGTGTACTAAAATCAGCCTTGTATCTTTGATTTGAGTGGGAGGCAGTGACAGCCAGGCTGGTCACAGTAGGGTGGGTTATTATAAGGGGGAGCTTGATGTTGGCATTGGGACAGAAGGGGGCTGCTTCGGAGGGACCAACAAAAGAGATAGGAGATAGAGAACAGTGAGTGCTCTGGTGGTTAGTAGGCTGATTGTAATGATATGTGGGAGATAACTTCTGCTGCATCTGCATTCCTCTGGTAATTGTTTTTCTCTCATAAGTGAGGGGAAGAGGATTTAAAAATGTTTTGTCAATATAGTGGGCTTCACCTTTTTGGGGGGTAGAGAGGGGACAATTTAAATGCACGTTTCTGTTTCCCAAATAAAATATTTAAAGGGGACAGCTGGCATATATCTTACTGCTGTGGTAGATTTGTTGGGGGAGAAATTAGAATTGGCTGTGCAAACTGCAAGAAAGAAAGTTCAAGCTATTCACACAAATGTGGAACAAGTTACTTTGGAAATGTTTTCTTTCATTTTTTTCATAGTAAAACTGACATCCAAATATAAGTCTTCCTTTTCAGTCAACTTTGACAAAAGTTATTCAAACTCTTTTTGTACCTTAGGTATAAGTCACATCTTCCTAATCACTTAGAAAATAATACGGTCTTGCAGTATAAACCACCTAAGATACCAGAAGAAAAAGAAGTCTTTGTTGTAGTTTGTCACATAAATAGTCCGAGTGATTTCTATCTGCAATTGGTAAGTTTAGAAATGAGGTCTGTTTAAATAGAACTCTGTACAGATATTTTTATGTTGAGCTACTTGGAGTACACAACAAATGAGTTACAGTTTCCATTATTTTCTGATGTTAGTCGTCATAGGATTTCTGGAATTAACATACTAGATTAGCTGTAAGAATTCTAGATTAATCCTAATTAAATGCAGGAATTTCTGGAATGCCCTCAAATTTTTTGACAACTTGCTTACATGGTTAATTTCCATGTGGGTGTGTGGTGGTTTGGTGTTAAGAATAGTGACTGAGCAGGGCAATATTCAATAATCTTCAGGGTCTTTAGTTTCGAACATGTGAAGTGAATTACTGTTCAGTATGGGGGTAAGGAGTGGAAAATACACTACCAGAAATCATTTCCTTTAAAAGAACAAAAATACTGCTGAAAATTAAGAATTCTGATCTGTATGTATTACAGAATGTTTTGTTGCTCTTAATTTAGGTAGATAGCCTGGATACTTCAGCTTTTCCAAAGAAAAACAAAGAGAGACACGAACATCAGGATAGCAAAGACTTGCAAATTGTCTGCCCAGTTGAAGGCCAACCCTGTATTGCAAAATACAAAGATGGGAATTGGTACAGAGCACAAATTACGGGTGAAATACCGGTTCTTCCACTGTAATGCTAAGTAGCAAAATCAGATGTGCCGCTTGATCAGTCACCCATTGGATGTGAATAATGAATAAAAAACCGACCGTTACATCTATTAGGCAGTCATTCTAACAGCTAGGTTCATAAATTCAATACTGCTCATGTTTGTTGTATCTTTTCTTATTCTGTGCTTCATATCCCTTGACGCAAAAGAAATGGTACAATTACTTTTTGGTATTGAAATTCTATTACATATTTTAATATTTCACATTAGCTTCAGCTACAGATCTGTCTATTATATCCAACCTCTGATTGTAATTAGTATGGGGTAATAATTCCTGTAGTAATCGCCAAGGTATTGGAGGCAGAGGGAGACCTCTAAGATGCCTGTGTGGGCAGTGTATTTAATGTGCATGGATATGTACTTGCATGTCTCCTTGGCATGTAGTTAATATGCCAGCATGTCTTAAAATGATGAGATGTATCAGGTTCAGAATGCTAAACTTAAGTCAGGAATCCAAAAGAGCTGACTCTTACATTTAAACAAACAAAAAATCATTAGCTTGTAGATCATGTGAAAATGTGATATTTTTAAAAGGGTGTAAATGTGGACTTCGCTTTGAAATTCTGATGCTTTAGCTTGGATTTGATACTCCTTTTTGTTTGTAATAACTTGAAGATTTTATCCCTGGATTATTTTTCTTGAAGGGCTGCTACATTCACAAGAAGTTGTGGTCAAATACGTTGACTTTGGCAGCGTTGCTAATGTAACTCTTAAAGACATATGCAAAGCAGAAGATGAGATTCTCAGCTTTCCAGTAAAGGTAATTTAGTTATTGCTCAAACTAACAACTGAAAATAAATAGAATGCAGATGGATGGAAAGGGAAATACAGAATTGCTAAGATTATCAAGTAAATGAAATGTCAATTAAGTGATTTCAGTTTCAATTGAAATCCAGTGTTACCTTGGGTTGGGGTGTGTATGTGGGTGTGTATGTTTATTCAAATACTTTATTTTACTCCATCATAGAAAGCATAATTAATTTTCACATTGTAACATTTTCAAACAGTAATCTAATAGAACTGTATCTTCGTTTTAAAGCATTTGAAGTTTGGATTTTCTAAACTTTTCATCTTGAAGGGAGTTTCCCCTTTTGGCAAGGAAAAAAATGGGTGGGAAAATATTTCTGTCAAACAAAAAATGCACATAAGTTTAAAAAAAAAAAAAACTTTTACTGTTCATCAGTTCTGGTTGTCAATCCTAATTTTTCTAAGCTTTAAAACTTGATGTGTTTGATAGGTTTTATAGCCTGTTCTAGGCCACGGAAGTAGTGACTGTTGTAACTAGCATTGGCTGGCATCTTGTACAGAAAACAGGATTTAGCTGTTTATATTTTGAACAGATGTTTCTGGGAAGAGTTTCAACAGAAATAATTCAGCTGTTCTATAATGACAGCAAAGGAGAGGAAACACTGTGAAAATGGCAAAATGCTTTTGCCATTGCAGGAACTTAAGAAATACTTCCTATCGCTATTAGGTTTAAGGCAAGTAGTAGAAAGATGCGCAGGCCTGCATTTGCTTGAATTGTTATGGTTTCATATCTCTTCAATTAAAAGAAAAAAAAAGGATTTAAAATCCTCTGAAACACGAATGAATACAATACTGCAAAACCGAGGATTCAGAAGGTAGGAGTATCAGAAGTGAAGCTGCTTGTGCAGGTCTGTCCTGTTGCATGTAAGCGTTGTTAACTCTTAATACACGATCATGTATTAAGAGTTAACAACCAAGCTTTGACGTAAAGATGCTAAAGGGGAATTATTTTAAACAAAGTACTTCATCTCATCAGATTTGCGTCTTTTTTTTTTTTTGTCATCATAATACCTTACCAAAACCACCAGAAGTTTTCTGACATAAGTTCTGTGGTGTTCTGGCGTCTCTGTAAAATCCTTGTTGTAGTCAAGTTATGCTTAAATGTTTTAAGTTTGTGTCGCTACATTAAGTTAAGCAAAACAAGTTTAAAGTTTTCCTCTTAATCTCTCTATAATAACCTTTGTTGTCCTCTGCAGCCAATTCTGTACCTACCCATGAAGGGAGGCAAAAAGTAAGCTCTATTTCAGCAAGACTGTTTCTGAGTTTGAGCTTTATGTCCATCTGCAGGCTACAGGGTTGGGGGACCACGTGGGTCTTAAGTCTGATCAAATGTTGTTAAAGTGGAACTAGAATCCTGGTCATGCTGTCCTGTATGGATGCAAAATCAAGGCATTATTTGATTTTACTCTGATGGGATGATATTGAAATGTGATGGCAAATGGTAATTTGAGTTGTTCTTCAGGCAATCAAGTGTAGGCTGGCTTACATTGAGCCTTACAAAGCAGCTGATGAGTGGAACAGAGAAGCCACAAGAAGATTCAAAGAAATGACTGAAGATAAATTTATGGTGTGTTCAATTGTGGGTAAGTTATCAAAAGTGTATTGGTTTCTGCTTAAGTATTATTAAATGAACTCAAATATAGAAACGTGTACTATTATGTCTTTGAAATGTTTATATCCGTACTTGTGACGGGTAGCCTGGAGTGAGCACATCCAGACATGAACTAACTGAAGAAGGTGTAAAAGACACAACCTCAGATGAAAGTTCTGTTAGATCTCTTGTTGTGGGCCACGGCGGTGGAACAGGATTTAAATATCCTGGTTTATAAGATGAGCTTGTTTCCAAAATTCCAGCAACCCTCAACAATTCCTGACTTTAATGGTAGCTGTGAATGTGATTGCTGTTGCTCTAAAACATCCCCAACCCCCAAAAACAAATTCTGATTAACATATGTATGCCTTAGTAGAACTTTTCTCAATACCAGTTACTGTTAATATGCAGGTAGTTGTTCTTCAATACGCACAGAACAGTGGTTTGGAGCCTGTCTAATACTTGAAATTACATGCAGCAGTTGGTTTCTTGCAATTAGTGTCTTTTGATTTTACAGATGTGTGCAAAGCTAAACCTCTATCTTGTCGATGGCTCAGAATCAATTATTCTATAAATCACATGTAATTTCACAACGTTTTGTTGCTTCGTACCATTTGCTGTGTCTCCAGAAGAATAAGTGGTCTTTACTGTAATTGATTAATACTAACTATGTTTGTTATTAATTCACAGAGGTTTTGAAGAACATTTTATCTGTTAAACTCTTTGACTCCCACGCTCCTCATGGAAGAGGCTCCAGTATTAACTGCCAGCTGGTTAAAGAGAACCTTGCATCCTACATACCTGGGTATGTGTTTGCATAACTCAAAATAACTCAAAAGTCTTTGGAAATACTGGATTTGTGAAACAGAACTGTTGGCTTTAGTATGTCACCTGAGTGGATGGAATTGGCCACTTCTGTGATGAATTCATAACATACCACATTCATCAGTTGAAATAAGTCCGTTTAACTCTGCAGATTGTCATATTGAATTCTCAGAGTAAACCTTGATAAACAGTAAGTGTAATCACAGAATCAACGACCTCCAAGATCATCTGGTCCAACCATCCCCCTGCTACCAATGTCTTCTACTAAACCATGTCCTTAAGCACCGTAACGGGTTCAAAAGTTGCAGATGAAGTGTTTGTGTCCTACTCATAATGTGCTTAAGTGCTAATCTTCCCAAACTGGTTATTAAGGTTCCCATTCTTTTGTATTAAGAAGAGAAATATCCACCCTTACATGTTTGAAGTACACTTAAGGTAACTCATCTCTTTGGAAGTTCTGCTACTAGAAGAGAAACTCTTGGGTAACCAACTACAACAGCGACAGACAGAAGAGTTGGGAAGAGATGAGGCCGAGGAGACAGTCCTGCTCCATGTAGTTTGTTGGTTTTTAGAAAAGAGTATATTCGTGAAAATCAGTAATTATTCCTTAATAACTTCTGACTACTGATGAGAATAAAAAGATTGTTAAATAGCTTTTGTTTTGAAGGTGGAATTCGAGTTCTGCTTTTTTCAAGAGGAAGCAAGTAATTGGATTTTCATTTCTTAGTTCAGAAATACAAATAAATCCTACGAACACTATTACGGTACTGATGACATTTTTAATAGCTTTTTGTAAAGTTAAGCAGCTTTATTTAAACCTGAATTGTTCTGTTGGATTGCTTTGTTGTCACTAGGGTATTTTCTTTTGTTGTGGTTCAGCTATACTTAAAAGCCTGGTATAAGCCTGCAAACAAATGGTTATGTTACCTTAATATAAGATGCTGTATGACTTTGGTAACTTGAGTGATCTGTTGGGTTTTAACCGTATGTGGTGGGTTGGCCTCAGCCATACAGCTGTTTTCTCACTCACACCTCCTTATTTATACAGCAGGGAAAACAGAACCAGGAACAAGAAAACTCATAGCTTAAAACAAAGCCAGGGAAAGCACTTACCAAGTGCTGTTACTGGCAAAACAGGCTCAACATGGGAAATTTAACTTAATTCATTATCGATTAACATAATTTGTTAGATTCAGGTACTGGAAAACAGAAGGCAAACATAATTCCTGTCTTCCCCCTTTAAATCTTCGTTCCTAATCTCACTTCAATTCAAACACCTCACTCTTCCCTCCCTCCCTCCCTCCTTTGGTCCCTTCTTACAGAAGCTCCCCTTGCCCTGCACCACCAACACTTTAACTTCTATACTCAATATTCCTTTTAGTTGGAATGATCCTTATATTAGTGGGGGGTGGTAAAGGGATTGCTCTGTGTTTTTTTCAGAGGGTCTTAGCTCACATTGTTGTACACTTGTGGCTCTAGCCCTCCATAGATCATTTGTTACACTTTTCTCCCTGAATTTTGCATTTGTGAAGACAGATGGCCTGCAACAAAGCAAGAGACTGGAGATGAATTTAAACATATTTTTAGAACATCCAGAATCACATCTGTCATACGCTTACTCTGTTCAGTGATGTTCAGGAACACCCACGTCAGCTCTAAATGAGTATGAGATGGTGTAAGCAGGAGAGCGCAGTGCTCCAGTAAAGAATACTTGCTGAGAAGCAATATTAATTAGACCTAGCAAACATCAGTAACCCTACTCCTGAGTTAAGTACATAAAGTTATAGAAAAACCTTTGAACTCTGAAGTTCATTCCAAACTGATGGTTTTTCTGATGGGTCTGCAATAATAATGCTATACTGCAGTTACTAGAGAGGGGGCTCTAGGGTGTGTAACATGTTTCTAATTTGGAGGTGCTTGCCACAGCAGACTGCCTCTGTGTGGAGTCCATTTGATTGTTCAGACTCCTTGTACACGAGGCAGGCGTATTGATGAATTGTGGTGTTCATTTCTTTCCTGGTTCTGCACGTTAGCCATTCGACCCAGCCGTTTCCAAATGCCTGTATCAGGAAGGTTTGCATAAATTATACAGCAGGATGTTGTGAATGACTCAATACCTAAATAAATACCTAAATAGTAAGGAATATTATCTCCAATAAAGTAGTTTCGTTCCTGTGAATGAAAAGATAGGTGGTAGATCTCTGAAAACCTGAGAGCTTTTCCTTAGAGGCCCGGAAATGGCAAGCAGTTAAGCTTGCTGTTTCCCTCAGTCTGTGGTATTTTCAATAAGCCGGGTCTTTTTTGCATTAACAGATGACTTTCCAAGCTGTAGGCTGGGCTGTTCCCCAAATGGATTGGTGTGTACCAGCCAAGGCTTGATTGCTTTTGGGCTTTATTCGGTCTGGTTCACACTATCAAAACAAGTTTTCATCAGGGTATTCACATGACCACCCTTCATGGAGTACTCTAATTAGGAAAGGTGTTACGTTGTATCCTCAGGGAATGCTTAAAAAGGTAAAGGTTTCACAGGCTTAGTATTTCCTTACTTCTGACATGGTTATGTACATATCTCGATGTTGCAAGTTTCACCCAGAGGTAGCATTACTAATAGCATGCTTCTGGAAAGCAGTTTAATGCTCATGTCTGGATAAAAGATACTAATGTTCTGCAGTTTGTTTGATATCAGGCTTGCTTCTCTTCTGGCAGCCTTTGTTTGACCATAAAATTTGCAAGGATACTTCCTGAAGGAACATTAAAAGAAAGTTATTATCATGAGTGTTGAAGAATTATTCACAAATGCTTTTGTTTTTTTTTTCTTTTTCTGCTTTTCTAAGTTTTTTCTTTGTTCTTAACGTGTTGAATTGTAACCATTGAGCTCCTCTTGATTGTTGAAAATGTGTTTGATATTCAGATCCTGGTTATTTCATGTTCTTTATAGGTACGTTGAAAGTTCTTCTGTAAGGCCCACTGAAATATGGGATGTTCCTGTAGAAGAAGCTGCTGAAAACTTGAAAGATTTAAATCCTATAAATGTGAGACCACTGGAGGAAGAAAGGGATTTCAGATCGCTTGCCAAGAAAGAGCTACAAGTGAGAATTAGCCATGTGGTGTCTCCCAGTAAAATCTTTATACAATGGCTGTCATCAGGAAGTATACTGAAAAGGTACTAACATGCAGCTTTTCTGGAGAGATGTTTATGTTATAAATGGATGAAGTATAGTTAGAGCAAACTGCCTAGGGTTGCATTTAGCAGTGGTACTCTTCAAATGTTTTTGATTTGTCTTGCTTTGAGAAAAGGACAGGAACAAAACACAGACATGCACTAAGTTGTAATTCATTAAATATTTGTGATTCCAAATTAAGTACATGATCTAACTCCTATTGCAAATTACACTTAATGTACTAAGTACACTATCCAGAAAGACTAAATATTTCTGCTTTTTCTTCTCCCCTTTTCTTGGTTAGTAATCTAAATAGCAATATCTTTAAGTCTCGTAACTTCAGTTAAATTACTTCTTTCTCTGTGATTCTAATATGCTGTTAGAAAAGCTTGAAAGCAACTTCTAAACAACATACCAACTTTGCTTGGGTACCTGGAAACAGTCTGCTTAGGTAACGCTGCCTGCTGCTTGAAGATGTTTAAATCAATGTCAGTGCCTAGTGCAAGTTCCTTATTTGCTGCCTCTTACTTTTCCTTCCTTTCTTCTTTTTACTTCCTTGCATCTGCCTACCAAGAGTCCCGTTAAATTAGTCACGGTGCTAAATGAATGCCATACACTAAAGTCATAAAGAGAAAATAGTCCATTTTTCAAATAGTGCCATACAGAAGGTCCATAATCCCTCAGATAAATTCATCTGTTCAAGAATTTTAAATGGATTGCGTCTGTTTTTACAGCCTCGTTTCATGTATTCCTAATGTGCCATAAAGTAAAACTGTAATGTTATGTGTTTGTTAAACAATTCCTAAAATTGTTAATGTATGCTAGTTAACCAGTAATTGACTAAATAATACCCTACACTCGCTGGATAAAATTTTACCGCTAGGAAAGTGTTGTTCAATGTTAGTTTACAGGAGAAGATGGCTGCCTTCTACAAAGAATCCCAGCCAGAGTCAGTGAAGTGGGAGTGTAATATGCACTGTGCTGTGTATATACACAATTTGAAACAGTGGCAAAGAGGTCAGATAAGTAAGATCGTCTCTGAAACAACTGCAGAGGTAAGCTCCCATCATAAGAGGGTTCATTTTTTAAGTTTATAATCATGCATTGATTAAATAATCTAAAACTTAAGCTGCTTCTGTGCTAATATTTTCTCATATGGCTTTTTGCTCTAGTCAGGCTTTTTAAGTTGCACTGTACATTGCTACAGATGAGATTACTGCCTCGTAAAACTCAAACGCATTTAGCAGGGAATGTGATAGTCAAAAAAGGCTCACGAGGTTGACTTTGTGTCTGTTCATGCTGCACTTGGCAGCACAGCACAGACTGCTCAGCTGCAGCCCAGCAGTTTAGCTCAGATTCCAGAAACTGTGCGAACCTGAGGGGGATGTTAAGTCAAACCTGATGAGCCTTGCTTGGAAGATGGGGCCAGCTGAACCGAGTGCCACGCTGCAGGAACACGGAGCCATGCTCTTCCTTGAACCCTGTGCTGGTGATGAAGCACTGTGCCATGGAGGTGTAACTTCTCACACAGTCCTAGATGCGGGTAGATGACTGCTTCCTTCAGAAGCTTGGCTTTGTAGTAATGCCGATTATCCAGGGCTGGTTTACAACTGGTTCTTCCCAGCATCACCACATTATGCCTCAGGGATGTGCTTCATAGGAAGGAAAATCAGGACTTCCTATGCTTATTTTGCATCATCACCTGCTTTATGAGGCTGAGAGCCCTCAAAAAGCCATGTCAGTTACCATGTCAGTTGGAAATGCTGGAATTACCACAACTTTTAAAAAGTTACGATTCTACAGATAGCAATTATTTATTGTTAATTGATTGCATGAAATATTAGCTGCATGAAGGGCCGGTCAACCTTTACGAGAGAGAGCTGCTGGAAAACACAGCACTTTTGCCAGCTGAGAGTTTATGGGTTAGAATTAGAGGGCAAACTGCTGTGGGTACTGTGGTGGATGTCTGCTACAGATCACCTGATACGGAAGCTGAAGACTTTCTAGGACAACTGGAAAAAGCCAGTTTTCAGGCTCAGGTCCTCATGGGTTATCTGCTGGAAGGGCAACACGGTAAAGCAGAAGCAATCCTGGAGTTTTCTGGAGTGCATTGATGATGATTTTCCAACACAGGTGACTGAAGAGCTGGCATGGGGAAGTAGTTTGCTAAAACTGATGTTGATGAACAAGGAAAAACTGGTCAAGGATGTGAAAGTAGTGGGCAGCCTTCGCTGCAGTGACCAGAAGGTGGTAGAACTCAGGATCTGAGAAGAAGCAAGGAAAGGGCAGGATCACAGCCTGGGACTTCAGGAGAGCCAACTTGGGCTTCCTTCAGGAATCTGCTTGAATGAATCCAATAGGATGCAGCTCCAGAGGGAAGAGAGGTCCAAGAGTTATTTTCAAGGATCATCTCCAAGCTCAAGGTGGATCCATCCCACATGGAGGAAGTCAAGCAAAGGCAGTAGGAGGCCTGCATGGATGACCATAGAGCTCCTGACAAAACTCGTGACAAACCATGGGAAGGAGGATAGAAGAGGTGGAAGCAGGAGGCAGGAGCAGGTGACCCAAGAGCAGCATGGAGATGCTGTCTGGTCATGCTAGGACAAGGTCAGGAAAGCCAAAGCCTACCTGGAGTTGATCTGTTGTGGGATGTGAAAGACTGCAAGAAAGGTTTCTACAAGCATAATGGCAGTAAAAGAAATAGAGGAAATGCAGGCCTTCCGCTGAATGGGGTGGGAGGTGTGGTTCAGAGGACATGGAAGCAGCCAAGGTACTTGATGTGTTTTTTCACCTTAGTCTCTGCTGGTAAGGTGCACCTTCAGGATAAGCTTGGCCCAGTAAGAAAGTTTGGAGCAAGAAAGACAGAAGAGAATAAGGATCGGGTATGGAAAACCCTTAAATAAGGGGGACGTACACAAGCCACTGGCACCTGATGGGATGCACCCCTGAGGGCTGAGGGAGGGAGCTGACCAATATGCGAGTCTTCTCTCTACAATCTCTGAGAGGTCATGGTGGTCAGGGGGTGTTCCGGGGTCCTGGAAGAAAACAAATGTCACACTAATCTTGAGGAAGGACAAGGAGGAGGATCTGAAGAACTACAGTCTGATAAGCCTCACTTCGCTCTCTGGAAATAGAGAAAATATTCAAAACCCTTTTCAAAACATACAGCAGGAAGTGAGAAGTGAGCAAGGATTTCAAGTGGGAAATTGTGCTTGACAAACATGTTCGTGGTGAGGTGATTAGCTCAGCGGTAAGAGGGGAGCAGGGGTCTTGTCTTGACTTTAGCAAGGTATGCAGCGTTTATAGGTTTAGAAATTGAAATACACTGACACAACTGAGGGAAAATAAATTAGCTTAAGCAAGTTAACAGTCTCTGTAAAGTTGTTTACATGTGAAAACATTTGTTTTGTCCTGTCAGTGATCTCTTATTGCCACTTTTGTTGTAAGAAGGGCATTGATCATTGTGTGCCTTGATGATTTCACTCCGTTATAAATCTTGGTAATGTTAGGCTAAATTTTCTTTCCCCTGTTCAGGCATGCGTGGAGTTATCATGTTGTTACAGGCAATGTTAAGAGAGAGGTTTTTGTTTTGTTTCTTGTTTGTAACAGGTAATGCTCTATGATTCTGGAGCTGAAAAAACAGTGGATATCAGCTGCCTAAGAAAACTTGAGGAAAGCATGAAGAGAATTAAGACATTAGCAATTGAATGCTCCTTAGTAGACATAAGGTAGCCTTTCCCTTACTCTGAAGCAGCAGCATTAGAAACCTGATAACGACATAGCGCAATATTTTCCTGTATTAATGGTGATGACCTAAGATCTGGATATGGTATGCTCCTTGGATAAAAAAAAAAAAAAAGAGCAGTGAGAGTTGCCATTTCTTTTGCAAAGGTTTTGTTGTGTGTTTGTTTGTTTGTTTTCTAAGAGTTAGGCTACATACCAGTAAAAACAAACTGTGATACAGAACTAAAGTTTCAAGGGATGAATTATACAAAACACTGGATAGATAATGCAGGGTTTTCTTATTTCACTGAATGTTTCTTGCCTTGACTGAAAATTTGAGGTGCATCAGAGCTCATGAAAATGTAAAGGATCTTTCATAGAGACAACAGAAGAGAGAATTGACGTATTCCTCTCTGCATTTGTGTGCTTTTGTCTATAATGTGCAGAAAAACATACTTGTAATACTCATTCCATAAATTAATATAAAAGGCTCAGTTTGCAGGCGAAGTCTGGATTTTTCTCGATTCTTTTAAGATAGGTGACATACTTCTAGATCTGATCATTCTCCTCAGTTTGAAACTTTAGGGCTTATATTTATGAATTCTTCCTGTACTATAGATTGAGAAACAAATAACAGTTTCTTTTTACTGTTGACTGTAATGCAGATTGTGATGTTTTGTTTTTTTTCCCTGACAGTGCAGGCAGTTTCCAAACATATTAAAACCTCAGTAAAGGGTAAGTTCTCTTGTACTAAAGGCGATAATCTTTTTTATTAGTCCAACAGGTGGAAGCACACAGTGGAAGTGGACAGCAACAGTGTGTGACTATATATCCTATTACCTGACTGGGGCACAAGCAAAAATAATCATCCAGGTTCGTAATCAAAATATTTTTGCCATATTTATAAAATCTGTATCAAGTTGTTCGTTACCTTTTTTTTTCTGGATATTCACACTCTTCAGAGAGTCCTGAAAGTAATTAACTTGTTCACTGGTAAATTAAAAGATGCTTTTGCTTTTTTCTACTCTTCACTGGAGCATTAGAGCACTTTGACTATCCAGTGGAGGGAAAAAAATAATAATCCTAAATAATCCTTATTTAATGAAGAATAGCATTTACATCTTCAGGATCACTGGCTGCTGACAAATGTAACGGATGGTCTTTTCAGTCAGATGCACTCATGGTCTTGAGGAGAATTACTTTTGCACGTACTGTATTAGTTTTCAAGCTTCAGAAGTTGAAAGAGTGGGTCAGTTTTAGGTACAGTGTTGTACTTCAATCAGTTACCAAAACTGAATTACCATGAGTGTTGGATTTCTTTTTTTTAATGTCTATGGGCAGCTGCCACTCAGGTTTTAAAATGTGTCTAGAAATAAAAGCAGTGATGAGAAAGTTACCCATGAGGGGGTTCCTGCTGTAGAATAAATTAATTACTTGTTAATTCTATCAAAACAGATCAGGGAAGAAGCAAAATCCTGTTGTTACTTCCTTTCAAGTCATGTTTACAGCAGTTGGTAAAATGACAAGAACTGTGATACGGAATAAGTAAACGTGTGCTCTGATGGGAGCATCAGTTGTTAAGTCTGATTTGCAGTCTGATAAACTAAAAACTGTGCCAGTAGTTTAGTGGAAATGCCTATAACAATGTTTTAAAGCTCTCCAAACTTCTTGCAGGAAGGTGATACGGCTTGTGCGTTGCCTGTGAAAATTTTTTGCAAGGATGAAGCAGGACAATTAATTGATATTTCAGAACACCTTATTAAAAAGGGTTTGGCTTTTAGAAACAACAGGTTTGGATACTTCTTTTATATTCTTTCAGACTTGAGCTATATTGTGGAAATCTAATGAGTAAAACAAAACTGGATTATGTTCTACAGCGTATGTAGTAACAAAACACCATCTTAAGTGAAGTTTCTTGAGTAATTTATATTTTTGCATTCCACGTTTCCAGTTCTTTAAGTTGGTTGGTGAGATATTTAACACTGTGTAAAGAAGCATTTTCCATCTTCTGTTGTGTTTTTTTTTAAGTTCCATTATCTTATTTCACGCTTCCAAGTTCTTTACCAGTTAATGTGTTGTGTTTTGATTGAATCTGCTAGAACTCACAAAGCTGCTGTGGCTTGTGCAGTCCCCAAGAAACATCCTGAAGTACGTCTAGAGGAAGAGAACCCACAACTGAACAGTTGTGATTCAGAAACTGCATACGTAAGAGACAGTGCTGCTGAAGAGAAAGATGGGGATGTTTCAGAGAGTGAACAGAAGCCAAGTAAAACGTACAAGTCATTGGTTCGTTTGGAAATGCATGAAATATATAAAACCCCCATCATACCTGAAGTGAAAATTTTTCAAGCGGTAGTGAGCTGTGTTGGACATGATGGAACTATTTATGTGATACCAAAATTATTCGGTAAGATTGCATGCGAGAAAATACATTTATGTCTATGAACCTGCTCACACTGGTACATCAGAATGTACCGGATAGGTGTTCTTCTAGACATGTTCTGAATCAGAATGTTGTTACACAAGGGTCATGTTTGGGAGTGCTGCTCTCGGTATGGGATGAGGACCTCGGCTTGGGAGTGAGGGCTGTGTTCACCTGGGTAGGGGTTGCACTGCTTTCAGGCAAGGAAAAAAAAAAAAAAGATGCCTACAAGATGGCACCACAAGAGGCTGGAATCCAGAATCACTGATGGCCTCACTGCTGGAAAAACATCTGTTTAAGTGGTCATGTTTGCATCTACTAGAAATTGAACATATCTATTGTATCAGTATTGAAAACATTTTTTGGAGCAGTACATGTACTTTGTTTACATATCTCTTCATGGAATGTGTTGGCTTCAAGTGATCAAAATGATTTGTGGTTGAAAGTTAGACTGAATTTTGTGTTAGACAACTGTTGTATTGTTGTTTGTTGCTTTTGTCCAGAAAGTAAACTAAAGGAATTGATGAGTGAAATACAAAGTAACTTCAAATGCCTTGGTCTTCTGGAACCCTATTGTTGGAAAAAAGGAGAAGCTTGTGTTATAAGAGGGTCAGATACCCTTTGGTATCGAGGTAAAGTTGTAGAACTTGGTGGTGGTACTCTCCAGGTAAGTTGGACTGTATTTATTTTGTCTGTGTGTGTGAACGTTTGCACATATATAGTAAATATAAATAACTGATTTGACTCTCTAAAATGTATAACTTCTATTTTTGTTCAGCTGATATCACTGCCTAGCTGCTCATTCTGCTTCAAATTTTGATCACTTTGATTTTACATTTATCTTAAGTTGAATTCTGTCTGCTTATTTCAGTTGTTATTATTTTCCCATGGTAATCCTGTTGATGATAAATGTTCTTAAGTATAAAGCTGTCTTTGATCCCTTGATTACCTGTAGGTAATCCAATTCTGTTTTTTTGCTTTTTTGTTAGGATCATAAGCAGAATGCCTTAAATACTTTTGCTTTAGCTTGCACCTACCAAGCAAGTAGTTGTTGACTGTGAATTCTTTCAGTTGCTATGTTACAGAGCTCCTTTTTCCAATTAGCAGTTATTAGTAGTTAGTATTACCTAATCTCCTGAGTCTATGCATGCTTTTTGGTTATAGATTTGCAGGTCTGACAAGTTCCGAGCTTGCAGTGGTTTTTATTTCAGTTTTAAACTGCTGTAGCTTGCTTCAGAAGAGGCAGATCTCTTGAAAGATAAATTAAATGTCTTAGCAGTTCTTCAGTCTTTTCCATAGCTATTCTCTTCCTCTGGAAAAATGATGCTATAAATAAGCCCTTTGCTTTTTGACCTTAAAAGCAGGAATTATTTTAGAAAAACCTTTATGTGTAGGTACAGTACATCGACCGTGGATATATAGAGAAGGTCCCTCAGTGTCATCTGTATCCAACTACGTTGTATGCTGATACTCCTCCATTTTGCATACCATGTCAGCTCTACAAGACAGTACCAGTGAGTAAGGCTAAATTTTGAAGACTTTTTAGGTGTTTACTCAATTGATGATAGTGCTCAGTCATACAGAGGTTGAGAGTAGTTGCTGGTGTTCTTGCTTTCCTCTGAGAACTCAGGGAATAGCTGATAAGAATCACTTCAGCAAGGCTGTCTTCTATCAGAAAATAACGGATTACTTTATGAAATGATCATACTTCAAAAGCAGCTGTCATTGGAATTAAATTCTTGAGTCAGGACACCACAGTGTCTGGCAGTGGCAGGATGATACTCTGAAGCGGCAGTTTGTTTTTTACAATAGCAGCAACAAGAAGCAAGTCCTGGATTTCTTACTGCAGAATGGCCAGAAAATTGTAAACTCTCAAGTCAGTTTTGTTACTCTAATTTGAGAATGGTGCATTTAGTAAGTGTGAATTACTGAAATGGCTAGCTTACCTTATACTTTTTTAAAGAAAACTATTTTATTGCTAGAAGCAGTTCAGATAGATGAAAAAAGAGGTTTATGGGGAAAGATAGGCCTATGGTTTGGCAGGCAAATGGATATTGCAGAGTATTTAAAGTACCCAGTATCTTTGTTCTGTTATCTTCAAGTTTAATTCTGTATCTTTTGGTTATGTTTCATGTAATTTGCACATATACATGACAATTTGTATGTAGTACAGGTTAGACTTGGCAAGCAGTGTCTCTTTCTAAGTCACTACAAGATCTGAAAATTGCTGGTCAGCGTTGTTAACACAAGGAGCTGTAGTGTACCAAATAGCAGACAGTGTATAAACTGTTGTAGACAACTCAGGCTAATTATATGTGCTTTCCAAGAAGTTGCTCAATAAGACACATATTTTCATCTCTTTTAAGAATAATTGTGTTACTTACAAGGATAATAGTATTATTTATAAGCACCTCACTCTTTAGGGGTTTCTTGCTTTTTACCAAATAGGTTGGAAATTTTTGGCAGCGGGATGCAGTGTACCTCCTTCAAAAACTACTTACAAACGAAGAGGTTGAAATACATGTTCAGGTAACTTTGTTTATTCGTAGATGTGGAGCGATGCTTACCTTTTTTTTGTTTTCTTTTTAACTTCTATTATGACCATTAGGTGAAGGAATGTAGCAAAAAATGTATTTCTTAGATAAAACAATTTATCCTTAGTCTTTACGTCCTCTGAGAGGGAAGAATTGAAAGCTAAAGTTACTTCTCCAGTGACTTCAAGGCCTTAAATTTATCCTTTGGAGGTATTTACACTTCTGCTGATGTTTGTATTCTGTCAACATCTTATCTACCAACATTGTAAATTCTTCTAAATACAATTTTAAGTGATGAATGTTGGACATGATTTGAACATAATCCAGAAGTTGGACTCAATCTTAATGGGGTCCTTTCCAACTCAGGATATTCTATGATTCTATGATAATTGAATGTGGGCATGCTTAAATTCATATATTAGCATTATAGGGAAACAAATACCTATCGTCTGGGAAAAAAAATGCAATTTCAAATAACTTCTAGTGGTAAATTGTGAAAGGAAAGGGTTTATCGTTAAGTGAGCAAACCTGGGATGACGTTTCAGTGTTACATGGGTTAGGTGGTGCTGCCATTCCAGAGACAGATGCAGTCATGTTCCAGTTTGTGCCATAATTGGTGTTAAGAAATCCTTACTGCTTTTGTGTCTTTGAGGGAATGAGTGTGGTGTCATTAGGAGTAGCAGGTTAGAATTTCCTGGTCAATACTTCCAAAACATCGGTCATGCTATTACTGTTGTAATCTTACTCTGCCTTGTGTAAGTAGCAGCTACCGGATAACCCATGGGGCAAGCTGTCTGTCAGCCTGTATTTCCATGGAATGTCACTTTCCTCCTTCATGGCCTACCAGCAGTTCTGTGTCACTGAAGACTGTCAGGACATACCAAAGCAGGTGAGATTTTGGGCTTCTGCTGTTGTTACTCACAAGAGTACCCAGTTTCTTGTTGTGACCTTTGGTTGATTGCTATTTTTTATACTGAAAAACTGTACAGAAATATAAACTGTATTAAGGTCAAGTACACTGCACCTGAGCATAACAAGTGTAGGTGTGATTTTGTCATGGTATTTCTCTGACAGTGTATTTTTTTGAAGCAGCGACTCATGCTGGAAAGAAAACAATTCTGCAGTACAATGTGTACTGCTGTCACTGCTCATTTAAGTTGTAGAATGTGAGCCAGTATCGTTGTGATACAGTTCACGGAATTTGTATGTATGAGGACTAAGTAACCACGGAAAACCTAATTATAAATTAGTCTCTCATAGCATCTGATTTATATGTTTATCAAGGACATGTTGCTGCTAGATAATTCCTTTGACCAGAAATCACACGCAAGCCAAGTTTGCATTTTATTACAAAATCTGACTCTTAACTAAAGTCCATCTTGGTCTAGGAGCTGCTTGAAAGAAGCATTCAAGTTTTGCCTTCGTACACATTGCCAGCACTGCCTGTTCCAGGAGATACCTTTCCTGTCAGAGTTACCCATCTTGTGTCCCCTAAAGAGGTGAGTTTTGATAACATCTCATACACTGCAGACAGAAAATGCTGCAGTCTCATCATGCTAATGATCACAGCTAACAAGTTTAGATAATAGAAAAATAGGTCACAAAATGCTATTTATGTATTGATACAGGTGTTCAAGTACTGCAGCTATCTGGATATGAGCTCATTTCAAATAACCTGGGGGAGCAGGTGGATAGTGAAATAAATACTGCCTGTTGCCCTAAAAAAATTCGAATTGCAGGGTTTGTAGTATGGTACTTAATTTACCTTGTATAATAAGGAAGTGGGTCATTGAATTTTAACTTAGCAGAACACTAAGGATTTATATTCTTTATTCCCAAAAATTAAATTTCTGGGATATTGTTTAATAATGTGAACAGTTTCTGGCTGTTACAGTCATTTGGCTGTCTCCGGTCGATGACTGGTCATTGATTTTTGTGCATACCCACACAGCTGCCCTGTGCAGTCTCCCAGGCAAAAGGGCAAATGTAATACTGATCGATCAAAAAAAAAAAAAAAAAAAAAAAAAAAAGCATTCCTGTGTGGACTTTGAATATTGGATGAGACTGGAAAACAAAGCAGCGAGAAGATGATTGTCTTAATGCTTTTTGAGTGGGTTGATTTATGTTGAAGTGCTTGTATTGTTTTGGTAAATCTGTAAATAACAGGTTTTACAGAATAGAAGCAGTTGCCTTAAGTTTCAGTATTATGGTTTGGTTACAAAGTCACTACACGAACTTACTTACATGCATCTTCCCCAGAAAATGTATATTCTATGCAGACGATTGTTTTGACTAAATACAGGATGAAAGTGTTAGGATACGTTAGAAAAGGGCTTTTCTTGGATTCTCTTCATGTTTCCCCTGTAAGAAGGGAAGGAGATAACCAACATGTATTTGGTTCATTTTTTGCAAATTATTTAACTCGTGCTTTTGGTCATGGTATATAATCACAGACACCAGGCCCTGCTCTGGACTCATATATTTAAGTATTAGTTGCATGATGGAGTTGTGGCTTGGTTATAGATCCATGTACAAATAAGAAAATGAAAATTAATTTTCTTCCTGGCTGGTGAATCATAATGCTGAATTCACAAATACTGATAGCCTACTCATTAATTACTAGGACTATCTGTAGAATATCAATGTTATGCAATGTCCCTGTTTAAAAAAACAAGACATTTTAAGTGATCTAAAATCTGAATGACTTGTCTGTGTGTTGGTTAAAGTTTCATTTTCTTGGACCTGCAGCCTTATACTGATGACCCAGTTAGAAGTCAAATGAATGGAATGCCTTTGCATAGCAAATAAAATGCAGTTTCAGAACTTCTTGCACTAATTTTAAAATGAATCTGGTTTGCCATTATAAAGTGAGATCGCTTACCCCAAGTGGTAGGAGGGAGGAACCCTAATGAGGGACAGCTGCAAAATCTCACATGGGTATGAAGTGCATTCCTTTGCTTCTTGCTTTCTAATATTGAAATGTGATGTTAATAAATGGTTACTCTCTTCTACTTTGGGGGGGAAAAATGTGTAACTAGAAATTTATTTGTAAGTTGAGGAAAGAAGAAAGGGGAGAGGTAAGTGCTGAAACCTTTCCAGGATGGGAATAGGTAGTATTCTAATAATCCTTGATTAGCGGTGGAATTTGAAGGTCATAAAAAGTCTACAAAAATTGTAATATGGGAGCCTTTTGTTTGGATAGGTATACATCTGTCTTAATCCTTCTGAGAACGTTACCAAGCCGTCTACCACAGAGGGAGATGCTAGCTGCAACTTGGACAGCCTCAATGAAGCCCTCAAATGGTGCAATAAATACGTGGATTCTCTTCCTCTCCTGACAGACTTCAGAACAGGTATGTTAGTTTACTTATCTTCCCCCCTGTTTTTCCATGTGTATAAACAAAAGCCTGAAATTCTTTTCAAAGAATCAAAATAATTCTATTACGTATGGATATTTGAGTAAATCTAACAGAGTAAGAAACAAATCTGCATGATAATCATATGATACACTACATGTTCTTTGCATGAAATGGAGACTTCTCTGTTACTGTTTTTCAGTGGGATGATGAAAATAACTCAAATTTCTGTTGTGTGTTGAAGCTGATGAATAACATTTAGATTGAATATGGCAATAATAAAATTCTTCCCTGAAGCTATGGCTCTGGAAGTCTACTAAATACTCAAAAGACATAAGATCTGTACTGAAAATCTAGAGTTGGAAATTACTTGAACCCTATTCTGAATTTCTCAGATCAGGCATGACATACTGCAGTTCTCCTGTCCACAGCTAGA